>NW_003852406.1:6488165-6517621 GCF_000181295.1 Otolemur garnettii
TTTTTTTTTTTTTTTTAGAGACAGAATCTCACTTTGTTGCCCTCAGTAGAGTGCTGTTGCATCACAGCTCACAGCAACCTTCAGCTCTTGGACTTAGGTGATCCTCTTGCCTCAGCCTCCCATGTAACTGGGCTATTTATTTTGTTGCAGTTCGGCCAGGGGCTGGGTTTGAACCCGCGACCCTTGGTAAATGAGGCTGGCACCCCACTCACTGAGCCACAGGCGCCACCCCAATAGTGAGTATTTTCTAAAAATATTCCCTATTAGCTATTAATGGAAAAAATTCATCTGTCTTAATTTTTTTTGGCCCAGGCTGGGTTTGAACCCACCACCTCTGGGGGTTCAACGCCCTACTCCTTTGAGCCACAGGCGCCGACCCTTCTTAATTTTTTTAATATTTTATTTTTAACATAGGTACTATGAAACCATGAAAGAACAAATGCTTCATTTACAGAACATCATTGCAGATTGAATAATTTTCTAGCTAACGAGTACTAGTTCCAATAAGGAAAATAAATTAAGAAATGGGAAATTTAACACCTGCAGGAAAAATAACTCTGCAATGTGTTATCTTCTTCCTCACTCCCTTTATTTCCTATGAATAGGCTTTCTTCCAGCAGTCTGCTGATAAAGTATTTTTTTAAAAGTCCGCTGTGGTTTTTTTTTTCCCCCCGCAGAAACCATCTCATAATCAGAAGCTAGGTCTTCAGGCCACGCTGCAGTAGCGACCTTCTGTTCAAGGTCACATGGCCCCCTTTACCTGAGCAGGAAGTAAAAGAAATTAACAAAAATAGACTCACATGGACCCTGAGTTTTATCTACAGACTTCAGCCCCCTTGACCTCTAAACCCCAAACTGCTTCTCTGATATCCTTAGGTCTGAAATCCACTGTGGATAGAATATCTAAAAATATTCTCAGGACCCGGAAAGAAGAAAGCCCGGCTCTCCAAGGTGAGTCGTGGGATGGGGACTTACAGCAGCCCAGGGCATGTGCAGGGATCAACTTCCTGATCAGGGGAAATGATCTGAGCATTTGGACTTCTGGCGACTCTTCCTGTGAGCTCGAGAAAGGCTGCCCTGAGCTGGGATGACACATGGCTTTTCCCTCTCCTCCCTTCCCATCAGCTGTCCCTTCTACTATCACAGCGCCTGCCACTAACAGCCTCCCTGCTTGTAATTTGCTGTTCCTAATCTGTCATCTGAGAAATCAGATGACCAGAGCTGTTAGAAGCCTGTGTAAATTTAGAGCCATGCTCTGAGAGACAGCCAGAGACCCTCTCCTTCCGAGCTCGTAGCAGGCTTTCCCAGCAGCCATATCCTTTCTTTTCAGAGCTATCCTTATCTAACTCCTGCTTGCCAGTCTGGAAAAGCTAACCTCCACATGCAAGAGGCGTTCCTGTTGTTCAAAGCACTGAAGAACACACCAGAGCGGAATAGAAAGAAAGAAGGAGACCTGCCCTGCGGGGCCCGTGTCTGGCCCGGGGACCTTCAGACTCTACCTTACGAGATCCAATTGCTCACAAGTAACATGGGTACAACCATCCCCATTCAGCTTACTACACAGAGCCTATGAGATAGAATGAATTAAAAACCATGAACTAGTTTGAGGATGAGTTATTATGAAAATGACAATCTTTAAAAAGAACAGTCATCATTTCCAGGGGCCTGATAAATGATGGTTGCAGGACAAAAGGAATCTGCTACCTGTTTTTGTAAACGCCACTTTTGGAACATAGTCTCAACACCCGTTTGTGGATGGTCTACGGCTGCTCTCCCACACCAAAGGCAGAGTTCAGTGGTTGCGACAGAGATCCTGTGGTCTGCAAAGCTGAGAATACTTACTATCCAGCCCTCTACAGAAAAAAGTGTTTCTGACCCATCCAATCAAGAAATGTTTTATTTTCAAGCAAACAAGGTCTTATACCACAGAAAAAGATGCAGTTGTCTAACACGGCATATCCCTCCAAGAGGCCTTCCATAACGAAGACCTTCCATGTTAATAGCAGTTTTATTAATAACACCTAACAAGTCCATTATATAAGTTTTCTGCTATGTAAACTCACTCCTTTGAACAGTCCTCAGACTTATTTTCAATTCAATACTTAAAAGAATAATTAGCTCAGAACTAGATTTATTTCCAAGATGTATTTTAGGGGAGGAAAAAAATGACTATTACATGATCCCTGTTGTGTCTCCCAGCAATGAGCGTGACCCAGCTGCCCAGAGTCATCACTGCCAAATTCGCTGTGGGAGCTCAAATATGAATCAAAATGACAATTCCAATTTTTCCCCCCCAATCAGGTCTAAACATCATGGGACAGGAGGCAAACCAATAAGCAAAACCGGATACCCTCATCACCCCCAACCTGGTGGCACTACACCGTGAGCCTTCAGCGTTACACAAACAGCTCCCCATTTCACTTGTCTGCCTCTTCTGAGAGGTGAGCACGCCCAGTTGTGATTCCGAGGTTTACCCTGGAATGCATCTGACTATGCCACCGAGCACAGAAACCCTCCTTCCCATTTCAAGATAATACAATCAGCGTGGAAGTGTGTGACTCCAGAATACGCTTGTGTATTCTACCAAAGGCACTCATAGGTCAATTGAGAATAAACTATTAATTTGTGAAAAACTGCAGAGGCCTCACATCCAGTGCTCCACATAGTCCTCCGTAGGACAGAGGGCAGCACAGGGACTGACCCTGTACCCCACACCCCCCAGACTTCTATCAAGACAGACTTTTGGCAGGTTGAGAATTAATCACTTTTGGCTTTAAGCTCCTTCCCCTACCAATTCTTGTTAGACCCCTTTACCTGAAATTGTTATTTCACTGACACCTTCTATTTTCTCTTTATGGGCCCCAGAGTCAGTGCAGTGCCAGAAGGTCTTATAAATACCTTCGTGTCAATGTATTCCTCCTGCTTGTGTTTAGAGAAGGCAGAGTGCTAGAGAAATGAAACAAAGGATGGCTCTGTTCACACATGCAACTAAGTTTGAACCCTGCAGAGAAAACAGCTACAAGCAAAGCTGAAAGGCCAAAGCCCAAGAAAAACTGACTGGAGTAGAAAACACACAGACCTGCCCCTGGGGAGGTTCTCATGCCTGTGAACTCCAGAAACCAAACCAGAGACTTGGAGCAGAAGGCTGAGCACCTGCTGCTGTTGGGCAGCCATGATCTAAGAACCGCACAATTAGCCAATGGTAAGGTTAGCTCATTTATACGCAATCTACTAAGGCCAAGAACATTTGGGTCAGTGTGCTCATTAATTCACTCACACATCATTCATGCATTTATCTGCATTTAGGGCCCATCAGTGAAGAGGCACATTCTATATACCCTCATAAAACTCTTCTCTTCTAACTGTTTTGATTTTAGCTAGTATTTTCTTTTCCTCCTAACTTTATGAAAACAGAAATGCCTCCTAACCCCAGAGTTTTCCACCTTTATAAAAAAAGGTATCAAATAAAAATCAAGTACAGTAAACCTGATAGAAACATCTTAACAGCTGAATTCCATCTTGGAAAAGAAAAAGTAGCTCACTAAATTTTAAGCAAAGTTGGAATTGCAGAGATGAAAGACAACCCACAGCCAAGCCAGGATCAGACAGGAGACTAACAGGAACATCATAAACTTACTCAAAAGGAATGAGTGTAATGCAAAGAATTAGGCCATCTGCTTCCTCCAATGGTGCTGTGGGGCAATGGTTTGAAAAAGACAAGAAGCACAGCACAGATGTGAAAGCACTGATATATTTTTGTTGTTGTTGAGACAGAGTTCCACTGTGTTGCCCTCGGTAGAGTGCTGTGGCATCACAGCTCACAGCAACCTCAAACTCTTAGGCTTAAGCTATTCTCTTGCCTCAGCCTCCCAAGCAACTGGGACTACAGGTGCCCACCACAGCACCCAGCTATTTTCTTGTTGCAGTTGTCATTGTTGTTTTAGCTGGCCTGGGCTGGGTTCAAACCCGCCAACTTCAGTGTATGTGGCTGGCACCCTAATCACTATGCTATGGGCGCTGAGCCAATTTTTATTTTATTTTATTTTATTTTATTGAGACAGAGTTTCACTCTGTCATTTACAGCAACCTTAAACTCTTGGGCTCAAGTGATTCTCTTGCCTCAACCTCCCGAGTACCTGGGACTATAGGTGCCCTCCACAGCGCCCAGCTATTTTTAGAGATGGGGTTTCACTCTTGCTCAGGCTGGTCTCAAACTCACGAGCTCAAGCAATCCACCTGCCTTGGCCTCCCAGAGTTCTAGGATTACAGGCATGAGCTACTGCATCTAACTGATACAATTATTTATTAATAGCATTAGCACAAATTATAAGTTCTACCTTAGGTCGAGTTGAGGTTGTTTTTAAACTATTAATATAGATAACCAACAGGGTTATTTGGGGGAAAAAAATTCTATAGGTTGTTTTGGCACTAAACGTGCATATTATTTAATGGCAATTCTAAAATGAACTTTTTACAGGAAATGATATAAATAACCAACGTTAGGAGATTCTCAAATTAAAGTATGGTGTGTCCATAAGGGCTCCTCTTTTCATTGCTGTTCACATGCCAACCCACTCTGTCCTTTCCTACCCGTCTGTGTCCTGTTTTGGGCACAGAGAGGCTCATGCCTAGAACTGAACACCCCTCTCCTCTGACGTCCAGTTGGATTAAAGTAATGGAGGTGACTGCAGAAGGAGAAAGAAAAGAATTTCTTCCAACTCTCTCTCTGTTTCAGTGCCCCATTCCTGGCAGGAGCTATTTCTCATCCATGACTTCAGGGGATGACCATGCTTCCTCGGTCGGCTTCAGCTCTCATGGGGTTCCCATAACACTGTTTTCTTCTCTTGTTCCATGGTAAGAGCCTCCTGATCCTGCAGTGTCTGGGTGCTGGGAGTGGTGGGCTGGTGGGACCTCATCATCCATTTCTAATCCCTACCCACACTCCCATGAATAATCCTTCCATTAAATGCTCTTAAATTTAACACATATGGGTTGAATTCAGTGTCCTGCCATTACCATGACTGAAAGACAGTACAGATATCCATTTATTGATGTGAAAAGAGATCTGAAAGCAGATCAAAATATTAATAATACTTATCTTAAGGTGGTGGGATAGGATTATTTGATTTTCTCTATGTTTATTTTTCACATGTTTTGCAACACTTGAGTCCATGTTTGGGGATATAAAAAGAGATAAAATTCAAATAAAAAATAGGAAGGAAGAGCAGAGAGAGGGAAGGTGGGCTCTTCCTGGGTGCCACACCGTTTGGGGGCAAGACACTATTGTAAGAGGGACTTTACCTAACAAATACAATCAGTGAAACCTGGTTTCTTATACCCTCAATGAATCCCCAACAATTAAAAAAAAAGAATCATAAAAAATATATATAAAAAACTAAAAAGACATGTCATAAATGGTGTATAAAAGTCATGATGAGGTTCGTAAAAAAATTATAAAAGAAATTGGACGTAATTAAGTTGACTAGAATAAAAAATTCCTTAAAAAAAAAATACCAGCCACATACACCTAAGGTGGCGGGTTCGAATCCCCAGCCCAGGCCTGCCAAACAACAATGATGGCTGCAACCAAAAATGGCCAGGCGTTGTGGTGGGCACCTGTAGTCCCAGCTACTTGGGAGGCTGAGGCAGGAGACTCGCTTGAACCCAGGAGTTGGAGGTTGCTGTGAGCATGATGCCATGGCACTCTACCCAGGGGGATAGCTTGAGGCTCCGTCTCATAAAAGAATAATAAATAAATAAAAATAAAAAATAGGAATAAATAGGGTTTGGCTTTCCTGCTTCACATCCCACACATCTAAAAAGACATCAATAAAGAGCTGCATGGCCTGAAGGTATCCTGCTGGGGCGGGGGACTGTGATTGCTTGTGAATGTCCAGATAGTTCTTCATTCTTGTTGGTTTCTCCTTGCTCTGACAAATATTTTCAGTTACCAAGTGTTCACAGGGAAAATACGATTATACACGTCGATAAGTGCACGTGTTTTACAGGTTCAGATTTCACAAATCAAAGTCAAGATTTTGCTGTACTTTTTAATAATCAAAATACTACTGAACTATCACTAAGGGCTTACCACCCACAGGCACTGTTTGTGAGCAGAGTAGGTATTAGTGGCTGTACTCCAGGGACAAAGTTAAATATTATCATTCCCATTTCACAGATGAGGAATTTAAAAGCAAAATGGCCAAGTCATTTGTCCAATTTCTCCAAGGTCATATAGCTCTTGATTCCCAAGCCCCGGAGGCAGGCCCAGGTCTTGGAGCCTATTTTATTCATTATACTAAATTACCACTTAGATCAGTAAGTTACCTAAGAATCATAAAACTCTCTGAATTTTGCGCGTATTGTGCAAAGAACACACAGAACCCTCCAACTGGTTCACCACTTACTAGCTGGGTAATCTTGAGCATTTGTGTATGCAATCTGCAAGTTCCTCACCAATGCAACAGTGAATAATACAGCTCCTACTTACCCCAGAAGTTGTGAGAATCTAATGGGAAAATGAACAGGAAAGCTCATCAAAGCTATAAAAAAGGTACAAATGTAACTTAGTATTATGTTGCTGGCTCTCATGCCAGTGCATTAGTCATCGTCATTAACACGGGACAGTCAAATGTAAAGAAAATAGCAATTATTTTGGTGAAGTATGGCTCTAAACTATGATATTATAAACTATCCGGTCTGTTAATAACACCCAACATAAAACCACCACTGATTAATCAATAAAAATCATGCAACGGTTTCAGTGAAATGTACTCTCAAGTGAACTCCCCTGACTCACGTTCATTAATTACCTCACCTTAGTTGATGTGTTCCCACCATTTTCTGAAATGTGTTCGTCTCAATGTTTAGCTGTGTAATAAAAACTTTTTTCAAAAATCTCACAGTTCAAACTGGGCGTTCTCTGTGCTAGGAAAGTTCAATCGGACCACTCGGTTTTTCAGTTTCCCTGACTCAACTTCTTGGAGTTTTATAATTAATTATATTCCATTATTACGGATCATCAATTAGCTCACAATGTTGCTGAGATGGTGAGTATGCTGAAGAAGGCAGAATTTAATGATAATTTGAGACCAGCAGGACACTAAATTTCTCTCTTGTTAATAATTAAAGTAGATAACTTATGTTTTTATTTATAGCTTCCAGAAATATCCGGCTCATTCCTGCGCACTGCCCTGTCAGCTAATCATCAGTTGGGCAGGATCTGACTTAGGGCATTGTGTTTTATTTTCCACCCTGCAAATGCAACCCAACCAAAGGTTAAAACAAGCGAGGTCGTCACTGTGTCTTCTCCAAATCTTGCCGTCTGGCCAGCTGCTGGTAATATCAGAAATACATAAAGGACAAAAGGGAGTACAATTTTCAATTTACCTGTTTCAATTTCCCAGATGTAGACAGAGTCATCTGCACAGCCAACGATTAAAAAATTCTCAACGGGGTGCCATTTTATCATCCTTACAGGGAAAAGGTGCTTCCGGGCCCGCAGGAGACACCTCTTCCCCTCAAGGTGAAGGAGAGCCACAGAGTGGTCACTGCACACACAGCAAATGATTTGATCGCCCCTTAGCTGAGAAAAAAAACAACATGCTTGTATAAGGAAATAGTCAAATGCTTTCTTTATGATTAAATCAGATTCCTTCCCCCGGGAACATAAAAAGTTTTGTTAAAGCCTCCTTTGCTAAAGGACATTTTTGCTTTCTTGGGTATCTTCACCGCATAACACCCTACAGAGGCGCTTTGAACACCAAGTTTAAACTCCACGCTTTATCAGGAAGGTCAAGAGTTGCCAGTGAAAAGGAGAATTCCAGGGCAGATCTACTCATCAGATAAATGAAGGACTTGACCGTCGCTCAGCAAATTCAGGCAGGGAGGCAGACCTCAGAAATAATGCCGAGTAAAATAAACCCCAGAACTAATTTGCCATCACAAAAAGAAGCTATTTGTAGACACAACTTAGGCCCAAGGGTATCGTGAGCTGATATTTTCCACTTAAAGCCTCCAAATGTGATTTGGTGCCGTTCCCAGCTATACAGATTGTGATCCAAACAGGAAACTCAGTGTAGACACAGTCTAAAAGCGGGAAGCGCTGGACAGTGCCACTGAACGTTCAGCCTCAAAGACACAAGGCCCAAAAATAAGCTCACAGGACAAACGGTCCTTGAGACGCTTTTTAAAATGTCAGCATGTGGTTACCTTGAACACAGTGTAGGACAATGACCATCCGAGCTAGATGCTAATCAACTAGCCAGAAGTTTAGCTTTTGTGGACAGAGCATAAGCTGAGATCCCTTGAGACTCTTCATATTAATCATTAACCTCTGGGTAGGGGAGGGATGGGGTACCTGTTTTCTCTGCCAATTCTTTTTTATTTTATTTTATTTTGTTTTTTATTAAATCATAAACACATAGAATATGTATACATTAATGCATTTATGGGGTACAATGTGCTGATTTCATATAGAATTAGGAACGCTTACATCACACAGGTTAATATATACCTCATCTTGTTTACTTAATTAAGACATTTATATTCTATACTGATAGATCCGTCATGTACCCTTGCATTATGCACCATAAGTGTGACAATTCTTTTTAAGTAGACAATCACAGAAGGGCAGGAGTGAGAGATGTGGAGCCCAGATTTCCTGTGTGGATCAGACATCATTCCTCCCCAAGCACCCTACATCTGGGAGAACCTGCTCATCCCACAGCTCTGACAACAGGCAGACCAAAGTGCCTGGGGAAACTTACATACACACACCCCACGTGACACACCCTTGTGGCCAGGAGTACTCAAGCACTAGTGACTCACCATGGGCCAATCAGAATCCTAGGCCTTTAAAATTATGAGGCTAATAGAATTCATAAGAAGAAACAAGAGAAGGCAGTAATCACAGCAAAACACACTATTTAGAGGGAGGGACCTTGGTTTCAGAACTCATGCTCTGCTGAGCCCTGGCTGAAAAATTGCCTCTATACCCTTTCAACAAACTCCCTTTTAATTGGACTTGGGTTGACTGAGTCCTGACCCTCAGAGTTAAATCATCTCTGACTGGCAGGAGTAAACAGGGTCAGGAGAGAAACTGACTTAGACTGCTGTCCTAGAGCTGGAAAAAAAAAAAATGATTGGAAAAATTAAGGGATGAAAAATCTCAGGAATAAAAGGCTTATCAAGGTAACCCAAATCACCAAATGGAAGCTTTAAAAAAATAATAAAAAAACTTTTGTTTCATGTTTTGTTTAATCATCTGTGTCGCTAAAATATTGTTTTCATTATGTCTTACTGTAAATTTTCTGCAAGTTTAATTTAGAGCTGATGTTTAATAACATTATTGAAAAATATTTCTACAAGCCAATAGACAAACTAATTTACAAAATCATGTTACGTGCACAACTATATGCTTTTATTTAGAAGAAAACTCAAAAATCAGTTGTTCGTATTTGAACAAAGACTGAATTGAAGTTTATATTTCATGAGAAAATTATACCTAAAGCTATTTTATTTCTCTGAGGCCAAAGTACATACTCATAGATTCCTAAACTCATTATTTGTTAAGTAAATAAATAAATGACCAAATAAAAATTTGTTTAAGAAAAGGAAATGTAACTATCGATATTATTATAAGCAGAAATAACTAAAGACAAAATTTAATTTTTAATTTATAGATTCCTATATCGTTTTTGCATTGAGTATGTATTGCTTTTGTTTTTTAGAACTCTATTAAAAGTGAAGATATATAACTAGGGGAAAAAATAAAAAAGTATAAGTACTTGAAGAGCAAAAATATGTTATAATAAAAATATAATTCGGGGTGGCACCTGTGGCTCAAGAAGTAGGGTGCCGGCCCCATATACCAAAGGTGGTGGGTTCAAACCTGGCCCCAGCCAAAAAAAAAAAAATATATATATATATACACACACACATATATATAATTCATATAAAAATATAGAAAGATAAATATACAGGGTGTCCATCAAGTTCGTGTGCAATTTACTTTGTTAAACTATTTTAAATTGCACATGAACTTGATGGACACCTGTATAGGTAGAGAGATATATCTTCCAGTTGTATTATGGGCACATATAATTTATTTTTTCCTTTCCTGGGTGACTATGGATTATTTTTTCACATTTCACTGTGTTCCAGTTACATTATATAACTTCTAAATTTTTGTCTTAACTTACTCTGAACTTCTCTGGTGACATCAAAAGACTTGTCACTGGACCAGCTTCCAAAAAGAATTTATGCAGAATTTCTTCAGTAAAGATATCCCACCAGATAACACACGAGTCTTGATCCCCAGACACCATCCAACTTTGGTCTAATTTTGAAGAGAGACCATGTGGGTAAAGTAGTGAAGTAACACTTTGGTGATGTCCTTTAAGAACTTTGTGGGGGGAGGAATCTGTAAAACAACCAAATACCAAATCATACAAACGTTATTCAGGAAATAGTTCTGAGATTTTCTTTTAGAAATATTTAACGTGAAGAAATTGCATATGGGAGCTTGGCTAAGAAAATGAACGAATGACCTTTAGCCCATCTCAGAAGGCAAGGGCCTCATCAGAAGACAGATCATGCTTTTGAGGAAGCACAGTAGGTTACTCAAAGCCTGTTAATTCTAAAGGACATTAGTCAGTTAGCAATTCCAGTGCCGTGAAATAATAAACACTGTTCTAAAAGCACGAACAATTCATACATTTTGCCTTCACAAAATAAGTTCAGAATATCACTGATGTTCTTTACATTAGTCTCACTACGTCCAATATACAAGAAAGCAGTTTCAATAGATAGTTTTGCTTTGGAAAATGTTAGAGATGACCTAGCTCTGTCTCATTGCTTTACAGGTAAAGCACCTGACGTTCAGGGAGGTAAAGCACCCAGCTGTGGAAAGGCAAGGGATAATGTCCAGGAAGATAGCTTTGCTGTAAAACAGGTCTGTTTTTGTTTCCCTGAGTCGATCACTTACTAAGTGTGTCACCATGGACAAGCTTCCTTTTCCCTTTAAACCACAGATGCTGCATCTGAAAATCTGGGATAATATAACTTCAGCTACAATTATTATGTGGAATAAACATGAGCATGCCTGTGTTTCTTACCACTCTGTTTGGCCCTTGCCAGGCCCACAGCTACCTCCAATGGCGGCTGTATTAAAATACAGCACTCCTGGCACGTTTCTGTCTTAGTGGGTTACTTTTTCCACTTACCACACTACTTCTTCCTTCATTATTAGCTACACTCTCCTGAAGCAGAGAGGACCATAAACCACAAACCCTCTTTATTCAAACTGAAATTAAATCCCAAAGAATCATTATTAGACATTAGATATGTCTAAAATATAATCAGACACAGCCTCACTATCTCCTAACAAATTGTAGACATGTTAACTGTCATGCTACAAGTCAAATGTATTTACCTGTGTGTTTTGTGGATATTAGGAAAAACCATCCTAGATTAAAACTGCTATGTCTTAGTTTTAGCAAACTTTTTTTTTCCAGTTTTTGGCTGGGGCTGGGGTTGAACCTGCCACCTCCGACATAGGGGGCCGGTGCCCTACTCCTTTGAGCCACAGGCACCACCCAAATTTTAGCAAACTTTTAACAGCGGTCACTTGTCTATACACCAGCATCTCTCCTCAGTTCATTGCCATTTGCTCACTGAAGCACAAGCCAGTGACTTATTATTAAGTAGCCAAGGTCAGCTAAGAACAATAGTAATTGAAGATATTTTTTTTAAAAATGATATTTTAGTTTTTACTCTTAAGGACCTTACTTTCTAATATGAATGGCCCTGATATAATTTTTAAAAATGGTATACAAATTTTTTCCACAAATCCTAAAATCCAATTACTCCTATTCCCTCACACAAGGCAATTTTACTGCATAACGGTCTTTATTTGTTGTTGTAATGCACAAAGATGTATAAGAATACACTTATTGGTTCTTCAATAACAAAGAAACAAAACTTAAGACAGGAAGATACCGTTTATCTCCTGGTTGTCAAATATTTAAAAATAGCAATAGGCAGAGTATAACGGCTCACATTTTTAATCTTTGTACTCTGGGAGGCTGAGGCAGGAGAATTGCTGGAGCTCAGGAGTTCAAGACCAGCCTAAGCAAGAGCAAGACTCTGTCTCTTCTAAAAATAGAAAAATTAGTGAGGTGTGGTGGTCACCCATAGTCCCAGCTACTGTGGAGGCTGGGGCAGGAGGATTGCTTGAGCCCAGCAGTTTGAGGTTGCTGTGAGATAGGCTAAAGCCACAGCCCTATAGCCTGGGGCAACTAAGTGAAACTCCGGCTCAAAAAAAAAAAAAAAAAAGTGGGCAAAATTTTGGGAGAAAAGGCATTTTCATATGATTTAATTTAAAAAAAAAAAAGAAAGAAAAGGCATTTTCATAAGCTATTATTAGAAATGTTATTGATGAAAGTTCTTTATAGGAGACTTTTGATACATTTTCAAAATTAAAAACACAAATGTTAATTTAGTAATTCTCCTCCTTAGAATTAATACTACAGCTGTACCCACATCTACCTACATATGTATGTATAAAAATCATCAATTCTGCATTGCCCATAGTGACTAAAGACTAGAAAAATTACATACCTATTATAGTAGAGATTTCAAAAATAAAATTTAATTATTATTCATCATTTCAAATGAGTTCATAAAGAATGATTTCCAAAATATTTTATTACAATTTGTTAGGGCGGCACCTGTGGCTCAAAGGAGTAGGGCACCGGCCCCATATGCCGGAGGTGGCGGGTTCAAATCCAGCCCCAGCCAAAAACTGCAAAAAAAAAAAAAAAAAATTTGTTTAAGGACATTTTAGTAAAGTGTGTACAGTGTGCTTCTATTTGTGCAATATAGTTAAAAGACTGCCTACTGCTATGCTGCTATGTGCTTGTATATACACAGAAAATTTCAAGAAGGCTGTAAAGAAACCACTACTAACAGTTGACTTTGGTGAAGGTAATTGGAAAATCAAGTAAAGAGAGAAACTTGTTTCTCATTGTAAAACCTGCTGTTGAGTTTTCTTTTCTTTTTATAAACCATACTCTTTTACTTTAATGTTAAAAAAAAATGTACAAATTTATCAGCAAAAGCCAGTACAATCTTTGGGCCTCTGAATCTTCTTTAGGGCAGCTTGTCAAAATTGCCACTTGGCTAAATTAAATAAATTGGGTCAAAGAAAATTCAATGACCTTTTAATAAAGAATCGCCTTCTAGAAGTCCTGCTTTCACAGCATTCAAGGCCTGTGTAATGATAATTGTCCCATCTTCACAGCCACATATTAGTTTATCAAGACTCGGGACATACTCTGATGAAGTGACTACAGCAGTTCCGGCCCCATCTCTAAGCCCAGAGAAATGGTCAATAATACTTTGTGACATTGTCTGATGCTTATCGAAATTATCTTGAAGAGTCCAGGTGGTAGTTATTGGTATTTCTAAATGGAAAACACACAAAAAAAGAAAATCAGGTTTATCAACTCATCATAGTTGTGACAAATAACATCAAGGCACCCTCCTCTCAAAAATATGAATATCATATAACAGCCTATTCCACATCCATACTGCCAGCATCCGTCCCTTGTTCTGTTTAATTGATATTAATTTGAATTACATTGATTGTATTGTTGTGTAAGATCTATAAGCTTCCCATTTGTACCTACTTTTACGTTTGCATCTAAATACGTAGCAGTACAAGAGAAAATCTGTATTGTTCATAGCCCCATGTAAGTTAGAAAAACACTGAGTTAATGACTGATTAGTTCTCAGAAGCCATGGGATTGGAAAGGGAAACTATCTTACCTCTAGGAGAACCATCAAACTTGGATACCGGAACATCTGGGATGTGCCACAAAGTAATTCTTCCTGAGACTTCTCCAGAGAAAAGTACCTTATAAAAAGGCTCTTTCCTTTCATTCATGTATCCCATAACGAAGGGACCGCTCTGCTCCAAAACAAAAGTGAGCCTACTGTAAGAACTATTCTAGTCATAGAGAGACGGCCATTGCTTTTCAATAGAGGAGCTAACCTAGATTGCACAAAATCTTTTCAACACATTTCCCATGGTTCCAAAACTCTCAAGTACATTGAGAGAAATAATCTATGATCGAACGCAAAAAAGAGTCTTTATAAAACAAGAAATAAAGTCATCAGTTAGACTTCAGAGGGTTAATAAGAGTACCATTACTGGCCATGTTAGGTACACATTTATGCATGACACAGGGACAGAGAGAACAATGGGCTTTGAGTTCAATAATTCAGACTCAGGAGCCCCCCACATCTTGATGATAATACAGTCCATGTATTTCTTACAATCCATTCAGTTCTAACTGCCAGTTAAAATACTAAAAACTAAAATTGGCATGGCAATTTTGTGGTACTCGTATTAAAATGCTTTCTATGTTCTGTTTACCAGATTTAACATAATTGATTTCAAATTTCCCAAGTAGATGCAAAAATTAATGACTCCATAATTTACAACATGCACATATATATGTATTACACATTATACACAATACCATATGTTTTATACACACATAATTTACGACTTAGCAGCTGTAGCAGAGTGTGAATGTTGGGGACCAGTGATCTTAAAGACCAACCTTCACTAGTGAATGTATCTAGAGCAGGGGTGTCCAATCTTTTTTTTTCTCTGCTGCACATTGAAAACATTAAAAGTGATCTTGTATCACACAGTAAATATACAAACCCTGACAATGAAAGCTGATTAGCAAAAGAAAAAAGGTCTGTGAATATGTTTCATGATACCAGACAGCGCAGATAAGCAAAAAGTCTTCACAAAATCAGCACGTGGCCTGCAGGCCTGCCACAAGCTGAACACTCCTGATCTCAAATCTCCCTAGTATCTCAGGGTGGTGTAACTGTTCTTTAGGTTGGCTTCTATATGGAGATTATGTACAAGGGACCAAAATGACTGTGATTACAAAAATCCCTTCCAATGCACAAATAAAAGATATCCAGAAAAGAATGCTTTAAGGTCCAGATTTAGATCTATGAGTGGAAAAAATTGTGTAAGGTGTCTTTTGAGAATATTAAGAGCCAAAATATTGCTACCCTTAATCCTTACAACAAAACTATGCAATAAGTAAATACTGTTACTATCCCTTCATGGAAATAAGGAAACTAAGAAACAGAAAATAAGAAACAAATCCGAGGTCTTACAACCAAGATGTTCACAATTTTCTATAGTCCTACAAAATCAGCGCGTCACAGAAAATGGTTCCAAGGAAGTCAGTGATCTAAATAAATCATTTTTTTTTTATTTTAGATTCAGAAGATACTTTGGGGTCTTCTAGATCTCACAGTCATGATTGTTGTAGCTATTAGAAATGATGTTGATTAAATCTGGTTAAATTGGCTGCTCCAACTTTCTCAAACTTTTAGGAATTTTAGAACTGATCATTCCAACACTCTTGTTATTAAATCTAGAAAGAAAGTTCTCCGAGAGGCTGGTGGGTTCGTCAAGATGGTGTTGTTGGAACATGTCTCCCCGGCCCCATGCTCTGCGTCTGAGGCTGAGGTTCCCTGCTGCCATCATATCCCTCTGCCCTCACCTCCCGCAATGACAACCCTCATCTGGCCATACCCACCCCCAAGGCTTCCCAATATTTCTCTCTTTTGTTCTACTATTTACCCAAGAACTCGTATAACCCCTTACCATAAGAATTCTGATTTTTCATCAGAGTACCCTGTACCCATCCTCCAGGAAGTAATAAAATCCTGAATTCACATCCTGGCACCACCACATTATTAGCTCTAATAAAAGAGCAAGTTACTTAATTTAGGCAATTTACCTCACCTCCCTGTCTCATTTCCCCCTGGCTGTGAAAGAGGCCTAATAAAAGCACGGACTGTATGGAACTGTGGTGTGGACTGATAAGTAGGTAAGGATAAGGTGCCTGGCATTTTGTCCCTATTCAATTAATAGAAGCAACCATTCGAATTATTCTTTTCCCAGAACAACTGCAAAACTCCTTCCGAAAATAACCACTTTGGTTCAAAGGTAGGGAATTAACTTCTCTGACCATCAGTTTCAAAATGAGGTCTCGGTGGCAACTGAAGTCAACTGAGGTAGGGTGTGTGCTTGTCAATAAGCAGCACTCAGTGAAAGTTAACTACCTATCACCATCACCATCACCATCATCATCATCATCACCACCATCATCCTCGTGGCTCTCACTTCACGTACCCAAATTCCTTATTTACAACCACCAGCTTTCTATCTCAGCTACTCTCACCTCAGCACAGCAGCCTTACTCCTCAGGTGGGGCCCTGGGAAGACCAGGTTCTCAGCTCCAAAGTCAGAACACCTGCCACAGGCCTCAGCCATTACCAGCTATGGTCTGAGGCCAGGCAGATCCTCAAATAGCTACTGGAAGGAAGGGTGAGTCCCCGTTCTCATTTTCACAGCTCCATCAGCAGCTATGTTCATGGTCATTACCAACGGTAACTCTGAGAACATGTCACCATTTAACCTTGAGATTCAATTCTATGGTATCACTCCAGAAAAATGAGTCCGGTCAATACCACATGCTACAGACCGCTTTTTCTAACCTCACTGCATCTATCAAATCCATCTCCACACCCTACCACGATGTCTTCATTATCTCCCAACTGCAAGAGAGACTAAGCACTTACATTTAGTGAACACTGGTGATGTCTGAAAAAGAGCAAAAATGTCTGTCTTTGTTTCATTCCCTCAATAAGGGTCCAAAGATGGGAAGAGTGGATTTTTTTTTTCCAGTTTCACATTATGCTTTTTATATTTCACTGATTTCCAGGCAGTTCCCACTTTTATTTTTATTTATTTATTTATTTAATTTTTTTTTTGCAGTTTTTTTTTTTGGCCAGGGCTGGGTTTGAACCCACCACCTCTGGCACATGAGGCCAGTGCCCTACTCCTCTGAACCACAGGCACCGCCCCCTACTTTCACTATATAGTCTAAATAAACCTTATTGGAAAAAGAAAAGACCTATACTCATATGTCTTCATATTCTGAGAAGCAAAGCAAGGAATTTTCCTATTAGTACTTTTTTTTTTTTTTTTAGACAGAGCCTCAAGCTATCCCCCTGGGTAGAGTGCCATGGCATCACAGCTCACAGCAACCTCCAACTCCTAGGCTCAAGTGAGTCTCCTGCCTCAACCTCCCAAGTAGCTGGGACTACAGGCACCCGCCACAACACCTGGCCATTTTTTGGTTGCAGCCATCATTGTTGTTTGGCGGGCCAGGCTGGGGATTCGAACCCGCCACCTTAGGTGTATGTGGCTGGCACCCTAGCCACTTGAGCCACAGGCGCCGAGCCCTATTAGTACTTTTTAAATTTTTTTATTGTTATACTTTGTCCTCGTAACTATGTATAGCACTGATACTTGCAGCTTCTAAAGGGCAATATTGATATTTGACTTTGAGGCCAAATCTTGTTTTTCAAAATGCATTCTGAAGCTAACAGGAAGGAAAGAACACATCCTTGACAAGATAAGTAAATACGCCTTTCTGAGTAAGCCACTGTACTGTGCTGCTTTTGTTATCAACAGCAGAGCAAGGCCCCACAGCTGCACACAAATAAATTTTAGAAACAGCTCTTCATGTAAGCCTTAGTTCTAAAATTTGCCTCTGCTCCAGTGGTATTTGGGCTTCTAATTTTTGGCTGATAGCTCCTTAATCAAGTTTTTGCAACAAAACTGTAAAGATATGTTCATGGAACCTTAAAAATATGTTATAGGATTTCCAACAGCTCTGCTCCCTAAATAGGCAAACCATCACTCTGTAAAAAGTAACATGCTCCCTTGATTATTTTTGAATCAATAATTCAAAACTCTTCCACTCTCCATAAGATACACTTTTTGAAAATTAACCCATGGCAAAAGCCAAAGATTTATTAAAGAAAACACTTTGGCTAACTACTGAAATAAAACAATCGCTTAAATTTTCACGTTTCCTTAGAGTGTCAAAGATCTTATAGTAGAATTCAGTCAAGTAACAAGCTCACAATTACATTCTCAACTTTCTAGATCAGGAATAATCGTATTTGTCTTACTAAGAAAATTTATTCATAAGAATAACGAAATACAGATGAATATGATTTCAATATATGAAAAAGAAGGATATAAGCTATTTCATAAAGTTTAAAAACTGGAGTGGATATATCAAAATGTTAACCACCTATGAAAAAGTGTCAGAGAAAGATGTGCACCTATGTGTTTATGTTTACATGTTTATATATGTGTATATTATATATGTGTACACACAAGAAGAGAGAAAATAAATGTAGCAAAATGTCTACAATGGGTGAATCGTTCACAATGGGTGAATCTAAATAAAGTGGATAGAAGTACACTTGGTACAATTCTCGCACCTTTTCCAAATATATGAAAATTTTTCCAATTAAAATTAGTAAATACATAAGACAAAGTAAAACACACTGACAGTGAATACTGACTGTGGTGAAATTAGGAATTTTAATTCCTCCTCTGTTTCTTCCATACTTTCATCTATAACTTTCCTACCATACATTTCTATAATTTAGTCACAAGCTTAAAGGACAGACTTAAAAGTACTGGATTTTTGAAGACAAAGTCTTCTCTTCAGTAGCTATTAACAATTAAACTTGATTTTCTCATTAACAACTTGATGCCAAGTTTCGATTCAATTTTTTCAAGCCTGACTCGGTGACAGACAAAGCGACACTTCTCTAAGAAGCGGAGTGGAACAGCTTTGAGGCAGGCCCTCTTTTCTTGCATTACCTTATTTTCCTGCCCAGAAGTAGAGCACAGTAAATGAGGATAAATGGTCTCTTTAAGCGCTCCTCCATCAGCAGGGTGTATACTCTTTGAAAGCCCACTGCGTGGCAAAAATAAAAAGCAAAGTTTAGGACTTGGGAGTTCTTTATGCGTTTCTTTTTCCCCCCTCCCACTTTCAAAAGCCGGATGGTACCATTCAAGTTTCTGAACTCTAGTTAGAAATTGTTGGGTTAATAATTACAAGTGACTTTTTGAAAACCCAGCACCAGCTGTACAAGTTATACATGGCTAATCTCAGTCCTTCATCCCCTGCTGTTCTGTACAAAGGCTGAAGCCTACCAAGCCCGGAGTAAATCTTCTAGTGCCAAAGTTGTTTTGTTCTGGTTTTTGATCATGGGTAGCATGCGGGGATTTTTCCATAATAAACCTCCCAAAGTTCATTTTCTACCTGAATGTTTTGTATGCCGCTCCCATCTGAGCCCACCTGTTCAGCAGCTGATAGATGTAACTGTGACCATCTTCTGTCCAGATGAGGATTCTGTGGGCAGCAATCACCTCTCCACCAGCAAAGAGCTGCCCGTGTCTACTGACTTCCATCAGCAGAAGGGAAAAATCACAGTAATCATAAACCTAAAACACAAAGGTGATGCACAAGCTACTCTCCCCATGAAATAAAAGACAAATCCTGTTGAGTTTGTCAAGACTGTTTGGATGACAGGACTAATGGAGCGATATGCCAAGTGCTAATAGCAGACCATCCTGTACTCGTATATCGAGATAATGTTTTACGACCCCTTATTTTCTCACATTTATAGCACAGTAGGTTTTAATGGATAAAGTTTATCCGGCTGTATCATTCCAGAATGTACCTGTTAAACACAGAAACCACAAACCTCAAACATTTCTGAACAATGGCATCCTTTCCATAGGGGTAGTCAAAGTTTATCATGTGAAATTTTATTATACACAAAACATGATATAGCAGAAACCTTTTGTCACACCATATACTTTAAATCGGTGTTCAAAAATATATTTTCGCCATAAAGTAAGATGATACGGTTTTTGCTAACCGTTAAAGAAGAAAGGAATGCTATCGAAGTATAGCAACTTAGCTTTTTTTCTTGGAAATGTCAGTGAATTTATTCCCAAGAAATGAACGGACATAACCTAGAAACAAACGTAGTAGTGAAGCAGAAAAAACATCTAAAAATAAGGTCAGGATAGGTAAGCAAACAGTATGAGATTTTTATTTAGTCCGGCAGACACTAATTTTTAAAAGTTATTTAGCTATAAATGTTATGATTGTTATTAATATAATTAGGATACGCTACAACATGTATGATATCTTGGGGTATAAAATGGCTGAAGAAAGGGAGTTATAACTGATTTATCAGCCATAAAAGATACCTCCCTCCATCCTCAGGTAATAAGATTACAGAGAGTTCGCATCATATTTAGATCACATTCTTATCATTGTTGCCCTGGGCAAGGAAAAAAATTACATTTTTACATCACTAGTGTTGATCATGTTATTTTATAATACCTTCCAACATTTAGAAAATACCACCAACAGAAGTCTCTCAGTGTACGTGCAAAATCGTATTGTCTGGCAGTTCAAGGACTTGAGAAGCTTGGATTCTTTTTCATAGATATCCTGCTTTTCCTTTAAAGGGAAAGAAAATATTTTAATGCTAGTTCTAGGTAATTTAAACACAAGCATAAGACCAGCTCCCCATATACCTTAAGTGGATCACATGATTAAAAAATTCAAATTACCCACGTTTCCTTTTGAGTGTTTTGAACTAAGACGTTACTTGGCAATAGAATCTGAAGCAGAAAATCCACTTGGATTCAAGGGCTCATTACATATAACCATTCAACAAACATTCTTGGGGGAGCTATGCTGGCTGCTGAGAATATAAAGATAGGAAGACATCACTGACTTTCAGATGTGGGTTAAACCAAAAATATAAAATGATGGCTAAAAAAACCCCTCCTAATTGCTTAAAAAAAGATGAAGAAAGTGCTTTGAAAAGATGAGAATAACCAACACAAAGCACGTACAATACTATGTTCTCGGTTAAGTTTCCCATCACGCCGGGTGTGTTCCCCTTGAGATCAGCATGGTAACACGATCCTAGGCTTCCTCAACCAAGAAATTCCTAGAGAGACCCCAGATCTCCTTGGGGAACCTAATAGTTTTGTCACCAACACCGATACTACAGCTATTCTTTGGCCTATCACCTCAAATTGCAGGCTGATGCCAGGGAGCAGGTGATGTGATCCCCCCAATGTTCACAGTCCTCTCCCTACCACCCCGCACACATCCTCAGAAGAAAGGGGGTCTTCTGTTGTAAGGAACGGGGGACAGAGAGAGATTCTGCTATTGTTCTTTAAAATTAAAAATGTGATCAGTGTATGTGTGTGCACACGTGTGTATAGATTAAAAACGTGTATAGGCACAGAGGAGAGGTCGTAAAGAATAGAATCCAACCATCCCAATGCTCATTCCTAAAAATAGGGATGGGAAGTACACAGAGGTAAAGTTTGTATTTTTTATAGTATTTGATTTGAACTCTTAATAATGAGCCTGTAATGTCTTTATCATTTTAAAATGTCAATAAATATTCTTGAAATTAGAGAAAAAAGAGCAGAGTCTCCAAGCCAACCTGAATGCTGTTGATAGATGAGGAGAGATCCCATACTTTGAGCTCACCAGCTACGGATACCACCAGGAGAGAATCTTCTGTAAAAAGAATGAAGGTCACATAAGCTCGCCACTGCTCTAACTGGTTGTTGTGAAGTCATTCCTAGTCACGTAAGGACTATGCAGGGCTATATGGCTGGAAAATATTCCACCTTGGGGTTTTTTTTTAAATAAAAATCACAAATATTTTATATCACATTCCAATTTTGTTTTAAACGATCAAAAGGATCCCTCTGTATAAAAAGACCATCTCTAAAAGCAGAACCACACTGCAAATTATCATGTTGGAAATAGTAAATCCATTTCAGAAATGAGTAAGGAGGAGCCAGCTTCCATTTTCCTGTGTAATTAATTACTCATGAAAACTAAGTTCTCCTCATGACTACATCTGGAACAGCGGTTCTCAACCTGTGGTTTGCAACCCACAGGAACTGTATTAAAGGGCTGTGGCATAAGGAAGGTTGAGAACCACTGATCGAGAAGCTAGAGCAGGACAAAATTCCAGGAGTCCTGCTAATCTACAATAAACACCTGTTTGTCATTCTTCAAATGAACCAAGCAGAACTAGGTTATGGAAACACAGATCCACTTCTTCCCACTTCATCTCACCTGTCACTGACTTCCTAATGACTTGAATCATGGGTATGGGTGCTCTCAATTTTTCTTGATATGGCAAACAGAGCTATCCCCGCTAAGAGGCCAACTGGTTTTTTTTTTCTTTAGGGAAAAATTATTTTTTATTTCAAAATATTTAACTGATAAAGACTGTACACAAAGTATCAATGTGATGATTTGCTGTACATATAAGTGGTATAAAGAAACATTTTTCATGGACTCTTGTTCAGTAACTTAACAAATAATACAAAAGTGGGTATTTTTACATGGAATCTTTTAGCGTAACACAATACCCCATTACTACCTTGAATTCTCATGGAGTGGACGATACACATACAGTTGATCCAATCGGGAGACTGAGATGATGTGAAAGCGTGAACAACGGCCAAAGTTTTGGCATCAATTATAAGGACATCTTGATATTCTCCACAACAGAGAAGCCAACCTTCTCCCGTCATCCGGAATGAGCAGTGGTAATACTGTGTAAACGGAATTCAAAGCAAACATCTATCACCACCAATAACGCAATTTTGACTACGTTAAAGACTTCTCTAGATTTCAGTTTAGCATACGTTTAGTTAAGGTATTGAACTGAATAGCAACTAAAATTCCTCTCCGCTCAGTTATTCCGCACTCATAAAGGGCTGATGTCGCTCCTGAGTATTATTTGTATCTCACCATTTTCTGGAGAAAGGGAGATCTTTTAGAGGAAGGAACTTTATTCCAAACCATGGACTGCTCACAAGTATATTACTTCTGGTGTGCTACTTACGACTAAACCATAACAACAAAATTGCTACATGTTAGGAAGGGATAAAAACATTTGAAGAGCATTTAAGGATTTCTGGTGCCAAGTAAGTTTTGGAAACGGCTTAAGGATCCAGTAATATATCCTACCCTTAATGAGCTCTCTTACTCTGCAGGACTTTGGTCCCCAAAGAATAGAAAGGACTTTATGAATGTTGAGTCACAAGACTAAAAGCAAGGCATAAAATAGATTTTCAAAGATGCTGTCAGCATCATTGGCATCATGTAACTACCTGACACTTGAAGCCATCTACTAAAAGCCAAGATCTTTAAACATCGGGAGGTGATTATAAAAGTCATGGCTACGCTTCGTGCTCTCTTTTCATAAAAAAAAAAAAAATTTCAAAAATTGAAGGGAAGGGTGATTGGTAGGACCACGCCTATGCTTCATCCTACAAGGGTACATGTGAATCTTTCTAAATGTAGAATATAAATGTTTTGACACTATAACAAGAAAATGACATGAAGGCTAGGTTAACCAGCTTGATGAAAATATTTCAGATTGTATATAGAACCAACACACTATACCCCATGACTGCATTAATGTACACAGCTATGATTTAGTAAAAAAGTAAAAAATTAAGAATATACCCCCCAAAAATATAAGCTGAAATTGGAATGAGGGGGGAAACTTATGCTTTATCAAATAGCATATCATTAAAATGGAATCTTTACGTGTATGCATGCACGTATGTGCGTGTGTGTGTAGTTTGCGTCACTAAGGAAACATATGAGATTTGTCTTTCATACGTATCTGTTAGAAAGATACAAAAATGAAAGAATCAGGAAAAACCCCGGTTGAATAATAAATACCTGTGGAGAAAAAAGAAATGCCAAAATAGCAGATGATTACTGATGATATTCTGTCCTCATGCCAAAATAAAGATTGGAGAAAGGGATATTCTTCAAAGATACTTATTTAAATGGGCGTGGAGTTGCAGACTCGGAGACGTTCTGAAGGAAGTGAGCATACTTACACAGATCGCAGTGTGTCTGTAAGGAAGTGTGGCCTTCTCCACGCACTGTCCATTGGTGACATTCCAAACACACATCTCCCTAGCAAAGATAACTCTGTATTATTCTCTGTCATTTCCACTCAATTGGCTGGAATAATTTTTGCGCCACCAAGTTTTTCTTTAGTGCCGCACTCAAGGGCTGCCTGATCATTTACGTGGCTTTTTGTTACAGATTACTGGGCAAGAAGATGTTGTGATCATTAGCAGGGATGTGACATCCTGTATCTGTATCTCTCTGTGTGGGTAATTACACCCTGCTGCCGGCCTGCAAACGTTACTTCAGGGCTAACCTGGCCTACGACAAATTGTGGGGATACAGCCATCCCGGCCTTTCAGTGACAGCACAACAATCTTCCGTGGACACTGCATCCTCTTGGAAATGGTTTATTTCACTGAACTTAAACTACATATTCTGAAAAGCATAATGCTTCAAGTGCTTCAATGATGCTTCTAGGCATCATTTTTGTAAAACCAAACACTGCCACCCAGAGGCTGCCTTTGGTCTGTCACTGACACAGTGTTTATCTTTGCTTTTCCTGATGTGAAATCCTGAAGCCATCTGGCCACCTAATATTTTGAAAACTACCATTGTTTAGAAAACTCTTCCTTGGTTATATGAATGTTACAAAAACACAGACACAATTATAGAGTTACAAAACATGCCCAGCACGGGGTAGGTTAAATCTGCATGACTTCTTGTTCACAAAAATCAGAATGTTTCAGAGTCATTTGGTAAGATTCTTCAGTTCATAGTTTCAATACATAAGCAAAAATTTCCATGGAAGAAAAATGAACAGTTTTACAGGCATTAAGGGAGACATTGCTACGAAGAAGCAAAGTATGTGGGTTAATAATGTTAAAGGTTATAGGTATTTGGTTATTCGCAGGCTTTTTGCTTTGTCTTATTTTTCTAACCAAACACTGGAACTCAATCTTCTAAATCAGTGATTCTTAAACTGGGGATCTTACTCTCCCCTCCTCCCATACCTTACCTTTCAAGGATGTCTGGCATGTTTGGTGGTATTGATGGTTCTTACAACTAGGAACACGCTACTGGCATCTAGTGGGGAGAGGCTAGGGCTGCTACTGCAGGTTTTACAGTACATAGGACTGTTGCCCACCACAAAGAATTAACCAGTTCAAAATGTCATAGGACTGAGGTTGAAAATATGGAAAGTAAATACTGATAATTTCTTTCTCTCTGTTTATATTCAATCTTCTTCCACAAAGAATGTGAGGAACCTGAAAAGGCATTTAATCCTACAAAACAAAGGGAAAAAAAAATCTCTGTGCTTCTGTGTGTGTATACTCCAAAATAAGGCTGGGAGAAAGGTAGAAATTGAAATAATAGTATCTCAAAGGTAAAGAAACTGATTCTAAAGCTAGAAAGTAAATAAGCATATCTCATCAGTAATCAGAATATCAGAAATATTTCAGCAAATTATTTCAACAATTACCCTCAGAGATTCTAATTCCATGATTTTGAAAAGCTCCTGGTCAGTTGATCTGCTCTTAGGGAAGTCCATCTCTAAACCAGTAGCTCTAAACTCTGGTTCTAATTAGAATTATTAGAGAACTTCAAAAAAAAATACTGATGCCTAAGCCAATCTGTACATCAAATCAGGCTGATTAATTCACATATTTCTGAGCTGAAGCCTGAATTAAAGCTCCTCCTGAAATACTAATGTCTTAGAACCATCTTAGATTCCAATGTTTTCCCTGTTTTGTTTATCAGCTTATTTTGTATTTTGAATCAGAAAAAATAAAAATATCACAGATTTTGATCAATTATATTTAATAAAGAAAATAATGTGTGGTGTACCAAAACTAGCATTTGCATTCTAGAAAGAGTGGTACAAGATACATAAACTCACTACAACTTCCTTGGACTTTTCAAATAAAAAAATGCATAATGTTGTTTACAAAATAAGGGGTCAGGCCTAGTATGGGTAGTAACTTTCAGCAGGTTAAGTTAAGATTTTCTAAGCATATGGAAGCCGAAGTGTAGGTACTACCTAAAAAGTATATTATAGGCATGGCGCCTATAGCTCAGCAGCTAGGGTGCCAGCCACATACAGCAGAGCTGGTGGGTTCCAACCCAGCCTGGGCCTGCCAAACAACAAAGACAACTACAACCAAAAAATGGCCAGGCATTGTGGCCAGGCCCTGTAGTCCCAGCTACTTGGGAGGCTGAGGCAAGAGAATCGCTTAAACCCAAGAGTTTGAGGTTGTTGTGAGCTGTGACACCAGGGCATTCTACCCAGGGTAACATAGTGTGAGTCTGTCTCAAAAAAAAAAAAAAATGTATATTATAGATACAGGATAAGTTTTGGGTAACCCCAAAAGAATATGTGTAGAGTTCTAGAAAATTACAATCATCTCAGCAAAAGAAGACATCTACTCAGAACAAAAACAGATTCCTCAGCTATTAAACAAGCATATTTACAAGGCTCATCCAGCTAATTTCATTGATCATCAAAAACATGTCCTTAACTCTAATTTCTATTTTGGAATTAGACCACTCTGGACAAAAAGCTCAAGCTGGAACTCAGTAACTTTTAAGATCTACCTCTCACTTAGCCATTAAGTTTTTCTCAACTCTCCAAGGAGTTCCAGAAAAAGTTCACCATCCTCCAGATTATCCAGTTTGGTAAAAAATTTCTCAGCCTGCATAGGAGGCTTTGTGGAAGCCCTGGTGTATGAAAACTACAGGCAAATGTTAAAAAAAAGAAAGGATTTAGTAGGGTATTTCACTTTAGACTTTACAACATGAAGATTGTAACTATTGATTTGTTTTCTAAAACTATGAATGCTTGGATGGGTTTGCTTAAGAGCTCAAAGTGAGTTACTCCCTTAAATAAGAAGCACCCAGATTTTTCCATTTCTAATTCTGCAAGACTAGACATTTATCACTCCCCTTAACCCAATAAGGGTGACACTGGTATACATACTGGGATCCTTCTCTTGGTTCCAATCAAGCAGAAAGAGTATCAAGTGGGAGTTATAATACTGATTACACTTAGTGGGACCATCACACAAAAAATAATAACTTCACGATCTAAATTTTTCTAGATGTAAATGAACCATGTTCATGTCTCATTCAGCTTTAAAACTGCACCCCATCACAGCTTTTAAAAAGAGAGAAGGGAGACGGGGAAGAAGTTCCACACATTTTACCTACCCATTTTCAGTGGCGCTAACAACATAGGGTTGTTTAGAGAAGTCCCTTGCTCTTGCCAGACATGTTACGGAAGCTGAATGACCAAACAGGAGTTCTTTTGCTGAGATCTGAAAATGATGAGAGTCAGCTTTTAAATAGCTGGAAACAGGTACACTATATAGCATTCACAATTTTGATTAGGACATTTAATCATATGATGGTTTTACTGTAGATAGTTTCAGGAAAATTGATATATGTTATATCAAAATCCACAGAATAAACTTCTCAATAAAGGCATTGTGTTGTCTAATTGTGTGTGTGATTTGCTTGGGTATCTATAATTAAACCCATGTGACTGCCAGACCTGCCTTATTTTTTTTTATTAAGTCATATACACATAGATCATGAATGCATTTATGCATATGTGGGGTACAATGTGTTGCTTTTTTTATACAATCTGACGTGCTTACATCAAACCAATCAACATAGCTTTCGCCTCATTTACTGGATTATTGTGTTAAGACATTCATGTTCTACACGTGACAGATTTGAGTTGTATCCTTGCAAAATGCTCCATAGGTATGGTCCCGCCGTTTACCCTCCCTCTATCAAACCTCCCCCCTCCCCTGCCTTCCCACTCCATTTCTCCTCTTCATCCTCGGCTATAGTTGTGTTCTACCAGACCTGTCTTAAAACTTCCATGTTGTGAATACAAACAAGCCAGTGTTGATGTTTATTATACACAAAAGGCCCCCAAATAATAGTAGCGTAATAATGTGTAGATATCCTAATTCAAAATAAGTTTACAAAATAATACAAGAGAAAATATTACCCTTTCTATAACCATAATAATACCTCATTTGGAGGTAAGAATGTAAACTGGTACAGCCATTTTGAAAAACAGTATGGTAGTCCCTAAAACAATTAATAATGGCATTACCATATAATCCAGTAATCCCACCACTAGGTGTATAATCCAGGGAAATGGAATCACTACTGCAAATAGGTAACTGCACCCTCATGTTAATTGCAACATTATTTACAATAGCCAAGATGAGTAAAAAAGCAAAGTGCCCATCAATGGATGAATGGATAGAGACAATGTGGCAGATATGGTCATCCCATGTATCCATGGGAGACTGGGTCCAGGGCCACCTGTGGATACCAAAATACACAGATGTTCAAGTTCCTTATATAAATAATGTGTATTTTCACATAACCTATATACATCTCATATGCTGTAAATCATCTCTAGATTACTTATAGTAATATAATGTGAATGCCATGTAAATAGTTGTTCTACTGTGCTCTTTAGGGAATAATGACAAGAAAAAAAAGGCTACACGTGTTCAGTACAGATACAACCATCCTTTTTTTCTCAAATATTTTCAATCCAAGGTTGGTTGAATTCATGGATACAGAGTCCACAGAAATGGAAGGGCTGACTATGTACAGTGGAATATTATTCAGACATAAAAAAGGAAATCCTGCCACTTGTGACACCATGGATGAATCTGAAGGAAATTATGCTAAGTACAATAAGCCAAACACAGAAAGACAAATACTACATGTATTTATCATGTATAGGTGGACCTAAAAAGTCACACTCATAGAAGCAGAGCATAGACTGGTTGGCAGGCAGGCGCTAAGGGTCGGGGGACACTAATTCAAGAGTACAAAGTTTGAGTTATAAAATAAATAAGTTATGGAGATCTAGTAAGCTAGCATGGTGACTATAGTTAATAATAATGTATTAGATTTGAAATTTGCTAAGAGAGTAGATCTTACATGTTCTCACCATTAAAAAAAGATAACTGTGTGAGATAACAGAAATGTCATTACCTTGATTATGGTAATCATTTCACAATCTTTATATACATGAAGTTATCATATTGTATACCTTAGCTATATATCATTTTCATTTGCAAATTGTATCTCAACAAAGCTGAAATTTAAAAGGACTGAAATTTCATTAGTCACAAACCAAATACTGGGCCAGTTACCATGAAGCACATTTTAAGAACTAATTTTCACTTCTAAATTTTCTATATTACCTAAAATTTCTAAAATAAAAAAGGTGCTTCTAATTTATATAAAAAATAAAGAAAATGTCAAGAAAATAAGAAGATAAGACACAAACTGGAAGCAATATTCACAAAAGACATATCTGATAAAGGACTAGTATCGAAAGATACTATACATATACATACATATAAAGATACTATACATATACTATACATATAAAGACCTTTTAAAACTCAACAATAAGAAAATGAAAATGCTGATTAAAAAATAGTCAAAAACATGAGCAGATATCACACCAAAGAAGATATATACATATGTGTGTGTATATATATATAT
>NW_003852406.1:6517641-6562392 GCF_000181295.1 Otolemur garnettii
TATATATATATATATATTTTTTTTTTAGACAGAGTCTCAAGCTGTTGCCCTGCATAGACTATTGTAGCATCATAGCTCACAGCAACCTCCAACTCTTGGACTCAAGCAATCCTCTTGCCTCAGTTTTTCTATTTTTAGTAGGGATGGTGTCTTACTTTTTGCTTAGGCTGGTCTTGAACTCATGAGCTCAAGCTATCCACGCAACTTGGCCTCCCAGAGTGCTAGGGTTACACACGTGAACAACCATGCCTGGCCCAAGGAAGATATATTAATGGTAAGTGAGCATATAAAAAGATATATATGCTCATTATATATCATAAGGGAAGTGCACATTACAATAAGGAGATATTACTATACTCCTATTATAATGGCTAAAATCTAGAACACTGACAACAACAAATGGTGGCAAGGAGAGGGAACAACAGGAACTCTCATTCATTGCTGCTAGAAATGCAAAATATTATAGCTACTTTGGAATAGAGTTTAGCAGTTTCTCATGACTGCTATCATATTCTTACCATGAAACTCAGTAATTACACTCAATGGCCTTTACTCAAATAAGTTTAAAAAGTGTGTCCACCCAAACACCTATACACAAATGCTTACAATAGTTTTATGCATAATTGCCCAAAGGTGGAAGCAACCAAAATATCCTTCAGTAGGTAAATAGGTATATATATTGTGGTACATTCATACAATGAAATATTATTCAACACTAAAAAGAAATGAACTATTAAGCCATGAAAACACACAGAAAAACCTTAAATGCATATTACTAAATGAAAAGGCTATATGATTCCAACCATATGACATTCTGGAAAAGGCAAAACTATAGAGACAATAAAAACATCAGTGGTTATTAAGGGCTGGGGGAGCAAAAGATGAACAGGTGAAGCATGGAGGATTTTTAAGGCAGTAAAACCATTCTGTATGATATTGTAATGATGGATACATGTCATTATACATTTGTCAAAACTCATAGAATGTACAACATCAAGAGTGACTTTGGGCTCGGCGCCTGTGGCTCAACCGGCTAAGGCGCCAGCCACGTACACCTGAGGTGGCGGGTTCGAATCCCCAGCCCGGACCCGCCAAAACAACAATGACGGCTGCAACCAAAAAATAGCCGGGCGTTGTGGCGGGCGCCTGTGGTCCCAGCTACTTGGGAGGCGGAGGCAGGAGACTCGCTTGAGCCCAGGAGTTGGAGGTTGCTGTGAGCATGATGCCATGGCACTCTACCCAGGGGGACAGCTTGAGGCTCCGTCTCAAAAAAAAAAAAAAAAAAAAAAAAAAGAGTGACTTTGGCCAGGCGTGGTGGCTCACGTCTGTAATCCTAGCACTCTGGGAGGCCAAGGCAGGTAGATAGCTTGAGCTCATGAGTTCAAGACCAGCCTGAGCCAAAGCAAGACCCCCATCCCTACTAAAAATAGAAAAGCTGAGGCAAGAGGAATGCTTGAGCCCAAGAATTGGAGATTGCTGAGAGCTATGACACCACAGCACTCTACCCAAGGCAACAGCATGAGACTCTGCATCAAAATAAAAAAAAAAAAGTGAATCTCAATGTACACTATGGACTTTGGTGATAAAAATATGTAGGTACATTGATTGCAACAAACACACCACTCTACTGTGGGGTGTTGAAAAAGAAAGTCTATTAAATTAAAGAAATACCTTATTTGCTTTCCTGCCTCAGAAATAATAAAATTAACTTTTCTACATTAAAAAAAATGTTAACTAAATGATTATTTAAAATGTTCATGTTTTTCTCTTATAGGAAAATTTTTTAAATATGACACTAGGGCTATTCTTCTACTAATTCATGTGTGAAAGAATTATATACCCCATTGTTTGGTAAAAAGATTAGGAAAATTAAACTACAAACTGGAAAACTCCTTCCTTTACGTGAGGAAGGAGTTGTCAATAACAGACCAAAGTTTAATATGAATAACTAGCAAATGTCTTGTGGGAAAAAAAAACAAAACTATTTTTCAAATGAATCAATATCTATTATGGTTTTTGTGAACTATATAAATATATATGTAGATAACAATCCACCCTTTTCAATGTTCTCTGTCTTCATATCATTTCTGTCATAATCAGAAATACTCCCTTCAAGGGTCTGTTGTCAGACTAAATTTTCACTGCTTCAAAGAAGGGTTTGTGGTTAACTATAATCACTTACAAAGTTCTAACCCTCTACTTTTTTCCCGGAAAGTCTAGAAGGTTCCATCTTAGAGAACAACATACTATCTTTTCTCACTATCACACTCAAGGACGTATACCCCTGTGCATTTAATTCCTTTCCAGTCTTTCCAAAGCCAAATTAAGCGATAAGTCAGGGCACAATGAAAATCTTCCCTCCTCTAGTGAAAATCCACTATGGACAAAATTTCAGAATGAAACATCACTGCCTTTCATATGAAGTCCTCATTCTGCTACTAAATCCCCACAAGTATTTGAATAAGCTGTGCAAATACATTACGATTTTCTCATTGACCATACTCTAGAACAGTGGTTCTCAACCTTCCTAATGCCGCAGCCTTTTAATACAGTTCCTGTGGGTCAAGACTCACAGTTGAGAACCACTGCTCAGGAACTGTTGTGAAGAATAACAAAATTTAAAAAAAAAAAATCTACAATCACACCTAGTCATCATCATGATGAATCCAGGAGATCCTTACTGTTATTCACTGGCTCTACCTTTATTGGCCCTGATCCCCAACTCCAGGTACTTACAAAAGCACAAACAGGACAGCAAAAGGAACACACAACTTGATGAACATCTACCATAGTCCAAGTGCTGGGTGCAAGCAGATAGTGTTTAAATCCCCATCTCACAGGTGAGGAGGCTGAAGCTCTAAGAATGAAATCGTTTTCCCAATATCACACAGATGGTAAATATCAGGGCTAGAACTTGACCCAGATCTCCATTCTTTTTCTCCATTGCTTTTCGTCGTTGTGCTGCATGTCCTTCTGAGCATCAGACAGGAGGAAAAACAGAACGTAGCAATACTAATGGAATCTATCTGAGAAGATGTTCACCTCACCTTTCTCTATGCCTAAAGGTGTGATGAGTACCAGCAATCAATATCGGAAAACTCACAAGAGCAAGTTCCTAGCATAAGATGTAGACAATCTCCTCATTGGTTGGTCTCACAAAGTTCTGGGGGATCTAAAGGGATATGGGAATTAGATGTTGAACCTGGAGTTGGCACTTAGAATCTGGGCGTGCAATGAGAAGCTCAGGACAGGGAGACCCTTACTCTCTAGCTCTCCTCTGTATTTGCTATCCCACCCTGCATGGACAGGGAGAGAGTGAGATGTGTCCTCAATTCTCTACTGAATACTTATACTCCAAGACATCTAGAACTTAAATCACCTTCTTTCCCCTTCTGCTCCTATTCTCTAATTTACCATGTATCTCATGCATGTAAGCAAATACCATTACCCATCAGTCCCACCCATCTCCCAAACCCCAACTCTGGAAGGAGCTCTGGACTGCTCCCACTCCTTTCCCAAATATCCAATTGGTTTCTCAATCCTGTCCATTCCCTCTTCTTAACATCTTTCCAGTTTCCATCTCCTCTTCGTTCCCATTGCCACTGACGTGGTTCACGTTCAAAAACTTCCTGGGGCAAATTACTGTAGAAGTCTCTCCTGTCACAGTCCCTGTTCCTGATCTCATGTGCCCCACCCTCCCTCAATCTGGCCTTCACACAGCTAACAAATGGCATTCCATAATCCAGATATAATGGAATCGTGTCGTGGGCATCTAAGCCCATAAAATATCCTCAAGAGTCCCTAATATCACCACTGCTTTTAATTAGCATGTTCTGTTAGTACTTGCCCATTTTTAAAATTCTTCAAAAGCCACTAAAACACTCAGCATGTCAGATTCCACACCTGTGCTGGCCTTTCCAGATGTGCTTCTCACCTCTAATTCACGGTCTGTGTTCCACGTCTCCTGGACTATTTTGAGTATTTCCCTGAAGGCGAAATTCTGCACTTGTCACCATGTATGTCTGCATCTCCTCCCACCTTCAACCCCTGTGCAACCTTTAGAACTCAGCCCAAGTATCACCCTTGGAAGGCCTTTCCCTTCAAAACCAGAACAAATTACCACTTCACACCCATTAGAATGGCCTTTGGAAAAAATACAGCAAGCACTGGCGAGGATGTGGAGAAACTGGAACTTTTGTGCACTGTTGATGGGAATGTACATGGTGTAGCCACTACAGAGGTTCCTCAAAACATCAAACATAGAATTAATATCCCATAAATATGTACAATTACTATATTTCAATTAAAATTATTTCTAAAAATAGATTTCCCAACTGTGGCATTAATTCCGCTTTTGGATACTGAAAAGAATTGAAAGCAGACATGCAAACAGATCTAGGCACACCCATGGACACAGCAGCATCATTAACCATAGCCAAAAGGTAGAAGGAAACCAAGTGCTCAACAACGGATGAGAGGATAGACAAAATGGGGCATGTATGTGCATGCGACGGAATAGTACTCAACCTCAAAAAGGAAGAAAATACTGTTCCATGCTACAACATGGATGAACCTTGCAAACATCATGCTAACTGAAATAAGCCAGTCAGAAAAGCACAAAGATCAGGATTTCCTTTATATGAGATATGCAGAGAAAGTTAAGTATCACATTGCTTTACAACTTCCCAAAATAAGTCTGTCCCCTCTATTAGACTCCGAGAAACTTGAAGGAGAGATCTGTGCCTAAAACAAAGAGCAGTAGGTCTCACAGGGTCTGTTTTTCCATCTTATCTGGTGGAAAGTGAGGGGTGAAGACCACAGAATGTTTCCTCTTACCTAAATCCTTTTGGAGGGGGGAAAGGGCATTCCAAATCTAGTATGAAGAGGAAACAAATGGCCCCCTGATCCCTTAACACCCTCCCCGCCCCAATACAGCTTCCTTCTCCCCTTTCTGCTGTCCTTTCCCTGAGACACCTGTTGCTCCACAGCAGTTAGTTCACTCCCAAGTTGGTTGTATCTTCTCTTATGGTCTCTAATGTCCTCAAGGCCTCCCATTTTCTTCCCCTATCCAAATTATTCAGACACACACACCAACACATTTTTTAAACAAAAATAAACTACTAACCATGAAGACATTAATTCACTCACTTGACCACCTTCCATAGAACAAAAGAATTTGTTGAAGATTCAAAAATGCCCTTGATTTTTTTTTATAGTCTGGACTTTCCTCTGCTAACAATCGATCAGTTGTGATGTAGGGGTAAGATTCAGGGGGAAATAAGAGACCCGGTTCCTTCGCTCTGGCCCTATGCTTAGCCATAGAAAGCGTTAAGGAAAACCTTCACATTTGTACTAATCAATATCCTATTTGTGTAATTAACTTTTTCATAATGTCCTCACAGTGAATTTTCAGAACACAAAGCTAATCCTATCCCCAACGGAAATCTCCTCAACAGCTCTCTTTGCCTAGAAGATTCCACATACACCCCTTCACTTGTCAACTAAATTTCTCCAGAATTAGTCCCCTATCCTCCCCTCTGGCCTTACCTCTCCCTCATCCTGTTCACACCTATGCTCCAACAACAGAGAGCCCCTTTCTTTCCTCTGAGCACAGCCTATTTCCTTAAAGCAGACTGCCCTTGTTTCTTCCATTCCTGCTGATCTGACTCCCATTCCTGTCCCATCTTTAGTCATGTATTTCTCAATCTCAGAACTCTAGGCATTTTGAATGGAAAACTTCTTTATTGTAAGGAGGCCGTCACATGCACTGTACAATGTTTACAGCATCCCTGGTCTTTACCTACTAGATGCCCATAGCATCTGTCTTCCTTCTGTTTTAATAATTGAAATATCTGCAGATCATAACATATGCCTCTTGGGGGCCCAGGTTGCCCCCTGTTAAGAACTATTGCTCTAACTCCAAGTAGAAGACTAGCTTCTAAGAGAAGCATGACATAACTTCCCCTCTGAATATGCAGCACAGACCATTCTCTACTTAGAGAACCTTGTATTATATATTACCCTACTGCACCGTAGTAACCCATGTTTCTGTTTGACTCCTGGTAGTCAGCATGAAGTCTTCTCATTCAAGGCTGAACTCTTGCATGATTACCTAGCATACTGCCTAACTTAGAATACGCACTCCACAAATGCATGCAGAACAAATATAAAGAAATGATACAGACGTGAGGGTTCCAAATTTCTAGATAAATATTCTGGCCAGAAAATAATACACTTCAACATTAAGAAGAATAATGAGACATCGTAAGCCATTTAGGAGTCTGAGTTGAAACTATAATGAAAATTAATGTGAGGACCATCACTTTCAAAGCACAACTGTTGCAATAATACCCATTTCTTCTTTCAGGGATGTTCATAAACATTGAGCTGAGCTGGTCTGTTATGCACTTCTTGGCAGTCCTATAGTAGAACTGCTCAGTGATGGGAGATGTTAATTAATTACACCATAAAATAGAATTACAATTAATTGTTAATTTAGGTTTTAAAGTGACAAACTTTAAAGGCTAAAAATAGTCTTTGATCTTTAAAAGGCTTCTTAATGAGGGCAATATACTTTAAGTACATCATTAGTTTAAATGTTCAAATTGGGTCTAGAGACTGCTAGAGTTAAGCAAATATCTATTCCAATATGTTAAATGTTTATGACTCGGTACAGGGACAATTAATTGCTAATCAATGAGCCAAATCCTAGGTGAGGTCAGGTTCTGAAATAGGAGGATGACAATAGCAAATTGGATTTAAAGCATTTTGATGTGATCTGTAAAAATCACAGACAAGTAGAGACTAAAAGAATAGCAAGAAGGCCAACCCAGCAGAAACACCGAGATAATTAAGATATTACTCATTTGGTTAATAGCGGTTTTCAAGGGTGCCCTTTGTTTAGATTAATGAGCCATAATTTTTAGAATTATACTTACACGTCTGTAGTTCAGTTACTTAAACATATAATTCAGGATATAAAACAGTAAAACTCAGCAGCGCTTAAAGGGTGATAACACTTAGTTGGTAGCTAAGAGTAGCAATATTCATAATGTAATTTTTAAATATGGTCTTGATCCATCCTATAGTACTGTATTTTCTCAAAATTCAAAAGTAAAACCAATGTATTACTTTCGTAAGCATCTTTTTAACAATCACACAAAACTTTCACTCTTCACTGCAGGTGGAAGAAGCAAATTGTGCTTATTTCGTGAATGTTGTCTGTCTCAGTATCACTAGTTTTCACTCACCTTTAGCTCAGGTGAGAGATTCCAGAGACAGAGCTGACCCTCTTGACTGCCAGTCACAATCATTTGCTGGTCATCGGTGATCATGATGGCAGTGATGCTGTGGGGAGGGGCCTTCTTTCCCCAAAGTGCCACTGCCTGCAGAGAAGGCCTCATGCTGGGTGAATCCTGGACACACAGAAAAGGCAAGAAGTATACATGGTCACCCTTCCTAAATCTGGGGAAACTGATAATATTACAAAGTAGATTTACAAGGATACGAACTTTAATGATAGATTCTTTCGCGGCTATGGAAATCAGGGCTTCCCCAGGAATTAGAGGAGACAGTAGTCTTCAGACATCATAATTACTGTGCCCACTGCTAATTTATCAAAGAAGAATGACTTCTCTTCCAATTCCTGATTATTCATGCTGATAAAAAGAAGGATAGTGATAATCTATCTACTTCACACCCACTTCATCCTATGGCTTGATGCCAACCTGCTGCTCCAAAGCCCTACTAGGCCTCTCAAGAAGAATAGTTCTAGCCACATAGTATAATTTGAAGAAAGCTGTGCAGGGCATCTCCAAGATATCACTTCATCTAGGTAACAAATACCAGAAATTAATGAATTTGCTAGTAAAAAGTAAATCTCTTCCATAAAAAAAATACTAACTAGTCCTCAAAGACCATGTATGACTGTCATGATTTCTGCCATGTGCTATTTTTAATACTAACTTTTATTTTTACCATTTTCACATTTGGCATCTTCCTAAATAATAATATTCATGAAATCACTAACTTCATATGTTAGTCACAAGGGTTAAAATGAGTACATAATTTATTCAAGAAATGTTGCCTGTGACCACCCAAAATATCACCCAGTGATGTGTCCACTACATTTTGTGAAATGTTCAATTAAATATTCTCCCCAAGTAGACATTCATTTCAAAAACATAAATATTCTCCCCAAGTAGACATTCATTTCAGAAACATAAACAACTTAATAGTACATATTTAATTTCATTTAAAATGTCAAAGATAGTAAAAAGAAAGTATCAAGGATGCTTCCCACATTTGCTTTGAGAAAGCCAAGGAAATGAAAACCTTCTGTCCTATAGGGGTTTTGGTAATGAAGTATCAAAATAGTAAGTGCCAATGTAAATCAAAGAAATGGATGGTATGTGTTATAATGTTCAATTATACATATTTACACACAGTCAACTCTATGAACTTGGGTGGGCATGGCATCATGAATATATATTTTACTTGCAGTTCCATTGCTTAGAATTTAGACTGGTTTCTCATGGTTCACTCTTAGGCTGGTATTTAGGTCCAACTGGTCTATAATGCACTTGTATTATTCTCACTTGCATATCCAAATACTATGAAAGCAAGATTTCTTTAAAAAATACTCTGAGCATTGCAATTCTGAATACAAGTTTTCTACATATTAATTTTATTACTAAGCTAACCAGAAAGTTTCTGCTCTAATAGCTCTATAACCTGAACTTAGACCTCTACTGCTTCAAACACAGAGAAATAATGTATTATATGTATTTTTAAAATTGTTATTTTATGACCAAGTTTATAAATAAGTCTAGTAAATCCTAAGGAGTAAAAAGCTAAGAAGAATCTGAAAACCAGTACAAAAACTACTGGAGCTGAGTCAGTATATGGCTCATTTGGCTAGGAGTTTAAGTGTTAATCCCTACATAAAGACAGGGGATAAGGGGAATCAGAAACTTCACCACTGCCTCAGGAAGGTAAGATAGCTTATTTTCAAATAGCCCAGGAAAAATGTGCCAAGGCTAAATCACAAATGAGTTTGAAGAAAATGAAATTGTTATATACATATGACACCAAAATCCTCATGTGAAGAAATCCATGTAAAAAAATCATTCCCAGGTCAATAATACTATTGGGAGGGGGGAGTTGTGAAAAACATTGGAATGCATACATTGATCACAGGAGCGTACATGGGAAAACAAGTCAGCAAAACGCAAGTGATTGGGGACAGGGAGAAGGGAGAAGGAAGACTTAGATTACAACAGAGAATAAGAAAACTTTTGAAGGTGGTATATAAGTTCATGATTTTATTTGTGGTAATAGTTTCTTGAGTGTATTCATGTCAAAACTCATGTTATACTTCATATACATGTGTGTATACACACAAGTATTCTGTATGCCACATATACTTTCATAATGTTTTTTTTTTCTTTCTTTCTTTTTTTTAAGTATTCTGGAAGACGCTCTCTCAATCAACACTAACAGGGATTTCCAAAAGAAACAAATAACCCCAGTGGCAATAAGCTCACAATCAAAAATTACAAAGCACTCAGAAAAATAATAGTCCAGGAACAAATACAGGGATTAGTGTCTCAGGAACTAAAAATAATAGAACCATCTAAAACATGTTATAGAAGAAGAAAAAATATATTAAATAATTATAAATTATTTAAAAGATTAAAGAAGAAATTAAAAAGGCATCTTATAAAGAACAAGTTCAGTAAAGTTACAGGATACAAATCAACATACAAAAATTAGTGGCATTTCTACATGCCAAAAGTAAACAATCTGAGAAAGAAACCAAGAGAGTAATCCCATTTACAATAACTACAAATAAAATAAAATGCCTAGAAATAAACTTAACCAAGAAGTGAAAGATCCGTATGATTAAAACTATAAAGAAAGTTAAAAGAAACTAACGAGGCCACAAAAACAAAGAAAGAAAAAGAAAAGAGGAAGAAAAGAAACTATATTCCATGCTCAAGGATTGGAAGAAGAAATATTTTTAAAATGTCTATAGTACCCAAAGCATCTATAGATTCAGTTCAATCCCCATCACAATACCAATGGCATTCCTCACGGAAATAGAAAAAAATCTTAAAATTAATAGGAAACCACAAAAGACCGAGAGTAGGCAAATCTATCTTGAGCAAAAAGAACAAAACTGGAGGAATCACATTACCTGACTTCAAATTATACTACAGAGCTGTAGTAACCAAATCAGCATTGTGCTGGCAGAAAAACAGATACACAGACCAATGGAACAGGATAGAGAACACAGAAATAAATCCACGTATCTATTAGGAACTTATTTATCTTCAGCAAAATGCTTAGGAATATACCATGGGAAAAGAACAGTCTCTTCAATCAATGGTTCTGGGAAAACTGGGTATCCATATGCAGAAAAATGAGATCCTTATCTCTCACCACACATAAAAACCAAATCAAGACAGATTAAAGACCTAAATCTAAGACCTGAAACTATGAAACTAAAGAAAACACTGGACACATACTGTAGAGTTTCTTCATTAATACCTCCAAAGCACAAACAACCAAAGCAAATTGAATAAATAGAATCATATCAAGCTAAGATCCTCTGAACAGCAAAGGAAACAATCAATACAGGGAAGAGACAACTTACAAAATGCAAGAAAGTATTTGCAAACTGCCCGTCTGACAAATGATTCGTAACTGGAACATACAAGGACCTCCATCAGCTCAATGGGGAAAAAAATCAAATAATCTGGTTAAAAAGCAAGCAAAGGATCTCAATAGACATTTCTTAAAAGCAAACATATAAATAGCTAATAATTCAGTTTTAAGAGCTCTGTAACCTGAACTTAGACCTCTACTGCTTCAAACACAGAGAAGGAATGGCATATGAAAAAACGCTCAACATCACTAGTTATCAGAAAAATGTAAATCAAAAGTATAATGAGCTATCTGGCCCCAGTGAAAATGGCTTTTATCAAAAAAAAAAAAAAAAACAGGCAACAATGGATGCTAGCAAAGAAGTGGAGGAAAGGGAACTCTCATACACTGCGGGTAGGAATGTAAATTATTGTAACTATGGCAGTTCTTCAATAAACTGAAAATAGTACTGATCATACCCAAAATAGTACTGGGACCCAGCAATCCCACTGGGGATTATATTTATATATTCAAAGGAGTGGAAATCAACATATTAAAAATTATCTGCACTCACATATTTATTGCAGCAGTATTCACAAAAGCCAAGATATGGAATCAACCTAAGTATCCATCAAAGAATGATGCATAAAGATGCTGTGGCATATATATACGATGGAATATTATTCAGCCCCATGCAAGAATGAAATCCTGCCATTTGCAACATAGATAGACCTGGAGAACCTGAGGTTAAGTGAAATATGCCAAGCACAGAAAGAATTTTGCTTAATGTTCTCAGTTACATGTGGGAGCTAAATATTAAAAACAGTTCATTTCACAGACACAGAAGATATAATGATGGCTACCAGAAGCTAGGAAGAGTAGCAGAGATCAGGGGATAGGGTGGGGATGGTTAATGGGTACAAAAATATAGATAGCTAGATAGAATGAACAATATTTAATAGCACAACAAAGTAACTATAATCAACTATAAGTTAGGGTATACTTGAAAATAACTAAAAGAATAAAATTAGAATGTTCCTAACACACAAAAAATAAATATCTGGGGTGATGGAAACCCTGATTACCCTGATTTTAATTCACATTGTATACCTGTATCAAAACATCACAGGTACCCTATAAAGTTATACACCTGTGGCCAGGTACACTGGCTCACGTCTGTAATCCCAGCACTCTGGGAGGCTGAGGTGGATGGATTTCTTGAGCTCAGGAGTTCGAGACCAGCCTGAGCAAGAACCCCATCTCCAAAAATAGCTGGGCGTTGTGGCAGGTGCCTATACCATGTTTCCCCGAAAATGAGACCTACCCAAAATATAAGCCCTAGCAGGATTTTCTATGCATTTGTTAACTATAAGCCCTACCCCGATAATAAGACCTAGTGATGGGTGTGGCCATGCATTTCAGGGCAGAGCAGTAAGGAAGACTGGAATACCTTTTATCTGCCAAAGCTCCTTTCTCCGAGCCGCTGGCACTTATGGATACGTGTGATAACCATGGTAGCAGGCACAAAGCAGGCATCCTATTGTGCATGTGCAAACAGCTAGGGGAAAGGAGTTCACGCATCACTAGCACCAGTCCCACCAACAAGGTCAGCTCCCCCTGTCAGGTTCCAGAAGAAGATGACTTAACTGTATTTGAATAAATGTAGATTGTTGTATTATACTTAAGAAAAATAAGACATCCCCTGAAAATAAGCCCTAGTGTGTCTTCTTGAGAAAAAATAAATATAAGACAGTGTCTTATTTTCGGGGAAATGCAGTAGTCCCAGCTACCTGGGAGGCTGAGGCAAGAAAATCTCTTGAGCCTAAGAGTTTGAGGTTGCTGTGGGCTATGACACCATGGTTTTCTACCAAGGATAACGAAGTGAGAATCTGTCTCAAAAAAGAAAAAAGTGTATATATATATATACCTATTGTGTACTCATAATTAAAAATACAATAATTCAATAAATCACCACACCCCCTGCAGAGAAAAAAAAGAATCTGGTTGGTTCTGCATGCCCATATCGACTAGGTTGACAATATAATATAAGATTTAAAAAAGCAAGATCCAAAATTGAATACTCTACAAATTAATTAGAAAGAGACAAAATTAGGAAGAGACAAAAATATTAAAGATAAATATTAAGAAACACAGACATTAAATTAAAAGATACAATATTTATCTAATACAAGCTTGGAAACCACTAGAACCCCTTTCCCTTCCTGGTTATTTCAGTCCTAAACCCATCGAGTAGAACAGAGAGCTAGTGGAGTGTCAAAGTTCAAGTAGTGTGAGGAGGGCCTCTGTGCAGAAGGGCAGTGGAGTCAGAGCTCAGGGAGGGTGTGCAGGGTGTCCAAACAGGGGGGCAGCCCTGTGAGAGTTACAGAGTCCAAGCAGAATGAGGGGAATTAACGTACACAGGGCTATCTGGTACTGGGTATTGGAGCCAGAACAAGTGAGGAGAGAGCTCACAGAATGAGGAACCTCAATGAGGGGTGTCAAGAGCCTACGAGGAGTGAGGACAATGAAAAAAGTAGCCTTGGTGGGGCAGTGGGGGTGGAGAGGGGAGAGGGGGCACAGGGTCAGAGCTCGAGCAGGAGGAGGAGGCGTCCACTAACAAGGACACCTGTCACAGTGTGTTGGAGGCGGAAGAGGATAAGGAAGGCATGCACACTGAGGCCTCAGTATCCTCTTTTAGAGCTCTGGTGGGGTGAGGAGGGCCACTGCCCGAAAGTGTACCCAAACATAATAAGGGAATACAGGGAGGCGAGCAGGACTTCATACGTAGGCCATTGGACAGCCCACAGGAATGTGGAAACCCTGGAACGATCAGCTGCATATCGACACAGCAGACGGGCAGCATCATGTATAGAAAATTGGTTGCCTTCAGGGTGACTGGCCTATATTATAATTAATGTATTGACTATTTATAACAGAAACCAGATTCCTCACTGTTAGAATCTTACTAAGAAGAAAATCAAAATGGCATCGGTGGTGATGGAGTTGAATCTGAGACGCTGATGGGAAGTAACAGTAGGTGTGAATACACACACACACATCTTTCCTAGGTTTGCTGTGTGAAGGTCTGGGAACGGCAGCCCCCAATAGCAACCAGCTTACTTAGCACCTTCGAAACACTATTGTGTGCTAAAATGAACCCGGGTTTCCCTGAGAAATCAGTTGATTCTAGGCCTAGAGCAGGGAAAGTACAAGATAATACTGAACCATATTGATAGAGTTAAAGCAAGGAAGTGCTCAAAGAGTGAGGAGGTATCAAAAGGACACAGAGGCCTCCTTGAAGTGGTTTCCACAGGTCGAATCACGAAAATTAGGAGCTCAAAATAAATAATGCTAGTAAGAGAATAAATAAATGGATTAAACTAGTTAAAAAACAAATGATTCTCAGTTAGAATATGTACTAGTATATGCTATTTACAAGAGATTCTTAAAGCATTGACACAGAAAGGTTGAAAATAAAGAGATAAAAAAGAATATACCAGCCAAATTGTAATTGTTGCTCTTAGTGTAAGAGCAAATTGGCCTTATCACTTCTGAGGGCTCCACAGTTCTCCAGCTCAGGAGAAGGACGATTCCTGCAGGCAATGACCTGGACGGACAAAAGATGATGAGATGCTGAAATATATCCTGTTTAAGGCAGGAAAACAGAAACTAGCAGTTTTAACAATTGCTAAGGCAAAAAGTTAAACAGAGAATAAATTGCATTTATCGGGAATATTCACTTTGGAGGAGAACTCACCTGTAACCTTTTAAACTTTTCCTAGTCAAGGAAATTCATCTGACCTGCTAAGTAGAACAGCAGCAAAAATAACCTTGGAGAAACATTTGCCAGGGAATTAGTACATCTGTAATGATTAACTAACATTATACTAGGGATAAACAATTATTGAGTTATATTATTTATACTCCTATTACTCTGGAATATTAGCTTCTCTTACTTTGAATCATTCCAACATTGTCTACCCAATAACTGGTTGTCCATATTATTCTGGTTTTATATGGCTCGGCAGTCTCACATCAGTCTCCCTAATAAAATGACAATACCCCAAGGACAGAGAATGGGCTTGGCACAGCACAGTGCCTGGCCCCTGGTAGAAAATATTCTTTTAGCCAAACTTTCAGTTTCTTCCTTCTGTGTTCTTCACGAAATAGGAGAATCATTTCTTAATCACTGATATATTCCCAACAGTGGCTGAAGCATAATGCTTTGAACATAGGAAAGCAATAAATATTACTGAATAAATTATTCTTTTCAGTATTTTTAAGTTCTGTGCCCACCAAAAGAGGGAGTTGATTAAAAGAGTTGAACTGTAAAAGAGGTTAGGCTTAAATTTAAGTCATTTAATCCTCCTGAGCTTCAGTTTCCTCATCTATAACATGAGAATAGGAACAATAGATATATTATGGAGTTGTTGGGAGGATTAAATGAGATCATACATACAATGTAGAGGAGAGGGTGGTATTCACAAATCACCACTGTTACTTTTGTTTTAGCTCCCATACATCTGAATAATAGCAACAGTTATCCCTGGGTCAAACTTCTTCACCATTACGCTTGTGATTTATTCTTACAAAATCCAATCCATTTCAACTTCACTCTCAGGAGACTGTGAACTCTCCTAGAGCAGGGACTCCCATCCCATTTGTCTATTACCATGATCTCAGGGCCCAGAACAGTGTTTAACACAAGCAGGCACACAATACCTATTTGCTGGATGAATGAATTCATGGAAATACACCATATAGGTGTGAAGACTCATATGTAATAAAGCATCTGTCTGTTCGAAGATTTACAAATGTTTGCATCTGTTAAAATACACAGCATTTGGGTGGCACTTGTGGCTCAGGGATAGGGTGCCAGTCCCATATGCCAAAGGTGGTGGGTTCAAGCCCCAGCCTGGGGCAAACTGCAACAAAATAAAAACATTAAAAAAAAAATTAAAAAAAAAAAAAATACACAGCATTTGGAGTTTAGAAAATCAAGTCAGTCAAGGCATGTCACAGATTAAAACCCTTCATAGCCGCGAGATTCCTAACACAACCAAACTGGCAAACAAAACACACCGAGGATACAACCACAGGAAATTAGAACTCATTCTGAACAATCTAGATAGCTAAAGATAGTGAAAACAGACCTAAATTCAGAAACCTACTGCCAAGGCTGTTTTTATAACCTTTATTATCACATTATAAAGATAATAAGCAGTAAAATGAAGATACTATCGCCTGCATCTCAGTATTTTTATGAGGCATAAAAAGGAAGCTCTCTGTAAATGAGAGCCTATGGGCACAAGTACACGCGTTACATTATCATTATATTATCTCGCCTATAATTCTAGAATTTAGAACAAGAAGTGGCCTTGGAGATAATTAATCTAATCTCTCTCACTTACAAGAAAGCTGTTGATGAGAAATGCTGTCCAGACAAGTCTTAAGATCATGTATCATTCTGAGATTTTGAGAAAGATCGTGCAAATTGTACAGCGCAAATAAAAAACTAAAAGGTTTCACACATTAGATGTCGCTTTTTTCCGTCTCTCTTTTTATTTTGATGTTTTGCAGTATAATTTAAAAAGTCCCCATAAACTTTGTGCCTGGCTATCAACAGAAAAAGAGAGCAAATTCATGTTTTCTGAGATTCCTTGTAATTCCCCCAAAATCTCTAATCAAAAATAAATCTCAAAGGAAAACACATTTTATTGTAGTCTCTAAGTTAGAATCTCCGTGGTTCAGAGGAGAAAGTGATGCCCTTGACAGAAGCACATCTGTTCTGTTTCAAATAATTCTGTATCTAGACAAGTTTTCAAATCTTTGGAAAGGGACTATAAACTTCTGCCTGGATATAATTTTCTTATTTCTTAATAGTATAAGAAAAAATAATTTCAAAGAAAAATTATTTGGGATCTAGTAATTCTTAATGTATTTTATATAGTTAATTACATATAAAGACAAATGCAATTTATATGTAACTATGGAAAACAGCATAATAATTTTTTTTTAAATTTTTATTGAGACAGGGTCAATAAGTTGACCAGGTTGGAGTGCAGTGTCCCTAACATTGTTCACTGAAGCCTCAAATCCCTGGACTCAAGCGATCCTCCTGCCTCAACCTCCAGGTAGCTAGAGTACCTGGGACTACGTGCACATACCACCACACCTGGATAATTTTTTTAAACTTTTTTTTTTTAAAGATAGGATGCTGCTATTTTTGCCCAGGCTTGTCTCAAACTCTAGGCCTCAGGTGATCTTACAGCCTTAGCCTCCTGAAAGGCTGAGATTACAAGAGTGAGCCACTGAGCCTGACCATAATAAATTTAGGCATGTTATTTTTCTGCTACATATTTAAATATTGTTTGAAATTTAAGTACATATCAAACAACATCAAAACTTCATTTGTGACATGTTTAGATTTCTATCTTTTTTTGTTTAATAAGGACAAACTGATAATTTTTATAACTTTCACATTTTGTTTCTACATAAGAAAGGTTTCAGACTATTTCTTGAGAATGGTTTATAGCCATTCAAAACATACGAAGTTTGTAAAAAAGCATGTAACCAAAATGTGTGTACCCCAGTAATACTCTGATATAAAAAAAAATACAGTAGAATTTCTGTAAGTTCACTACATACCACACAGTGGTCTGTAACAAACGGCCAACATACAGAGATGGTCAACATAAGAAACTTGGCCTTAGTACGCATGGTACATGTCTGGTCTGTGAAAATTACGTCAATTTAAGGAGGTGGTCAATATAGGGAAGTGGTCAACTATGGAGGTTGTACTGCATGTATATAGCTACGTACATATCAGACACACATGCATACATGCCCACACAAGGTCTGACAATTAAGTTTGCAAACTCATTCTAAAAAAATGTGCTGGCTTGGCACCTGTGGCTCAAGTGGCTAAGGTGCCAAACACCTACACCTGAGGTGACAGGTTCAAATCCAGCCCGGACCCACCAAACAACAATGACAGCTGCAACCTAAAAATAGCCTGGTGTTGTGGTGGGCGCCTGTAGTTCCAGCTACTTGGGAGGCAGAGGCAGGAGAATCGCTTGAGCCCAGGAGTTGGAGGTTGCTGTGAGCTGTGATGCCACAACACTCTACCCAGGGCAACAGCTTGAGGCTCTGTCTCAAAAAAAAAAAATATCCTACACACCTCATTGCTAAATATCACTATGGTCACCTTTGAATGATGCATAGCTTCCTAAGGGAGTACTGACAACATGACCATAGTTTTTGATATTCAGCAATGAGGTATGTAAAACTTTTTCTAGAATATATATATATGTATATATGCACGCAAAATTATAAATATTTTTACTTTCCAGTATTTTACATTGAATTTGTCTTAAATTCAATAAAGTCATTATGGTTTTTCCCTTTTTAATATTAATTTTAAAAGTACTAGTGATAGCCTGACGTTCCATATAAGAATATTTATCAGATAGATGTACCCGTGATACCCATGGAGGGAACACCTTCTAGTAGTCAATCCCCAGAACTGTTTCTGTTTTCATTCTCATTGGCACAAGATTCAATAGCAGAATTCCCTGGGCTTCCTTTAACCCTGTTCCTATAACCACCAGTCTACTGCAATAGAAACTATACAACTTGGAGCTTCCCAGCACAGGCCATGGCACACAATGGGCCTGAATAGTTTATAGAAGGGGGTGAGAGGAATTGAAACTCTCTACCTGGTGGATGCAAAAAGTAATCATTTTCTATGTTTATGCCTTAATATGAAGAAGGATGGGAAGCACTGAATTAAGAAAACTTGTCTAGGAGCATAAAAAAATTTAAAACTGTAGAAGGCTCAAACCATTATAGTTTGAAAAACCATGTCTGTACCTAAGAAACAAGTCCCCTGGTGGATGCAGTCATGTTGATAGTTGCTGACTGCTCCATGAACTTGCAGGAGGACCTCCTCCTGAAAGCTCCCAAACTTCATTCTAAAGTAAAAAATTCCTTCAATAATAGATTGTTACATAGAAATAGCAAAAGGTCACCTACTCTTCCCTACCACCTGTTACAATCCATATGGGTTCTTAAATGATCAGTGAGGAAACACCTTGCAAAGCTGTAAGTTACAGCAGGCAAAGAAAGGGATGTCTTTTCATTGTTTGATCGCCAGTCCCTGAGGCACTGCCTGCCATACAGGCAATATTCAATAAATATTTCTTTTTTTTTGCAGAGACAGAGACTCACTATGTTACTCAGGCCAGTCTCAAACTCCTGACCTCCAGTGATTGTATCGCCTTACCATTTAGGTCTCCCAAAGTGGTAGGACTACAGGTGTGGGCCTCAGTAAGAATTTCCTGAGTATCTATAATTAACCTAGATAATGGAGCAAAAGTTCAGTAGAAATTGGAAAAGTCTTTAAGAATTAAAGTGGAGTTAAATTCATATCTTGCTGATGAGGAAGTGGACAGGTGATATGACTTTCCTAGGATTAGTCTTCTTGCTCTGGTAGAATTTATGTTCTAGGGAAAGTAACCACCCTAATTCCTTCCTTTGTGTTCCTTCAAGATGGATGGAGATACAAGGTTCCTGACTCTAGGCTATTAGATTGTAGCCAACACATCACTATCTCTATTACTGTAACTCAAAATATACTTTATTGTGAAGAAAAGAGGTGAGAAGATATGAGAGAGTCAGACAAACATTGGACTTCCCTTCTCCTTAGTAACCAGCAAATACTCTGTGAGCCTCAGTTTTCTCATCTACAAAATGGGAAAAATAATTACCTTGGAAAATTGATATGAGGATAAGTGATTCTATACAAATAACTCTTATCGTAATTCCTTGCTCATAATTGGCACTCAGCAAATGTATATTGACTAAATGGCTGAGGCCACGAATTACTCTGACTTTCTACAGTAACTGTGCTGAGTTTGTGACTATCACTTTCCATTACTAGTCTTGAGACATTCTTCCTTTACTTGTACAATATTGTCACTACTACTTATTTTCTCAAAAGTACTGTGGCCATAGGCTAGAATATTTGGCTTTAAAATGTATGATTTGTTATTATTGCTTATAAACTCTATGATGATCTTTTAGTCAATTACTCTAGGCCAGATGAAGATGGCCAGGATTAGCAAACACAAACATAATTAAATGTTTATTTAATTTCAGTTAATTTAATTACAGTTAAATTTCAATTGCATAGAAACAACAAATAAATTTTTTAGTATAAAATATTCTATGCAGTATTAGGGACATGATTACACTACAAAATTAATTATTGCTTGTTACATGGGGCATTCTCATGAAAAATATTTACTGTTTATCTAACATTCAAATATATTAACAACTAGATCGGGCAGGCATCCAAGGTCCTGTGGCAATCTTAAGTTGAAAACAAAAGGGAGCCACATAGATCACAATTCTCCCTCCTTCCTTCTACAGTGAGGAAAGGAAAGCCCAGGAAAGTTAACCAATTTTCTTAGGTTACTTAGTCAAACAACTGTTTTAGGTCAGTTATACAAAGTAACCTAAGAGTGGCCAAGCCAGAACCAGAACCAGGCCTCCTACCAGGCCATCTGGAACTTGCTCCCTGCGCACCATGGCAAAGGTGACCCAGACCTGCCCACCAGAAGTCGTTGTGATTTGCAAAGCAAAATGCCTTTGTCATTTAAGTTGTTCCTTAAAAAAAAAAGTCAAACAAAATGACAACAATAAAACCTTGTTCATTCAGGCTCCAATGTGACCCCCCACACACACACACCTTTAAAAGCTAGTTGACACTTCCTGATCCCTTCTCTGTAAATACAATACCTGCCAAACACACACCTTGTAGCTCCCATCCTCCTCCTCACCATCATCTTCCTCCCCATAACAATTTGTTTTTATCTTTCTGACTTGCCCGAGGCCAGCAGAATAATAAGTATGATGCAAACGTGGTTTTGTGGCTGGCGTGTGGCGGGACACTGGAATTGTTTACATCCTCATAAATAGCTATTTTCAGGGACACACCTGGACACCGGAGCCTCTGTCTTGGCAACCTTGCAAACATAGACAAATCTCAGGTCCTTTGACTAAGGAGAGCCAACCAGAAACACAAAAGGTAAAAGCAAAGCATGAATTTGATAATAATCTCCTGACCAATGTAAACACCACACCTCCAAGGAAAACAAATATAGTCTTGCAGGTAATAATACAAGCTTGAGATAAAACAGATCTGGGTTCAAATCTCCAATCTACCACTTAGAGAGATGTGACCTCTCTGAGTCCCCTCTCTTAGGTGAAGAACAATCCCATATAATTTCTTCAAATCTCACAGCTACTCTGAGGGGCAAAAATAAATGACTTCGTGATTATTTGCTTTAAAAATAATATTTTTTTCCTCAGAGCCCAGAGAGAATTTTGTTTTTAAATTTTGAGTTTAGCTGGAGGTTAAAAGAGCACAAATGTATCAAAATACACTTTAACAGGATAGTTTTTGAATGAAAATTAGTCTTTAATAAACTTAAAAAACAAGTACGTTAGATAGCAGAGAAAAGTACCTTGACCAATGTCACACAGCTAAATAGATATGGGGCTCTGCTTTGGGAGAGGGCAAAGTTGAGATTTATGATGACACAAGCAAAAGTTAAATGAATGAAGCTGGAACAATTAACCGGGCATCTGGGAGGCCAAAGTGAGAACTCCTTTAACCACAGGAATACGAAGCAAGCTGCATCTACCGTCTATGGAAACTCAAAGCTTCGCATGCGGGTCTCAGCATAAGGCCTGTCCTCCAAAACCTGCCTGTTTGCAGATGCTCCCAAAGAAAAGCTATTATTTTATCAACAGATCATAATCAGATCACTCCTTAGAAAAGGTAAAAAAAAAAAAATTGTTTCTACAAAGTCAAAGGCTGCCCAAGGCATATTTGAATAATACACATAAAATTCTGTCCAGTCAACCCACCGGAGCATAACTATTTCAAAATTAACCCCTAACCAACATCAAAGCAAACCTCCTCCACAAATGTTATTACAGAGTGACTAACTGCTACTTAGGAAACTCTAGAAAGTAATATGTTTCAGGTAGGGAACAGCTTGGCGGGTAAAGTCAATGCTCAAATAAGCCACAGGTACAGGGAGGAATTAAACAGATAGGTAAATTAATCTCTCAACTCCAAATACCTATGATCTGGAACACATATAAAGCAAACCAACCAAGAAATCATTTGCCCATCACCACACAGATGAGGTTTTCATCACAGCAGCTCTCCCCGCCCTGCAGGTGAAAGGTTTTCACAAAGTATTACCTTCAAATGCTATCCCTCTCTGCTCATTAAATTGTAGTACAAATGAGGTAACACAGCCAAATAAAGTCCAAGTGCGTTCTGCTTGGTCACCATCAAAGAGTGAGGGTGGTAAAAGAAATAATAGAAGGACCCTACAATTCCCTCTTGGTGGCACCTTCATTTTTATTTATATTCAGTGAATGACTTTATGGAGCTACAGCCCTCTTGTCTAACACCTCAAAGTTTGGGCTTTAAAAAGTGGATTTTTTTTTTTTTACACTACATTTAGTTCCCTGATTGTGTACAATAAAAATCATTGATTTCTTTTTTGGCCTACAGGTATCTCATATGAACAAAAAATACCCCTGTCCTAGCCCAGCCTTAATTAAATTCAACAACTTTGTATAAGAACTAAATGTACCACTATGTGGTGGGCTGTGTTGCTGAGAACACAGAAACAGAAAAACACAATCCCTGTCCTCAGAGTATTTACAACTGAGTCATCGTTTGAAAAATGTTAACTAACTATTCATGCTATTAGATTAAGTCATTGTTTTGGGGGGGGGTGTGAATTCCATGAACCTATTTCTAATCTTGAGCCATAATTTTCTTCTCCATGTCTAAGAAGAATCTGGAAAACTATTGCCTCATATATTTCCTTAACTCACTTTAAGGATGAAATTAACTTATGCAAGGATAAATTAAATTATATAAGGTATCCCTTTGGAATCATCTTAATTTGAATGTGTATAAAATAATGAGGTTTAATGTGCTGGTTATATTTTTCAAAATCCACATTAGAATAAATACCTGTCTACTAACATAAAATGCCTGCTTCATACTACCTACAATCACTCTGAAAAACACGGTTTTCATCCATTGTCAAATTCTTTCCTCTGCTCTTCTAAAACCCCACCCCAACTGCAGCAATTCCTCCTATCCCAATCTTTTTAAGCGATGATCACTTCCTTCAGTTCACCAAGACAGTTATCGCTTCAACATCCCATAACTTTTCCTTCATTTTGAAAGTACTTTTTTTCTAAAATTATCTATACTAATCTCTTAGGATAACTTTTTATCTTTATTCCAGATCCCATCTTCTGTCACCTCAATTACTCCCTTAATGAATACTCGACTTGTTTTGTCTTCAACGAGTTCCACTTGCCTTTCATCCCTTTGCCTTTGTCTATGTTTAAAAATATTGATTGAAGATCTACTAGGTGTCAGGGACTATGCCAGATTCTAGGGAAGTAGACAAGAAAGAAAGGAACAGTCACAAACCACAGAGAGCTCGTCAGTGTCTACGCAGACAGGCGTACCCTGAGTAACCCACGGTGTAGCAGGTGTTCTGTTAAAGCAAATGCAAGAATGTTTGGGTAAGATGCGGAGTGGGCACCTGAAACCAAACATGGGAAGGATGTTCCCAGGGAGATACAGGCCCATCTCATTTTAGGGCACTGTTTTATTTCACTTCATACACAATAAGTCTTTTATAATTGGAAGGTTTGTGTCAACTTTTCCTTGGGCAAGTTTATGGTATGGACACCATGCCCAACAGTGTGTGCTCATTTCTCTGGCTCATATTTTAGTGATTCTTGAAATATTTTAAACTTTTTTCATTATTATTATATCTCTTATGGCGATCTCTGATCAGTAACCTTTAATGTTACCATAGTGATTGTTTTGGGGTGCCATTATCTGCACCAATGTAAGATGGCCAACTTCATTAATAAATGTACATGCTCTGACTGCTCCAACAACCAGCCGTTTTCCCATCTCTCTCCATCTCCTGGGGCCTCCCTATTCCCTGAGAGACAACAAGATTAAAATTAGGCCAATTAATAACTCGACAATGGCCTCTAAGTATTCAAGTGACAGGAAGAAGTCCATGTCTCTCGCTTTAAATCACAAGCTAGAAGTGACTGAGCTTAGCAAAGTGAAGATAGGCCTAAAGTTGGCCTCTGGTGCCCAACAGTTAGCAAAGTTGTGAAAGCAAAAAAAAAGAAAAGAAAAAGGTGTTGAGGAAGATTCAAAGTGGTACTTCAGTGAACACGGGACTAGGACAGTGGAAAAGCCCTTTTGCTGATATGGAGAAAATTTTCAGTGGTTGGAATAAAAGATCAAACCACTGCAACAGGAAAGGCATAATCAGAAAAAGGCCCTAAACTCTCTACTCTGGAAAGGCTGAGAGAGCTGAGGAAGCTTTAGAAGAAAATTTTGAAGCTAGCAGACGTTGGTCCATGAGGTTTAAGCAAAGAATCCCTCTCATAGTGTGAGGGCTGATATAGAAGCCACAGCAAGTTGTCCAGAAGATCTAGTTAAGATCATTGATGAAGATGCCTACTCCACACAAAGCAGGCTTTTATCAGAAGAAGATGCTGTCTAGGACTTTCCTATCTTGAGAAAAGAAGCTAATGCCTGACTTTAAAGCTTCAAAAGACAGGCTCTCTCGTTAGGGGCTAGTGCAGCTGGTGACTCTAAATTTAAACCAATGCTCATTTACCATTCCAAAATCAGAGAGCCCTTAAGAATCATGCTAAATCTGCCATTCAGGCACTTTGCATGGGGAACAAAGCCTGGATAATAACACACAATAAGCACAACACATTTGTTTGCAGTACAGTTTACTGGGTTTTTGTTTTGTTTTGTTTTGTTTGAGGTAAGATCTTGCTGTAATCATAGTTCATTGCAACTTTGAACACCTGGGCTCAAACAATCCTCCTGCCTCAGCCTCCCTGAGTAGCTGGGACTACAGAAAGAAATTACTATGCCCAACAGTATAGTGAGTATTTTACATTCACTGTTGAGACCGACTGAACAGAAAAAAAAAAAAAATACATTTCAAAACATTACTGCTCATTGCCAATGCCCCTAGTCAACCAAGATCTCTCATGCAGATGAACAATGAGATCTAGGTTGTTGTCATACCTGCTAACACTCTTTTTGTAGCTCATGGATTAAGGAGTAAATTTAGCTTTCAAGTTCTATTATTTAAGAAATACATTTTATAAGGCTATAGCTGTTATAGATAGTGATTCCTCTATGGATCTGGACAAAGTAAATTGAATCCATTCTGGAAATAATTTACCACTTGTGATTCACAGAAGTGAAGGGGTTTGGGGTCACCAGAAGAGGGGGTCTTGGCTTGAGGAATGAGGCTTGACACAGAGTATGTCAGGGGACTGAGGAACTCTGGGAGGAGCCCACTGGGGTAAACCTCAGTCTGTATTTATGATCATAAAATGGGAAGAAATAGACAAAAGCTGCTTGTCTGACATTAGCACTGATTAGGGAGGACACGGACAAGGTCAGATAGAATGTCTTCACCTTCTCTCTTGCAAAATCGCAGATCTTGAGCACGACCTCTGCTTCCAGCCTTAAGAGACCTTTGGAATCTAGAGAATCTTTATCCTAATTATTATGGCCACACCTCACACATGCATTTTCTCTTGGAGGCCAGTTTTCTGATTTCCTGAACACACACAACTCACATGCCATTCCTGTGATTCTCCAGGTCCCTCAAGCAGGAAATGAGTCTTATGATAAAGATCCTGGCTTAGTTTCCCCTACACAGGAGAAGGTAAAAATATTAACATTAACAGGAGTTTGGAAGAAGTTGGTTCCAACCTTCATGGATGACCTTGACTTCTATGGAGAAAGGAAATGTAGATGTTGTGGAAATAGCAAGAAAACTAGGATTAGACGTGGAGCCTGAAGACGTGGTTGACTTGCTACAATCTCATGAGGAGCTGCTTCTCATGAATTAATAAGGAAAGTGTTTTCTTGAAGTGGAATACTCCTGATGACAATGCTATAAACACTGTTGAAATGACAACAAAGGATTTGGAATATTACATCAACTTAGATGATAAAGCAGCAGCAGGGTTTAAGAGACTGACTCCAATCTTAAAAGCAATTCTACTTTGGGTGAAATGTCATCAAACAGCATCACATGCTATAGAGTGATCTTTTGTGAAAGGAAGATGTCACAAACATCGTTGTCTTATTTTAAGAAATGGCCACAGCCACCCCAACTTTCAACAACCACCACACTGGTCAATCAATAGCCATCCATGTGGAGGCAAAACCCTCCACTAGCAAAACAATACCAACTTGCTGAAAGCTCAGATGATTTGTAGCCCTTTTTAGCAATAAAATACTTTTTAACTCAGGTATGTATATTTTTTACTTTACTTTTATTTCTTGTTTTTTTTTTTTTTCAGTAGAGACAGGGTCTCACTCTTGCTCAGGCTGGTCTCAAATCCCGAGCTCAAGCAATCCTCCTGTGTCAGCCTCTCAGAGTGCTAGTATTACAGGTTGAGCCACCATGCTTGGCCTAAGGTATGTGCATTTTTTAGACACAATGCCACTGTAGTTAACAGACAATAGGATATTGTGAACACAACTTTTATATGCACTAGGAAGCCAAAAAATGTATGTGACTCATTTCATTGTGATATTTACTTTGTCATGGTCGTCTGCAATAAAACCTGCAGTGTCTCTGAGATATGCCTGTAATATCTAAGTTCAAATCACAAATCTTACACCCTAATTGATTTTATAACCCAATTACAGTTAACAGTTACTTTAAACTCTATATTCCTCATCCATGAAATGGGATTAACATGTATCTCACCTGGCTTTAAGGAATTAGGAGAGAGAGCATTACCTTTTAGTTATGCCCTCAAGTCTGTCAGCCTGGATTCAGATGCCAAACTCTGCTACTTTATGTCCTTGGGAAAATCACTTCACACCTGTGTTTTGGATTCCTCCTCAATAAAACAAAGATAAAGGACAATATGTGTATGTGGTATAAATTAGAGAGAAATTTAATGGTCCATGGAAATCATTCAATAGTAAGCATTCAGATACTACTATTGGAAGATTTTTTTAAATCTCAAAATCAGTACACAAATCCTGCTAAGTAAAGAGTATTAAGATAAGTGGAATTCTTATCATTTATAACCTTTTATATTATTATTCATAATTTGGAATAGACCCCATCTATTAAGTAAACCAAGCAGGAGAAATAAATATAAGACTCAGATAGTAAATTGGCAAAATAAAAATAATTTAAATTTTTAAAAACTTTGATTTAAAAAGTCTACCACCCACCATTATGGGGTAAATCGAGCCCATCTCAAAATTCACATGTTGAAGTCCTAACCTTAAGTACCTCAGAAAATGACCTTGTTCGTTGTACATGTAATTCATTAAGTAAAGATGAGGTCATGGGAATTAGGGTGGGCTCCTTGTCTACCATGCCTGGTGTCCATATAAAACAGAGAAATTGAGAGACACACACACAGGGAAGAAGTCATGTAAGTCATGTAAAGATGAAGGCAGAGACTGGGGTGGTATATCTGAAGACCAAAGAACACCAGAGATTGCCAGCAAGTCCCCAGAAGGTTGGGGAGAGGCATGGAACAGATTCCCCCTCATAGCCTCAGAAGGGACCAGCCCACCTGACACCTTGATTTGAGACTTCCAGCCTCCAGAACTGTAAGACAATCCAATTCTGTTGTGGAAGCTGTTCAGTCTGTGGTACTTTGTTACACCATCCTAAAAAACTAAAAAACATTCAGACAGATTTTGTTTCTGTCTAGTTAGAATATAGATCTCAATAATACATACAGTACAATACATACATTTGTATTCTGTAACGGACTGTAACAAACTGGTCAACATAGGGAAGTTGTCAACACAAGGAACTAGGCCTGCTGTACTGATTTTTCTGGAAATATATATTTAAATTTTAGTCTGAATCGCACAGTTGATCATATACCAAATTCTACTCTCTTTTATGTAATAAATCTCCCTTCTACCTATACTATGGGGTCCATGAAAAACTCGTATATTCATATAATCATTCAACCAATTATCTATTAAGATCCTACTAAATGAAAGATGGAAAAAACACAGATTCCATCCCTCTTAGAGTTCACAGCTTACAAGTGCTAAGGACGGAAATGACTGATGCAAACTAGGTTGGCACAGGTGTTCCCAAGGTACAACAGCAAAGCAAGCTTCACTTCCATAGCTGGCAGTGGATCTTCCCTTACACCTTGGCTTCTCTTGGAAACATTCCATGTTTTTCTATGAGTCAGTTATCTCCTTCTTTGGCCCTACTTCCCTTCTCTCAACTTTATCACCAGCTGACATTGTATGTCATTGTACTGCCACTGTAACAATCCTTTTCTCCTCCCAGAATAAGCAGATAGCACACAAGGCCCCAGGCAGGAGTATGTGCATATATGGACAAGTCCTGTTTAGAGAAGCCTCCCTGATGTCCATAAGCCTAGTGTTTCAGACTCTGCCCACTGACCAGGAACACGTGCCAGGGAAGCCTGTAAACCAACCTCGTGTTCTCTAGGATCTTAGCAGATGCTAGGACTTGGCCAAAACAGATCTACATCAAGAAAACTTACACATGCAGAATCACATGGTGGTTTGGAGAGAGTGATAAAGGGATGCCAGGACTTGAGGGTCATAATCCAAAGGAAGCTCAGCCTTACTAGACTATTACAGTTTTTAAAAAGATATTTTCTGGGACTTCCAGCCCATTCTAGCACTAATTCAGCACATTAGAGGTGAGCCCAGTGGCCATTCTTATCTTTTGTGAATTTTCTGTCTTGAGTCAAGACAAGCCCACCTCCTTTCCATATTCCTCACCTCAACTTTTTATTACTCAGAATTTTCCCTAGTCCTGGCTCCTCCTCCTTCTCCTTATTCTAAAACATATCCCCCCTTCTGCCTTAATTGTTCTCTAATCTTTTTCTCAGTATTAAGACACTGTGCTATGCATTTAATTCAAGGGTTTACGGGCTGCTGACTAAACCCTAGATCTTGTGCTTGGGGTGTTCCCATGCATTTTCTCATGTAATCTACACACCTACCATTAGGGTTATTAGCCAGAGGAGGCTTGGCAAACCGAAGTCCTTGGTCTAGGATTACATCCTTAGATCTGTCTGATGTCAAGGTCCTCCCTCTTCTCAAAGGGCCTGAGAGCACATGATGACACCATCACCTGTTTACAGGTCCCTACAGACAAGCCAGTCCACTAATTTCTTTAAAGAAAATGAAACAAAACAAACACAACGTAGGTTCAACCACAGGGGTGGTTAAGATGCCAAATCTACTCTTTAGTCTGAGACTGAATATGTAAGTAGATTTTCTCTACTTAATCCACAAAACCTAGTCATTAGGTGTGTGAAAGTGCATGCACGAGCAAGAACGTTGTCAAAACATCAGGACTTAACAAGAAAACAGTAAAAAGCCCATTGAACTCTGCTGTCATGGAACAAGGCTCATAACCACACTGAGGTGATTTCAACATGGTTTATGTCATGAGAAGTTGCTGAGGGAGACAGGAAAGGGCTTGACTGGACCTACAGGACAACAAAACCGGGCAATATACGGTACTTTCTAACACACCCTGGCTTCTGCTTATTCTATAAAGAAAGTCTCCGGCAAGGGGGATCCCTCTTGTCCTTGCTTTTCTGGGTTTCTATTGACCAAAGGAGTCACTGTCAAGTGATATCAAGAACTCTTTCCCTGGGGCATAAATAAATGCCCAGCTCCTACAGTTCATGGGTGTACCAGAGCCCGAGAGGCCTGGAATCGATCCAACCCATTTTAACTAGCAAGAAACCACCTAGTAATACCTTGTTTGTATTTCTTGGAGGAGGGACACAAAAAAACACTTATTTCATTCCACCCAATAATTCACCACAATCAGAAAGAGCACAGCAAGGGCAACGCCATCTCCCAGCTGCTGATTACATCAAAGGCTTGCAGCACAAATTCAATTTTATGATGTTAATCTCAGCCTGCCACTCAGAAATTTTCTCTGAGGGATATGATTTTTTCTCTGGATTTCATTTTAAGAATGATTTTCTTCGTCCACAATCAATAAAGATATGTTTTCATCAAAAGACTCTATCTTGGCAGAATTCAATTGGCTATTTCAATCCCTTTTGGTGACACAATATTAATTAAAATAGTTTATGTTGCATCCCAACAGGAAAAGGAGGCAGTGAAAATAGCAGCTACTCAGAACACATGTTCTATACACATCAACATGAAGGGCAGAAAATAATTTTCTCCTTCTCCAGGCGACAGCCATTAGCTATTCAAGAGAGTTGCTCTTACTTATTTTATCTCTGTAATCTCCCTGAAACAAAAAATGAAGCTCTTCCCATTGCTCCTTTTTGTTCAATAGGAAATCAAAACCCGTATAAAGAAGATGCTTCAAATGCTCACTTCCCAGGGCCTCAAGAAGAAAAATAATTATCTGTGTGCCTATGTGGCATGATGGCTATTAGAAATCAGGCACTGTTTTCCTTAACTTTAAAAAAACATGATGCTATTACAAATTCTTTTTATTTTTAATTTTTAAATAATACGTTCAATTGTATATATTGTATTTTTCTTTTTTTCATTAAATCATAGCTGTGGACATTAATGCAATCATGGGGTGCAATGTGCCGGTTTTATATACAAGCTGAAATATTTTCATGAAACTGGTTAACATAGCCTTCACGGCATTTTCTTAGTTATTGTGTTAAGACATTTATATTCTACATTTAGTAAATTTCACATGTACCGTTGTAAGTTGCCCCGTAGGTGTGGTCCCACCGATTACCCTTCCTCCACACATCTATATATTGTATTTTTCAAAAGCAGGCATGGAGAATCAGCATAGTTTTTCACATTTAAGAAAGGAGAGACTATTATGAAATCCATTACAGAAAAGAAGGGAATTTTTTTTAACAAGGGCTTCAGAAACTGCAGTTAATACACTTAACAAATATTTATGAAGCACGTACTATGTCCCTGAACCTATTCTTCTCCTGAGACTGTGATGAAGGCCCTTCTGGCCCATGATACTGACAGACCATGGAGCTTCTGTTGCTACAGGGAATGGAGGGTGGAGGCCTGGTGGCCACCACGGAGAACAGAGCACAGCAGAGGCTTCCAGGAGGAGATTAAGAAGAGCTTCTCAAAGGAAATCCAATGACTGAAATATTCAGCTGGTAATTTACACCCACAGTTTAAAAACAAGAAAAAGACAGCTCAGTCTCTTAACAAAAAAAGGTAGTCTCAATAAGCTAAACCTTCTCACCTGCCTATTCCTGAAATCGTCTACTTCTTAAACTTAACATAAAAAGGTGATAGTAAAGAAAGTGGATGTATTAATACCATAAGGGGACTAAGGATTTCACAGGACCTCGGGTCAATCTTACTCAACATTCTATTTCTTCTAAGAAGGACCTTAATTTATAAGTGCTCAAAGAACACTCTTTTTCACTAATCTGGATTTATTTCCAAAACATTGGAAAACATCATATTAAGGAATAACATGGAAATTTATAGAAATCTAGTCCAAGTCCCCATTTTATAAATTTAAAAAAAAAAGATAACCAGAAAGGTAAGTTGACTTTAGTTAAAAGCAGGGAATGAACTAGACTTTGGATTTGTTTAGACATTTCACCAGTAATAAGTCCTATACAGAGAGATTACACTGTTTTCCAAAAAGCCTATGTAAATCTGTATACCTATGTTAGAGGGAAAAAAAAAGATTAAAAAAAGAAAACAATTCCATCAATGCAGTAATCAACAGCAAGGCTTATTAAAATACAGACTCCTGGGGCACATACAGGTTGTAATGAGTTAGATATTTTAAGAGATAAGGTTTAGAAATTTGAACACAAACTAACTCTCCACACATTCTTATTCACACTTGAGGCTAAGGAACTTGAATTAGTCTCAGCATCCCCTTGTATAACATAATTAATAAAATATTCAAATTAACAGGTGAGAATAAAGAAAAATTCACTGCATGAATGAATAATTAAAAAGACTTCTCTCAAAAAGGTCTTACTCAGACCAGGTCATCATGTCCTACAGAGAATGACAACAATTGGCCTGATCCAGGCCTTCCATAGCCAACAGACCTGGCCTGGTCCTCTAACCAACAATTTTTCTGGACGTGACCAAAACCTTGAGTAACTAATGATGTCTACTACTGCCTATAAGGCACACAGAATTTTTGCAACCTTTGAAGCATTGTGACAAAATTGCTTAAGGTCTTTTCTTCAAAATCCATGTGGGAAAGAGTCTAATGGGGAAAACTCGAGGCAGTCAATTATTCAGCAAATTTGTGCAATGTTGGAATTTCAAGGAAAATTCTTCCAAATTTAAAGGAATTTTAAAAGCTAAAGATAAACCATAAGAGGGTAAAATTCTATAACAAATTCCTTCCATGATGTTCAGTTTGCATTTTGGTGCCCCCTAATAATGAATCGATTTTTACTATCCCCTGTATACCAAAATTTTTCTAAGACTGACTTCAATAGCTGAGACTGAAGCAATGATGGGAGCCTGAAACAGGACCTTAAAATGGCCAAAGATGCTATCATGCAAATACAGGAATGCAAACTTTTTCCAGCAGGAGGATACACAAAAGGGCAGGCCCTTCCTTCTCTGAGTTGGCTCCAAAACAACACAGCCTTAGTAGAAGGAAAGCCTGCAGTGGTTGAGGAATAAGAGTATATTCTTGGTGGTAGAAGTATATAATCTCATATTTCATCCTAAGCAACAAGAACAGTTAAAACATTTCCTAGCCTGCTTTCTTAATACACATGAAGGGCTAACTCCCATCTACCCTCAAGGCTGAATTAGAATAGTGTTTTCTATTCTCTAATCAAGAGAAGGAGATGGCTGCAGCAGGAGGATCACTTGAGCCCAGGTGTTCAAGTCCAGCCTGGGCAACAGAGGGAGATCCATATACCTAAAACTAGACAGGGCCAGGTGAGGTGGCTCACCCTCCTAGCGATCTGGGAGGCTGAGGCAGGTGGATCACTTGAGCTCAGGAGTTTGAGACCAGCCTGAGCAACAGTGAGCCCCCTTCTCTACTAAAAATAGAAAAATTAGCCAGGCGTTGTGGTGGGCACCTGTGGTCCCAGCTAATCAGGAGGCTGAGGCAAGAGGATGACTTGAACACAGAAGTTTGAGGTTGCCGTGAGCTACGCCACCATGGCACTCCACCCAGGGCAACAGAGTGCGGCTCTGTCTCAATCAATCAATCAATAAAAAAAAAAATAAGAAAGAAAGAAAAAGGAGAGGGGTACAGGGCACTACACTGGTTGAGTACCTGCTGTGCACCAGATGGGTCAGTATTTTATGTACCAGTAAGACGTCCAACAGTGGTGTGCAGTAGACACCCTTACAGGATAGACTTGAAGGGTAAATCAGTACCTAACAATGTAAAATTAGAAGAAGATCCCCATTTTTATGTTTGAGGAAACTACAGCTCAGAGGTGAAATAATTTGCTAAGGTCCCATAGGCAGTAAAGGAGGGGACACAGAGGGACAGCTTGCCATGATTTGCAGTTGTAAGTTTCTCTCCCCCAGCACACCTGCACACAAACGTCTGCAATGTTTTTTCTCAGCATTTCTACGTGCGTGCGGGACTGCCACTGGAACTTTGCAAACTGGAACTAAATTGTCACTGCTTGGAGCGTCCCCTGCAGCGTTACTTAGCACTCGTCAACTCCCAGCCTGCCCTTTTCTACCTTTATCAGAGACCTAATGACTCTGATGGAATTGTTCCTATCTGTTACCTGACCTATACTATGAATGCTTAGAGTGCACAGAATGCCGCCAGGGAATTTTACCTCTAATGAGAGGTCAGAAGACGTGAGAGAAACCAAAGAATTGAGAAGTGTGACATGGCTTCAGGAGTCACCTCTCTTTTCTCCTACTTCTTCCCCAGACAAGGTCATAAATGTTTCTCTTAGAGTGTAACTCTGAGGTCTGCACAAAGGAGCAAAAGGCACATGGAGAGAAACAGGCCTTCTAATTTCTACTAAAGCTAACTAAAATCCTACCTGCTTTCTGGGCCCTCACAATTTACCGCTCACAGGCAACATAATGTCAATTCACAAGGAGGTTAACTGATTCAATGAGTTACACTTCCCTCCTCCTGTCCTTGCTTATTGTTTTAAACAACCATGTGTAGGGCTTTACATTTATACAAGTTAAATTTCAACTTGTTAAAAGAAAAAGAGCAGAAAAATCAGAGTTGAGGAAAACGGTTGCGACTATTGACTGTTTATTCAGTTATAGACAGTGTGCTGCTTACGTTATGTACATTGCTTCATTTTCTTCTTGTAATTTCCCTAAGGATGATTATCACTATTCTAAACATGAGAAAAATGAAGTTTGGGAAACGTAAGCCACTTGCCTAAGGTCATAGTTAGAAAACAGACAGGCCCATCCATCTCCAAAACTCACATGTTTAGTCCCCAAATCACACTACTTAGGTAGGGCAGAGGCAGTGTCCTGCATGTTAGGGCACCCTCTGGAAATGAGGGCAAATTCTAGAATCAGTCCTCCTCTCCCAGCAACGCTCACTAGCTCTAAAAATGAGGATTTGCATTTTTTAGAAGAGTTCAAAGGTACCCCACTGTCCTTTCAGACCCAAAGAGAATTCCCTTATTTTGAAGATAAAAATGACCACGTGGGTTAAGGAACTTGCTACCACCTCAAAGTTAATTAGGGGACTTGTCAGGACAGTGCACAGACACTGTTAGTCCAAGTCCCCTCCACATTTCCCAGCCTCTAATTCAGCCTAGAGAAGAAGTGACTCTAAACATTTTAACAACTGGGTTTCACAGAGATGCCCTCTAGGATGCGTTGAATTATTAAGAGAAGCCCCATTTTGTGAACAACATTATTAACATTGTTGTTATTGGACAGGGAGGTGGTTCATGCCTGTAATCCTGGCACTCTCAGAGGCTGAGGCAATTAAGCTCAGGAGTTCCAGACCAGCCTAAGACCCTATCTCTAAGAAAACAGAAACAGGCATTGTGGCAGGCACCTGTAGTTCCAGCTACTTGGGAGGCTGAGGCAAGAGGATTGCTTAAGCCCAAGAGTTTGAGGTTGCTGTGAGCTAAGATGCCACCTCACTCTACCCTGGGCAATAGAGTGAGACTGTGTCTCAAAAAAAGAAAAAAATATTGTTATTAAACAACAGAAAGAAAAAGTGAATTGCCAAACAACAAAGATATCTGAATGCAAGGATCTTGCAATTTTGAAATATTCCTGATACCATTATTTTCAAAGTTCCTCAGTAAACCAGAACCTCAGATTTCTAAAGCCTTTCCTCCATTGGGTAGAGACTGTTAATGGAAGACTTCACACACACAGAGCAGCTTAACAGCTGATTTTTATTTATATAAAATAATTTTAAAACCTCTTTTTCAAAAGAGGTGAAAGTATTGGAACTCCAAACTTAGTGGTTTTGGAAAAAATGATCACTTTCTTAGACCGGTTCAAGGACCGTTTTCCTTTCTCCTGGAGCCCTTTGCCTCCTTTACAGAAAACACTCCCGGCAAACTGTACTATTAAGGAACTAAAAGAAGGCAAAGGAACAAGGCCTTGTTTACGCAAAAGCCACAAGCCCAAATAACCACAAGAACGTGCATGACAAAAGAGGTTGCTTCTTTCACCCGGGTCTTTAAGTGGTGAGAATTAAGGCGGGGAAAATGTGAAAAGCACCGGGTGTTAGGCCAGTGGGGAGGTGAGGGATGAGAGCAACAAAAATTTCTAAACACTTCCTTCAGGTAAAAGTTGGCCCAATAGGTGACCGAGCCTCCAATAGTCGACTTGGAACTTCTTCAGTATGAAACTGCAACGAGGTGGAAGAAATAGTTAACGTACAACGAGCGATTTTCTGTTTAACAGAACAGTGCCTGCGCTGAGTATGCACAATGCTATAACGAATGAGGTGGGTGGGTTAAAGAAGCACCTGGCCCCAAAGCGGGTATTCCCAGTAGGTCACTCTTCCCAGAATTTTATCCCAGCAGACATCCCCTCGCTGCTTCCTGCCCCTCACCCAACCCAGCCTTACAAGGGACAGAAGTCTTGTGCCCGCAGTCTCCTCACCGCCTCTGCCGCAAGTGAACTGTTAGGCCAGTTTGCACCGGGCGCCCCGCCACAGCCCCAAGCTGTCACACCTGAGCGGGCGCACCGCCCCCCCCCCGGCTGGTTTCCCCAGTCACTGAATTCACCTTTGAAATTAATTCAACGGATTCTGTTCGGTACAACTCTGATGTCCGAGTCCCGAGAAACTCTCCTGTAGTTCGTGAAAGGCAGGTCCTTCGGAGTGTCTGGGAGCAGACTCTGCCCAGGACCACGGTGGGATCACGGCGTCCACTCCCACCACCACCCCCAACACCCGTGGGACAGCTGTGTGGCTTTGGTCACTACCCGTGCGACATATAGAAAAGAGAAGAAGGAATTTTCCAAGTGCAAGAACTTGGAGCACAAAAAAGAAGTTACTGGTTCGCTGGCCCACCCTCCTTCCCGGCCCCGCAGTCTCCGAACACCCGCCAAGCCCGAGTCCTCCCGAGCGTCGGGCTCTGCGGGCGGGAACCCAGGGGCGGCCTCGCCCGGGGCGGCCAAACGCCCACCGCCCGGGCCGGGGAGGTCGAGCTGAGCCCTGAGGGGCCCGACTTACAGGAGCTGCGGTGCAGCGGAGCGCAGGGCCCCGGCAGCCTGGAGCTGGGGATAGCCGGGTGGCCCCGCCACCCGAGGGTCAGCTGCGTCCCGGCTGGTCCCGCCCCTCGCCCGCCCCGCCCCGCCCCGCCCCGCGGCCCTGCTCGATCCGGCCCCGGCCGCCGGTTCCCGCCGCGGCCCCTCCGCTTCTTTCGCTTGCGGCGGCCGCTGGAAAAGGGCTACCTGCAGCCAGCTCGAGCCCTGTCCCTCCAGGCCTGGAGAGCATTCCAGCTGAGCTGGACAACAGCAAAGTAACCCCAGCGGGTGGCGTGAACTCTTGACCACGGGCGTTGGCAAAGACTAGGAGCCCCAAGATCTCTGACAAAGGACGTTCCCCCTCAAAACTGCAACCTCTGAGCAGGGGAAGGCAAGATTAGAGTTATCAAGAGGGGGTGAAAAATTCAGCATTGAATCAGCACCCTCGCCTGCTGTGGGTGAACCAGCTACTGCGACTGACTAGGTGGTTTAGAAAAATGGAAAGGAATGCTGGCTTTTTCCTGGACACCTGACTTCCCACATACTAAAGATGTGTGACCAGGCTCAAGTCAGATTACATGCCTCAGGTCGCCTCTGAGGTCAAACTTCCCACAACTTGGGTCTTCCTGCGTGTAGGTTCTCTCTGACTGGAACCCTGCTGTCACCGCTGGCCTCCTTTGTGCTTGCTTAGTTCCTGTTCTGACCTTGTTTCCCTCATGCAGTCCAGGGGTGTCTGCTCTTTACTCCTAAGGAACCTCGGTTCTTCTGTCATCACACTTGTCACAACCTCTTGCCATTGTTTGTACATTGTCCTCCTCTGCTTGACTGTAAGCTCAGAAATCCAAAGTCAACACATAATCCATGTGGCAGAATGAAGATTTGCATAGAACAGTCAACTCTTATGGCCTCCACGCCCAGCCGGCATAAACCATGAACCTCCCTCACCAATTCTTACCTCCTGAAACCGCAGTACCTTCCATCAAAGGCATTGTTATGTACACACGTGCCTCATCCCCAATCCTTCATTCCACCTCTTTAGCAGAGCCTTTTTCTTCAATCTTCATAGAGGCCCAGGTGCCGAAAGAGGTCTGGACCAGGTTGCTCTTATCTGAGCTCTGCCATAACTAGCTCAGTAGTCTTAAAGACCCTCAAAGTCTCTGGGTCTCAGATCAGGCTGATTTATCTATTTATTAGGTACAGTATCTAAGGCTCGTCGTACTTTTGGGTCCCACAAAAATGAAATAAAAAGAAAAAAATCAGGTTAAAAAAGTCATAATATATATAATATCGATGTATTAGTCTTTATACCAAGGTACTTACTGACCATGTTGAACTTTACCTGAACCCTGTGGTCCTGGAAAATAGCAAGGGTGAAAGAAACACTGCCAACCTTCAGTGTTGCTGAAACAGCTCACTGCCAGGAACTGTTCTTCTCCGTAAGACTTCATGATACAGCCCTTGTTTTTCTGCGACAAAGCTGGGCACAGACCTTCCACTTTTCCATTCTTCGCATTATAAATGATTAGCTGAACTATTTGTACCCACTGACTAATATAGACAAAATACCTCCTACCTTGACTTAACCAAATGTGGGTGAGAATATTCTCTCTCACCTGGCTCCTGAACTTTGACCTGCCCTTAGCCTGGGCCACCTTATAACCCCTCCTTCACAGACCCTCCTGAGAATATACTGACCTCAGGGTAAAATTTCCTCCTTTCTACTCTAAGATCATCCTCTCTCATTTCTTCCACTTATCAACATTCTATTTTTCCCAGCATGGTTTATTCCTCCCTAGAAAAGAAAAGGCCTTTTCTGCTTCACCTTTGAGAAGCTGACGGATCTCAGGATCAAAGTTTCCTTCCGATTGCAATAGTTGCCTTCCCATGGCAAGTCCTCTTCTCTCCTCTTGCAATAACCCTTTAGAATAAAAATCTCACTTTACCCAAGTGTATTGTTTTTAATTTGACATCATAAGATACAATCTTTCATATTGTTTATGAAGGAAGAGGTCCTCCAAAAGAAAAATGCCTAGAGGCATATAGATTCCTGTCTATAAAATGGAGAGGGTGGATTAAGCAGACCAAGACCCCTTATAGCTCCAAAATTAATGAATTCAGAAACAGAATTACCTGCTCCTGGTTGGTCGGTAGGTAAAACCTGACAAATGGCTTATACCTACCTTATTTATTACACATCTTACTCATGTACTGCTGTTTCTGTTAAAGGACTCAGTACAGTTTCTGTGCAGGTGCATGGGATATAGAGGCCCCTGACGGTGACTTCTGAAAGTCTCACTGCCCAAGTAAGGATGGCTGTGCTCTGACCTCCATGTAACCGCTCTGGTCCTGACAAAGTAGGTATTGGTTATGGTAATAGTATGTTCTTCCCCCCCACCCCGTTTTTTTTTTGTTTTCTGATTCATGTATTATGAGGTACTATAACTGAAAAAACTGCAAATTCTAAAGTACAAACCACATGAGATGCAATATTACATCTCACTTATCCAGATGAAATGTCCTAACGTCCCTAAATTCTTTAAGAAGAGCTTACTTGTCCGAATTTTTAGTATAAATTTATTTTCTAACATTTAACTATGTTAAAATAAATATATAGAAAACAGAAAAATATATCCCAAACCATACAATCTAAAATAACCATCAATGTCCTTTTTTCAATACAATTCTTTTTGGCTCTTTTTAAAAAATATTTGTTTACATATTTGCAGTATCATACAGATACAGTTTCTATCCTTTCCATTATGCAGTTACATTATATGAAATTTAACTTCTTGCTCCTTGTCTTCATAACCGTCATTTTTAATGGCTACAGAACGGACTACAAACAGATGCTTCAGAATACACCTACTTCCTACTTGCTAGCCAAGTTTTAACTAAAATATATTGTGTTGAAAATTTTGTTAGGACAGATTTCCAGAAGCCCATTATTAAGTCAAAAGATATCTTTTTTGTTTGTTTATTTGTTTCTCAATCTTTCTTTCCAAGTTGGGGTAGTTGCTTCTAGAAGCATATGAGAGAGCCAGTTTTTCCACTGGTGAAATATTTAGCTGGTTATTAAATATACATATTGTCAGTATTCATTAGTTTGTTGTGCTACGTTGACCATTAACTCCCTGAGAGCAAGAGCTGTGTCTGTTTTCTCACTGTTCTAGCCTCTTGCTCAATACTTATGAAATAGTAAATAAAAGACTAAATGAAAGGAAAATTATATTGTATCACGGTGTTGAAGTGCATTTCAAAATGCAGTAAACGTACATAGTGTGTAAGTCACATAAACATCCTTATTTTTTCTTGATCTTAATCTTTAGACTGAGACGAAATCATCAAAAGCACATTACAGTTGCCATTTAAGGGGGACCTAAATGAAATCGGATGCTCTAAACCAGCATTTCTGAAAGGACTTTTTTCCCTTTTAATAAAAATACAATAATCATAGTATAATGAATATCCCAGACCCACAGGTGGAGGCTAGACCCTAACATACAAAGATTTCTTAGAAAGAATTATCTCCATTTTCCTTTGTCTTCAGTGTATGAATTTTCATACTATTGAAGTAGAGGTAGTAATAGACTCAAAACAGCATGATCAAAACCAGATTGAATAATTAACCTGGAATAATACCCTATTTTAAAAAAGCCAGCGTCCCTGACCCATGCCCTTAGAGCAAACAGGTGCCTGTGAGATCAACCGCCTTGGACAGGAGCAGTGTGTAAGTCCATGTCACAGATGGCAAGGAGGAGGGGAGCCTGCCCTCCTCGTCTCCTGGTAGACGGTGTGAGGGGATGAGCGGCTCATCCACAGGCCAGGATGAAGAGGAAAACCAAAAGAAAGGAACTGAGGGATTCCCTTAACTTGCCAGTTCTTCACATCCTTATTTCTCCCAAAGAAAAGCAAGTCTGAGCTTAGACTTTAGCTGGAAGATCACAACCAAACTATACACTTGAAGGTACCATATTTGATTGGCCTGGTACTGCTGTTATTTTTCAATTGAGGTGAATGTCATGGCCTCACCACTCCTTTTAGTCTTCATCCATTGACGTTACCTGTTTGCTTTCTGAAGACATTTAAGTCAGTATCCCTAGAATTCTTTCATGTTCTGAGAAGAGTGCCTTGGCTTGTAAAAGAAAACAAAAAACCTCCTCCCTTTCCTTCTGTCGCCTCAGTAGGCTTGGAAACAGTGATGTCTCACGTTACAGGCTGTTCATTTCTATAGCATAGGCTTCAGGTGCTTGAACAAAAGTACAAATATTTCATTTATAGCTGAAATGTGTTTCTTTGCTGATAAGATGCTTTCTGGCATGAGTGCCCTTTTTTTAAGCACTGAAAGATTTATCTTTGGAGGGTATGGGGTAATTTAACTTCAAATCAGAAAGATCCTCCAACATATAATACAGAAAAATGACTAGAAACAATGTCTAAGGAAATTAGTTGCGTCAATCCAAGAAGTATGAAAATTAATTTGTGATGGTTTGGGTTTTTTTATTTTTACTTTTTTTTTTTTTGAGACAGTCTTATTATGTCACCCTTGGTAGAGTGCTGTGGCGTCACAGCTCACAGCAACCTCAAACTCTTGGGCTTAAGCAATTCTCTTGCCTCAGCCTCCCAAGTAGCTGGGACTACAGGACCTGGCCACAATGCCCGGCTATTTTTTGGTTGTAGTTGTTATTGTTGTTTGGCAGGCCCAGGCTGGGTTCAAGCCCGCCAGCTCCAGTGTACCTGGCTGGCACCCTAGCCGCTGAGCAACAGGTGCTAAGCCTTGTGATGGTTTAATACACAGATATCAAGAACTCTGTGAAAGCTCTCCCTTTGGTGTAACCCAATTTGGTGTAGACCCTTTGAGTGTGGGTTATACTTCGTGACTGCTTTCTAACAAATTGTGGTAGAAATGATGGAGATCAACTATCAAATGAAGATCATAAAATAACATTCCCTCTTATTCTTGCTCTTGCTTGGTTCCCTCTCTCTAGAGGAAGCTGGCCAACACACACTAGAACACTCAAGTATCTCTGTGGAAAAGTCCTATGTGGGCTCGGCGCCTGTGGCTCAAATGGCTAAGGCACCAGCCACATACACCTGAGGCGGCGGGTTTGAATCCAGCCTGGGCCCACCAAACAACAATGATGGCTACAACCAAAAAATAGCCAGGCATTGTGGCGGGCACCTGTAATCCCTGTAATCCTTGGGAGGTGGAGGCAGGAGACTCGCCTAAGCCCAGGAGTTGGAGGTTGCTGTGAGCTGTGACGCCACGCACTCTACCCAGGGTGATAGCTTGAGGCTCTGTCTCAAAAAAAAAAAAAAAAGAAAAGAAAAGAAAAGTCCTATGTGGTTAGAAACAATAGTTCCTCAGTTCCAATAACCACATAGGAACTGAGGCCTCCTCCTATAAATAGATCCTCTGGCCCTAGTTGGGCTGTCAGCCCCAGCTACACCTGGACTTCAACTTCATGAGAAATCCTGCTCCCAAACCAGACAGTTCAACTGCTCCTGAATCCCTGACCCACAGATACTCTGCAATAATGTTTACTGTTTCTAAGCCACTAAACTTTGGGATAACTTGTTACACAGCAATAGATAGCTAATACAGAATTCATTCAATAATCTTTCTTGATGATGATGTGCTAACAACGACAATATTAATAAAATCTGGCATTTTCAAGGTTTTCTGTGTTAAAATATCACCTATCTTCCAAAACCTTTGGCTAGCCAAAGTGTAAATATACTTCATATTATCTGTAGTATTCTCTCCTCTTACTTGTGTTTGGAAAAATCCCCATCTTCCTCAGAAGATGGAGTCTCTTTCTTCCTGGAAAAGCTGTAAGCAGAGCCCTTGCTCCCTGATCAGTACTCAGGTAGGATGTGAACACAGGTTTTAGATTCTGCCCATCAGATTCACAGGCCTGGGCAAAAAAGGGAGGTGGCAGCACCTCAGCCCAACTGGTTTTCAGAGGCAGGTGTGCAGTGTGACACCAGCAGTGTCAATTGTGCAGGCTTCAGCTGGCCACACCCTGCTGGTAGCAGGAATGACTCCAGGGGACCAAGTCTGCAGTATGATGTAGGACTTTGTCATGATTACGTAACTTAGTTTTCTATTATCTGAAAGAGATCCAATGTCTTTTTATAAGATCCCTCTCTTTTCAGATTAGCATGTTGCTGTCTCATATAACTAAGAACCCTGACTGATACAGGCAGATATGACTATATTTTGCCATGAATAAGGGTCACGTTTTGCCCAGAATTTTTAGGGAAAAAATAAAGATGCATATTATACATGTGTAGTACTAATTCTGTATCTATGTAAGGATTTTTAATACTTTTATTTATGCCTATGCATTAAAAGTGTAATTCTAGAAAGCAGTAATGGTACTGTATACAAAATAGCCCCTGGAATATAGTAATTGTGCTCCCACTGCCCTACTCCCCTCGCCAGCTGCCCCCTGACAGGAGGGCACTACAGCTCCAGGAGCCTCCAGCCCACCCAGCCAATCATACCAGAAACTGCTGCCACTGTCACTTGGAAGCAGGCATGCTGCTGAGGGCAATGCAGTCGTTAGTGTCAGGACCTCAGTGAAAGGACTGGGGGGACATGGCTGTACAATGCTGCCTCCTTTTCTTGCAAGAAGCTGGGCATTGTGGAGAAGTCAGGAGTGAGCCTGGGCAGCAGGAGAGAGTGGACTTCCCCAACCGTGGCCTCCTGTCCCACCTGCCCCCCCATACCTTCTCATTTCCTGTTCCCACCCATGTCCATAGTGGGAACATGGCCACAGCCACTCTGCTGAGAAACCCAGAGAGCTTATTTCCTGAGAAGCTGGTGTGAGGGGCAAGGGCCAGCCCTGCCTCCCCCAGGCTCCTGCTGGTAAATCCATACCCTTTCCAGGCTGAACCCATCCTGAGACCCCTAAACCACCATGCTGAGGGGGAAAATCCCTGAGCTGGAGTCTGGGAAACCTGGGTTCTGAGACCTGGTTCTACCAGTAGCCTACTGTTGTGGCCTTCGGCCTCAGTCCTCATAATGTTTCTGTTTGCAAAGTTACCAAGGAGAACCTTAACCCATAGATTAAACAGATTGCAACTTTTTTTTTGAAACATAGTCTCACTACGTCGCCCTTGGTAGAGTGCTGTGATGTCACAGCTCACAGCAACCTCAAACTCTTAGGCTTAAGTGATTCTTTGCCTCAGCCTCCCAAGTGGCTGGGATTACAGGTGCCGACCACAACACCTGGCTATTTTTTGGGTGCAGTTGTCATTATTGTTTAGCAGGCCCAAGCTGTAGGGGAAGCCAAGAGTCAGACAACCGCTGAGCAAGATGATTTGCAGCTGAGGGGTGGACCTTTGGGCCATTTGTCCACAGGTGCTCCTTGTAGAAGAAGAGCCCAAGCCTTTAGCACATAGTTATTTGTTAATTATGAGCCTTCAGCACATAGTCATTTGTTAATTACTCCCCTCACCTGTGTTGTACAGTCTCAATAAAAGGCTAGTGTGGAGGTTGCTGGGGCTACACTGCTAAGAAGGGCTAGCCCGCCTCCTACAAGCTTGTACTTCTAATCCATGTCGTGCCTGGTTCCTTCCTGCTGTGATCAAGACCAGGGCCACAGGGGCCCAAGGGGTTGCGACACAGGCTGGGCTTGAACCCGCCAGCTTTGGTGTATGTGTCTGGCACCCTACTCACTGAGCTACAGGTGCCAAGCCTGAATAGATTGCAATTTAGAGCCTATAAGGTCTGGCCCCCTGAGATGTTGAGTTGGTATAATTTCCAAAACAAGGCAGAAAGAACCATGTAGGATGCTTGTTAATGGAATGAAAACACTGGTCTTCTGGAGATTCGATTTGGTGTATTTGGGTATGGTTCAGGAGTCTCATTTTAAATAGCTCCTGGTGTGGGGAGGGCATGTAGGATTTGCAAGTTTGGGAAAAGCTGGTGTCATTCTGATGTTACTGAGTGCCCAAGAAATAAGCCAGCTCAACGGAGTGGCTATGCTGTGTTCCCACCAAAAGACATGGGTAGGAATAGGAAATGAGAGGATATGGGGACAACGATGGGACAGGAGGTGACAGTTGTGAGTGGTCAAATGCTCAGGTTGTCTGGACCACTCTCACCTGCCCCCTGGGCTTGCTCTTGGCTTCTCAGCAGCTGCCAGCTTCACCTGGGCTACTCTCATGAGAGAAGTAGGAGTCACAGCTGAGCCACTTCAGTCCTCTTTTAAAAAATTAAAACAAAATTATTTTTCCTGAAAGTTGGGGCCAAACATATAAGTGCACATAATACATGCAAGCACATCATATACAACAAAATA
>NW_003852406.1:6562532-6563957 GCF_000181295.1 Otolemur garnettii
TGAAATTTAAAATTTGGAAATAAAAAGCCTGTAAATGTTGCCAGACCAAGGAGTCCATCTGTCTGTCACCCAAGCCAATCAATGGAGAAGCAGATGAGAAGTCAACAGTTTCACTTTTATTTATCCAAAAGCCAGCAATCTGGAGAATGTGAGGATATTTCCTCAAAGAACTGTTCCGCCTTCCTCTTTCCCTTTCTTATTTTATATTCTCACAGTAAGCATTAGTAGTGCTATTATTTATTGTAGTGTATGTCAAACAGATTCTGCCTATAGGCTACAAAGTTACACAATATCTTCCTATCTTAAAGTGGTTATATCTTCAAATAATATTTATTTATTTATGTTTGAGACAGAGTCTTGCTCTGTCACCCTCAGTAGAGTGATGTGGCATCATAGCTCACAGCAACCTCAAACTCTTGGGCTCAAGGATTCTCTTGCCTCAGCCTCCCACGCAGCTGGGACTATAGGTGCCAGCCACAAGGCCCAGCTGCTACAATGCCTAGCTAGTTTTTCTACTTTTAGTAGAGACAGGTTCTCATTCTTGCTTAGGCTGGTCTCAAACCCCTGAGCTCAAGCAACCCACCCACTGCAGCCTCGCAAAGGGCTGGATTATAGGAGTAAGCCTCTGTACTTGGCTAAGAATTTTTATTTTAGACTAAATTTATAGTTAACACTTCAGTGGGTGCACAGAGTGCCCTGGGTCCTTGACTGGTGCCATGGAGTCCCGTTCCTCAACTTAGCTGTGACAGTACCCTTGGAAGTGAATAAAGTACCATCTCCAGATCTCAGCACAGAGGCTCAACTGGCCTTGATGGGGCCCCCTGATCAGCAGAGCATCAAATAGCCTTTCAGGTTAACAGTGGCTGGTAACATAGATACCTAAAACCTCCCAAATTAATTGTTTTTCTTTAAAATGCTGTTCCCTATCCTGACATATACATTAGGTATCATCATACGGTATCAGACCCCTCACCACTTCTGAAATGAGCCAAGCTTTCCTGAGTTTTCCTGGCTTTACATAGATTTCTTCCCGCAAGTGCTTTTCTCTATCCCTCGCTGCTTCCCACCCACTCACATGTCATGTTGCCTCTTCTTACTTCAAAGCTCAGGTTTAGTGATAATTCTTCTTTGCAGCCTCTTCTGAGTCTTCCTGAAAAGGTAATTATTCTCATTCACCCCTGATGCTATCCAGGAATTCTGTTTTTGTACCTGATAAAATGTTCATTAAGCTTGTTTACCTGTCTGCAGGCCCCACTCATCGCACCAACAAAAGGAACAGAGACATTGTAGGCTCTGAGCAACTGATGGAGGCCCTTTAGGACAAACTGAACAGGAACTCTACTGCCATTAGCTATAAGAAGGCTGACAACTAAGTATGTAAACTTCGTGGAGCACACTGGAGACATTTTCTCACAAGAAAAGTGA
>NW_003852406.1:6564537-6566143 GCF_000181295.1 Otolemur garnettii
TATGGTCCCAGCTACTTGGGAGGCGGAGGCAGGAGACTCGCTTGAGCCCAGGAGTTGGAGGTTGCTGTGAGCTGTGATGCCACAGCACTCTACCCAAGGGGACAGCTTGAGGCTCGGTCTCAAAATAATAATAATAAAAATAAAAAACAAAAGATCACCAGAATTATGTAGAAAACCCCTGATATTAAGAGAATTTTAAAAAATAAAAAAAATTTAAAAAATTTTAAAACAAGAAAATTAAAATATATCAATTAGAAAAAGAATAGGGATGAGGGAGTGGAGCCAAATGGCTGAATAAAAAAGGAAAAAGGAAGAAATAGACAATTCAGGTAGCAGAAAAAAATTTCAATTGACAGAGTAAAGAGACAATCTACAGAATGGAAAAAAGTAATACAAACCATACATCTGCTAAGAGATTAATATACAAAATATATGTGTATGAGGAATTCAGCTCAATAGCAAGAACACAAATAACTCAATTTTTGAAGCAGGTGTAATACCAGACTAGATATTTATCAAAAGAAGACATAAAAATGGACAACAGATATATGAAAAAATGATCAGCATCAGTGCCCATCAGGGAAACGCAAATGAAAACCACAATGAAATACCACCTTACTCCTATTAGAATGGTTATGGGAAGCTATGAACCAATGCCAGGGAAAGAGTTCCAATATTCCTCTGCAGGGTCACTGGGCCCCGGTATTGGTGCACAGCTTCCCAAGGGGACTACGTCAAAGATGATCACAGTGATACTCAGCAATGGGGTATGTAGCATTTTTCCTAGGACGAGTCCCTGAACTTCACTGTCCTCTTACTATGGAGATGAGTTCCTTATACACATACATTTTGTGTATTAATTGACTATCTTACTACACTCATGATAGAAAACAGTCTGGAAATTCCTCAAAATATTAAAAATAGAACTGCTGTATGATGCACCAATCCAACTCTTGGATATAGATCCAAAGGAAATGAAATCAGTATGTCAAAGAAATCTCTTTCCCTTACGTATACTGTGGATCAACTATTCACGACAGCCAAGATATTGAATAAACCTAAGTATCCCTCAGCAGGTAAATGAATAAAGAGAATGTGGTAGGTATACGTAATGAAATACTATTCAGCTATAAAAAAAGAAAGGAATCTTGCCATTTTCATCCTCATTGATTGGGAGGATGCTTTGCTGAGTGAAATAATTAAAGCACGGAAAGACCAACACTACATGATCTCACTCAGGCGGGATTCATAAAGGTCTGTTCTCACAGACGCAGAGCTGGAAGGTTGGTGGTCAGAGGTTGGGTGGTTAGGGTGGAGAGGGCTGGGGAGATGTTAGTCAGAGGTTGCTTAGCTACTGTTTCATGGGAGGAATAAAGTCAAAAGATCTGTTGTACAGCACAGCAGGTACAGTTAATGATGGTGTATTCTTAAAACATGTAAGGAGTGGAGCTAAGTGTTCACCTCACAAGAATGAGAACTCTGTGAGGTAATGCATTTGTTAATTACTAGACTGAACCACTCCACCAAGTCTCTGTGTTCCCAAACAGCATGTTGTGCTCAATAAATACAGTGTTTCCTTTCAATTAAAAACGAATTTTTTTTTTTT
>NW_003852406.1:6566660-6567216 GCF_000181295.1 Otolemur garnettii
TTTTTTTTTTTTTTGTAAAGGTACAAAAACAATTGAAAGGAGAAAGAATAGCAAAGGATGGTGGAATATTGTCAGCCATGTGCCAGGAAAATAAATGAATGGCCGAGTGAATACATTTCAACTCTTACTGTGCACCTAAAAATTAAGTCAAAATAAATCACACATCTAAATGTAAAACTTGAAATATAAATCTTGAGACTGTAAGACTTGAAACTATGAAGCTTCTAAAATGGCAGTCCCCAACCCCTGGGCTGGGGCTCTGTTAGGAACCGGCCTGCACAGCAGGGGGTGAGCAGCGGGCCAGCTCACAAATCTTCATGTGTTTATAGGTGCTCTCCATCAATCCTGTCACCGCCTGAGCTCCACCTCCTGTCAGATCAGTAGGGCAGTAGATTCTCAGGAGCACAACCCCTACTGTGAACTGCACAGGAGAGGGATCTCGGTTGTCCTCCTTATGAGAATCTAAGGCCAGATGAGCCGAGTGGAGCTGAAGCAGTGATGGAAGCGCTGGGGAGCAGCCGCAAATACAGATTATTATTAGCTGAGAGGTTTGACT
>NW_003852406.1:6567623-6585313 GCF_000181295.1 Otolemur garnettii
TGGCGCCTGTGGTCCCAGCTACTTGGGAGGCAGAGGCAAGAGACTCGCTTGAGCCTAGGAGTTGGAGGTTGCTGTGAGCTGTGATGTCACGGCATTCTACCCTGGGCCACAGCGTGAGGCTCTGTCTCAAAAAAAAAAAGAAAAGGAAAAGAAAAAGAAAAACATGATACAAAATAAATAAATAAATAACTGAATTTCATAAAAGTTAAAGGAAAGCAAAGTCACAAATTGAGGGAAATTATTTGCTGATTATAAATCTGATCAAGGACCTCTATGAGAATGTAAAAAAAAAAAAAAAAACTGTCCAAACTCAACAATAAATAAAAGAACAATCTAATTTTAAAACACGCCAGAAGATTTGAGCACTTCACCAAAGAAAACTTTATTGACAGAAAATATACATATGGAACCATGCTCAACAGTGTAAGTTATGAAGGAAATTCACATTAAGCCCCAGTAGGATATCCCTAAATCCCTATCGAAATGGCTAAAAAAAAAAAAGAACCTGACATTACCAGATACCAGTGAAGACACAGAAAGTTTGGAACTATACTATCTGGCCAATAGGATTGTAGAATGCTATAAACACTTTGGATAATAGCTTGCAGTTTGTTAAACTTTATTTAACAAAGTTAAATATATACTTTATGATCTAACAATGCTACTTCTTGGTGTAATGCCAAATGAAAATTTATGTTCCCAGGAAATCTCGTATGCAAGTGTTTATCATAGTTTTCTTCATAACCAGTGACAACTTCGGCTGGTGAATATATAAACTGTGTGTCGGGGGGTGGGAGGGGTGGGGTTTTGTGGGTGTGTGCACACACGTGTGTGTGTGTGTGTGTGTATGTGTGTATCAGTATAGGGAGTATATATACGTACACAGTATTTGGGAAAATTTTCCCACTTTATCCACTTCTACCTCCTCAAGCTAGAAGGTAAAAGTCAGCTCCCTAAGCTTTCCTTGAAGCTGGGGTCCAGGTACATATCAGGCCTTGCCAATCACATGCATTGGTGGGCTAATCAGATTGGCATCCATGTAACAAAGTCAATCCCTTGTGGTACACAGAGACCTCTGCTTCAGAGGCTGCAGAGATAGTGGCTCTCATGGTGGGGTCCAGTGTGCAGCAGCGGCATGAGAATTCTGCTGCCTGCGCCCAGCAGCAGTGACATTCCCATCAGCACAAAGCAGTTCTAAACTGCTCGTTTGTCCTTGGCAGTGTCCACAACATACTCAAATTACTTTCTTGATACGACTTCTGGAGTGGGGTTTCTGTTGTTCACAACTAAAACTAAAATCACCACCGGATAATAAGAATTTAGCGCTTACTATTGACACGCCACAGGCATTCCTTCACAAGAGTTCGATCCCTAAACCAAGACGGCATAATAAGAAAACTTTGATAAATGCCCAGCAATAGCAAAGAGACGGAAGAGACTGAAAATGTGCTCTTCTGATCAATCATTAGCGAGGGAAGTCTGAGACGGAAAATTGTCATGCCAGGCAGCTAAAGTTATGATTAAAAATGCAAGAATTTTATCTTATGATTTATTCATTTATTTTAGGGACAGAGTCTTAGTTTATCACCCTTGGTAGAGTGGCGTCACAGCTCACAGCAACCTCCAGCTCTTGGGCTTAGGCGATTCTCCTGCCTCAGGCTCCCGAGTAGCTGGGGCGACAGGTGCCTGCCACAACACCCGGCTATTTTTTTGTTGCAGTTCGGCTGAGGCCAGTTTCATACCCGCTACCCTCCGTATATGGGGCCGGTGCCCTACTCACTGAGCCACAGATGGCACCCCCAAATTCAAGAATTTTAAAGCACTGTCATGCCCATTATCCACTTCTTTTTAGGCTAAATTTAATGACAATAACAACATTTAACATAAGGACCGAGAACAAAAACCTCATAAAGAACGAATGAAGATAAATACATTCGGAAAAGAAATCAGACGATTGCTGCAACAAAATAATAAGCAATAAGAATGGTAATAATGCAAAGAAAGTAACATTCACATTGTCAGATAGAAGTATGTCCATTATAGAATATTTTGATCAGTTAACTTCTTCTTCTTATTTTGTTTTTTCCAAAGTCTCAAAAAAATAGACAACTAATATTTATAAATAAGAGTAAAAGATAATTTCAAAAAAAAAAAAAAACAGATCATGCCAAATCTTATAGACAATAGAAAATGAAATACTTCAAAATCATTCTACTGGAAAACCTGATATTAAAATTGGAGAACATGTATTATTATAAAAGGAAAATTACAAATATCTTTCACTTATAAATGAGGATGCAATATGATAAACAACATATTAACATGTTGAATTAAAAATTAATGTTTAAATAACTTTGGTCCGAATTAAATACAATTTATATGACATTATCAACTTTCAGCTAGGGGAATAGAAGCCTTCCTAAGTTAAGGATTGTTTCTTTTGTTATGATAAAGCTATGTTCTAATATCAGCCCCACTGCTTACTGTTCCTTACGCTCCTTCACATCTGCCGGCTGAGATCATTTTGGTAACTTCTTGCTCATTACTCAAAGCAAGGATTTAATGTTTTCATAAATGTAGATTTGGAAAGACATTTGGGTTAAAAAAATAAAAATTGAATACATACTCACTTGTATGTGTGTATTCTTCCCGAGCTAACAGTGAGATTGAAGATCCTTGGAATGACTTTTAAAGAAGTTATAAGGCTTGTAACCAGGAGCTTAAAAAATGATGGCAGGTTCTTGATTACAGCAGTGCCATTGAGCAGCTCTATAATATAATATTTTAGGTGAAAAGTAACATTGAGACAGGCTATTTTTCTAGCACCTGATTTCAAGGTCAAATACATTTCTTCTTCATGTTTTTGGAAGTGCCTACATTGAAAGCAAAATGAGAAAAGACAAGTCAATGTATTTTTTAAATGATAGAATTCTGGGTCTTAAAAAAGGCCAATGCTGAACAATTTGAAATTGTTACTGCAACAGTGACAAACCCAGTTATTTTCCGTGCTCCAAATGCTTCATGCAACAGAATAATTGCCTGGGACAATGTTATAGAAAGAAGGACCCAGGTGCAGTTCGGGTTTTCCAGTCTCCTTGTGAATTCTTCTCAGTTGTCTATATAAATGACTGCAGCGCTGTGTACTTAATCATCAGCGAATGGAAGTTCCAGAAGAAAAACTATACCATAGATTACAGCACACTCTGACATGAAGGGAAGTTAATTATATTAATATCTCAGGAAAGGTCAAGGAGCAGAGGAGTATATAGTTAGTATCCTGGAAGTACTGTATTCGTTATGCTGAGAAAATCAGTTCAAGAAGTAGGACTGAACTCTGTGACAGCAACCAGGCCTTATATTGGTATAGTGCTTCTTTAACGAACTTTTATACACACATATCCATCCATACATATTTTTTTTAATATGTTTGCTTTTGATGTTGCATTGTTTTTAGCAATTTTGCATGATGTCATCAACTTTGAAGTGAACGCTAATTGTCATTCTAAACACTGATTGTTTCCTGTGGTTTATCATTTTTGTCTTGATCCTTTATTGAATCCAGTTCATTCCAAGAACAATATAACTTCCCTCAGTTCCTGTGTGTGTGTGTGTTTGTGTATATATTGTTGTCTGTTTGTTTTTTGAAATAGAGCTCACTCTGTTGCCCCAAGCTAGAGTGTCATGGTTGAGGTTGCTCACAGCAACCTCAAACTCCCGGGCTCAAACCATCTTCCTGCCCCAGCCTCCCAAGTAGCTGGGGCACTAATCACAGTGTCTGTCTAATATTTCTTTTTTAGTAGAGACAGGGTCTCATTCACTATTGCTCAGGGCAGTCTCTAACTTCCGAGATGAAGCAATCCACCCACCTTGGCCTCCCAGAGTGCTAGGATTACCGGTGTGAGCCACCGCGCCTCGCCTAAATGCCCTTTAATACTTAAGATAATCCGGTAAGTACAAAAACTTTTAGGTTCAGAAAGTATGAGGGACAGGTTATTTGTGTGGCTGGTGGTTGGGAGGATGGTTAGGAAAGGTATTTTAACTAAAAAGCTCAGGTCTCAATTTTCCAGCCTTACACATATTACAGATCAACTTCCATTTGTCCACCCTCCTCTGCTGATCCATCTTTTACATTCCCTGATTTTTTACTCTACTCCCAATTCACGTCCTGTTTGGTTAAAACCAAACTGTCCTTATCTCCCTTCCTGTTTTTTCATCACATCTCCTATTTTTTTCCTTTATAGAATATATCAAAATTTTATTAGAGAGTAACAAAATGTGTATATACATTTTAAGAGATGTTATCTATGTATTACTTTTTGAAGTTGAATTCATTTTGAAGTTTCAAATGAATTAAATATTTACAAGTAAAAAAAACAAAACTGCAAATATCCTGAGTTAAATATTAGCAAATATTTTAAAACTTTGGTATGGTGAAGAGTTTCCTTTGCCCATATTTTTTCCTTCTCTAGTTCCTCCAGTTGTTTGTTGATTCTTCTTCCTTCTTGTCATCCATTTTTAGAATGAAAACTTATAAAAATCATGCATATCTGCTATCTTTAAAAGATACTAAAAGATTATTAAAAAAAAAAAACCCCAGAAGTTTCATCATAGTCAACTCCATCCCACACAAACCCAAATCATTGTTTTGTTTGCTTTTTAATTGAGGAGGGCATTCTGTATATGAACCAGAAGTTGAGATCATCTAGGAAGAAACTAATTTTTCTGTGTATAACTCAAAACTATCTATCCGTCAAAAACATTATAAACAAAGATGAAATGCAAACGACAAACATGGGAAAATACTTTCAAGTCACCTTAAAACCATTATGATCTGTGATAGATTAAAAATGTCAGAAAAATTTTTGACACTCCTCCATTGAGAGACAAGGTTTATTTTCATCCTCTTGAATCTGGGCTGGTTCTGTGCAGAGAAGGGAGCCTGAGATACCATCTGAGGGCTCCTAAGAGAGCCCGAGTGAAATCAATAGCAGAACTGTCTTTCTGAGCCCAGTCAATCACAAAATTGGAGGACATGATAAATAATTGACATTTAAGGTGGCGATCAACAACTGAAATGAAATTAGGTAGCTAAAAGTGTTGCCATAATGAAAACCTAAAACACGGCACTGGCTTTGGGTTTGCATTGGCAAAGATGGAAGAATCACAAGATTGTAAACTTGGTTGACTATAAATATAATTGTTTCCTCAACACTTAACACCAATACTATTCCAGAAATAGTATGGGTGCTAAATGTCTAATGAATAAATGAGGGCTTATAAACCAAAAAAAGTAAGACAAATACCCCAATTGTAAAATGTGCAAAGGGAATAAAGAGTCATTTCAACAAGAACCCAATTATCCAGGTGATATATTAAAACTTGCTCAATCTCTCTAATATTCAAAGAAATGCAAATTAAAACAGTATCCTGGCTGGAGTTTTGCTTATTTGTTTGCTTTGACTATCAAAGTGCTAAAAACAAGATAAATTATATGATTCAGTGTTGGTGACACCTACTCTTCCATTTACTTGTGTGCGGGAACTGGTAAAACATTTTGGAGAATGGTCAGCAGTACATATTAAACATCTCAAAAATACATACGCCCTTTGACCCAACAATTTCAGTTTTAGAAAATTTTCCTGGGAGAAGAATTTAGAATGGCACAAAGTTTTAGTGTCACAAATATGATCTCAAGGCAGCATGGCTTAGAATAATACAAATTTGTTTGGTTCTAGAAATGAATTAAGTTGTGGTACAGCAAAGACGATGTCGGAAAATTATATTTATGGGCTTGAAAAGATGCTCATGATACATTTCTAAGTGAAACAAATAGGTAACATAATGAAGTGTTCAGTATTTTTATTAAAATATCATGTAATATACAACAGCATATATTATTTATACATGGATCTTTCTTTTAAATAGATGTAAATATATATGCATATTTATGTGTGTATGTATATGTACATATATGTATATATGTGTGTATATATATGTGTACATACACATATATACATATACATACATACACATATAAATATATGTACCTATATACACACATATACACATACATGTGTATGTGAAAATATGTACATACACATACATGTGTATATATACATACATATATGTACATATATACACATGTATATGAGACAGCATCTAAAAGAGTTTTGTTTTGTTTTGTTTTTTTGAGACAGAGCCTTACTTTGTCACCCTTGGTAGAGTGCTGTGGCATCATAGCTCACAGCAACCTCAAACTCTTGGGCTCAAATGATCCTCCTGCCTCAGCCGCCCATGTAGCTAGGGCGACAGGTGCCCACCACAACACTCAGCTACTTTTTAGAGCCAGGGTCTGGCCCTTGCGCAGGCTAGACTCAAATTTGTAAGTTCAAGAAACCTACCTACCTTGGCCTCCCAGAGTGCTAAGATCACAGGTTTGAGCCATCCTGTGGCCAGACATCCAAGGGAGTGTTAACAGGGCAACTGCATAATTTGACTGAGGCTGGAGGTTCAGGAAGAGCCTTTAGTTCCTAATGGAAAATTTGGTTATCTCCTTAAAGCAGCATGGGGACATTGTAAAATTTTACAGCAGAGTTACAGTAAGATCTGGTTGTAGGTATTGTTGTGTAAAATCTTTTGGGAGATGAGAAAGAGTGGAAGGCCAGCTCCAAAATTATTGCTGTCACCCAAGCTTTGATACCTATCTGAGGTAGGCTTTGATTGTCCCTGATTTAGAGAAGAAATGTGTTTCTGTCTCAGGATAAATATTTAATGAAGGCACTTGATGGACTGTAAGTTGGGTGGAAATGAAGAGGGTTGAGTTAGGGGTTGGTCTATAGAGGCCCTGAGCTCCCCAACTCTTCAGCACAACACACACTGTATCATGTTCTCATCACTGTACTCCAGATGTCATGGGTATTGTCTTGAATTTAGATCTTATGATGATCCTAAGAGGTGGGTAGTAGCAACCCATTGTAAAGGTAAGAGAGCAGCAGAGTTTGAAGGAAATAAGTAGCTTACCCAAATCCCAGAACTAGGGAGCCAAAGTGTGGGATTTTAAGGACTAGGCCTTGTGCTTTCCTTTATACCCTGCTGCCTTTTCCCAAGGGTTGAACTTTGGTCCAGCGAGTATAAATATATACCAGTCTCCAAAATCTCCCTATGTTAGAGGCACTGTGTTAAATGATTTTATTATATCACCTAACTTTCCTACTATCTGAGAAGCAGCTACAGTATAGTGACCAAGAAATTGCACCCTGGAGCTAGTCTACTTGGAATCTCAACTACTCCACTTAAAAGCTGTATAACCTTGGGCAAAGTATGTAATCTCTTGGTGCTCCAGGTTTCTTCTTCTACACAGGGGTGATAATAATTATAGTACCTCCAGTGCAGGAGGGATATAAAGATTAGGGAATACAATGTCAAGTGTTTAGAATAGGCCCTAACACATGCAAAGTTCTATTTGTTTCTATAATTGTCCTTATAAAGATAAGGACACTGAGGCTCGGAGGTAAAGGAACTTGCAATAGTGGTACAGCTTGTTGTTCATGGCAAAATGGGATTTTTACAAGTTCCTTGGGTTACATGGTGGCATACTCCATATCCCAAAGAAGAGCAATTCTACCTATTAAAAATGTGTTCATAAATCATGATAGCACTTGTATACGCATAGCTCTATATTTTCCTGAGACTACTATGAATTACTAAAAACTCTGCAAGGTAGAGTGTTGCCATAAGGGTCTCACGGAAAAGCAATGTCGCAAAGAATAAGCACACTTATTGAAATTGTGTTTTAAATAAAGGTGACCATCTGCTCACTCAGGCAAAATGGCGAGCTTTCTTTATTTACTGTTGGTTTATATAATCAATCTTGTACATGTGCACTATATAGCAATGACCACATTAACATTCATTACAATTCTTATGCACATGCGCATTGGACATCGATGACTTCATTAATCCATTTGAACATCTTGTGACCACCTGCCCTGCAAGTAGCTACTCCCTAGTAATTTGATGATCCACCCAACATACACCTTTAAGCACAACCCTTTCAATATAACCCGGTTTAATATATCTTAATGAAAAACATGTTGTCAGTCATTACTTTCTTTGTTCTTATTCGATGAAGCCTGAGACTATGGAGGAACGAGGTAGATTGAATACCTGCCCTTGCTGGCAATGCCGTTTTGAGGCTGTTACTTTGAATCTTTAAGCAAGGCACAAAGAAACTTCTTGGGTATACAGGATTTTGTGTACAAACCTCTGCTCCCATGTAGGCCTTAAGTCGGGGGGGCGGGTGTTTCTGGAAACTTTCATAAGGAATTTTCAGGCTGGACTTTTCAAAAGCCTTTCATGGGCCCAGGTTTCATCTGTGCCATTAGATACCTGTATGCATTGGATAAATTCCTCTTCTGTTGAGGTCCCCGAGCACATTTCCATTCCTGAACCTGTCAGCAAGCAACCTTTATCACTTACAACAGATCAGGAACGGTTACTGATGAGTATCTGGCCAGTTTTCCAAAGGGCTTTTTTATTGGCCTTATAAAGTCAACCTTAATTCCTTGATGCAGTCTGGACATCTCTGGAAATGCTATTCCAGGGAGAGCCTTGGTCAAGTTAGGCCTGCAACCAACCAACCTGGCCGTACGGGATTCTGCCTCAGTTTCTCACAAGTATGCCTGCACAAAGTCTTTCCACTGCTCTCTCTCAAATGGCTTTTTTGGCCAGAGGCATATAAGTGTTTGCCTATAGTGTAGTCCACTTTGTCTCTAGTTTCTAGTCTCTTAGGTTTTATTTTGATGAAAATGTAATTGACTATACCTTGGAGAGTTTTACCAGATCTATGTGATTAGCTCCGTTCCCTCCAATGCTTCTGCTCCTGAAGTAGGGGAAGGGAACACAGTGATGTAGATTCCTCTGGGGTTTAAAGCTACAGCTGCCTCACTCCAGAGTTTATGCTTGGTCCATTGACTTATAGGCTTTCCAGTCTATTAAAATGTATCACTGCAGTCGATTTAGAACTCTTGTGATCATGTTAAGGAATAGCCCAAATCTCTGGTCACCACAGTGCACCAGAGAAGATTTACTAGAAGATCTGGCTGTTGACAAACTTGTCACGTGGGAGAAGTTGTTGTAGAGTTGCCCTTTGGGATCTTTCAGCCAGTTTGTTTATTCTGCTGTCACTTCAACTTGTTATCTCTCTGAGAGCTTTACTGTTCCTAACTTTCCTCCTCTTAAACCCCAATTCGTCAAAGAGGACATTATGCCTGGATACGTCCCATTAACCGATGTTGGTAGGCCAATGGTGCTGGTGGGCTATTCCATTCTGCTGTGCATTCAAGAAATATGTAGGCTCTTACAAGTATTGAGTGAACACCTATTATATTAGAGAAGAAGTCATGCACGATAAGACCTTACTGCTGTCTTAGTGTTCAAGGCTAAGATACTTGTTTTCTTTCAAAGTGATAGTTTGAAAGTCTAGGAAGAATTTCTCTCTAATCATCCTCGTATTTTTGTACACCCCAGTGCTCTCTCTCACTCTTTTAAAACATTTGATTATTATCCATTATGTGTCACAAGAAAAGGTAGAGGTATTGACATTTTCTGCATTCCTTAGCAGAGAATCAAGGCATTTTTAGTTAAGGCATTAACTGCTGTTTACTACTTTTATCTCTAGAAAATATTCTAATTATCTAAATCTGCTCAAGAACTTCTGAATTTTAGGCAATTTTTAAAATTGCTTAGTCCTTTCTTTTCTACCTATTTCCAAATAACTGAACCACACTCAAGGCAATAAATTGAGTTTTTTCATTAGATGTAAACTATATGGTCTGATATTCTTTTTTTTCTTTCTGGAGACGGAGTGTTATTATGTCATCCTCCGTAGAGCGCTGTGGTGTCACAACTCACAGCAACCTCAAACTCTTGGGCTTACGCAATTCTCTTGCCTCAGCCTCCTGAGTAGCTGGGACTATAGGCACCTGCCACAACACCCAGCTATTTTTGGACACAGTTGTCATTGTTGTTCATCAGGCCTGGGCCAGGTTTGAACCCACCAGCCTCAGAGTATGTGGCTGGTGCCCTACTCACTGAGCTACAAGCACCAAGCCAGTCTGATATTCTTGCTGAAATTCATCACATCCACTTCCACAGGTGTTGTAAGGTATGTTTCTGATCCTGGGCTGATTTTGGCATAACTTCTGTGCCATGCCACGGCAGTAACAAGCTTATGTCCCCAGCTAATATCTCTGATGAGTGCTCATCAACCCTGTGAAGAAATGGTGTCTCAATAAAGCATAAGGAGACATCAGTTTGGAGTACATTAGGACAGTGCCAAAGAGGGTGGATTTACTGCATTTTCGTACAAATAACATAATTAAACATGGATGAGAAATGTCACTTTTTCTGTCACTAATAAGCTTTGGTTTCACAAAGATAGTCCACTAGACCATAAGGTAAAGATAAATAGTGTTACTTCTACATGATTGAATGATGGAGATGTAATTGACAATGTTTGAAAATTGAACAAAAATACGCTTTCACAAATTACTAAAGGGTAGACAAGCAGCATGTGACCAAAGGACACATGCAATAATTTCAGAGATGTTTTTGAGTGTTGGCTATGAAAACTATTATTAATGGGTAACAGTAGAAATACTCTATGGACGTTCTATCACATTAAAATTGAAACACAAACCATATCCAGGTGCTTACTTTGTACAAACTGTCAAATTTCATAGCCTGATGTACACATGAAAACTCAACTTCAGCCCCAACAGAACAGAAGCAAAGCATTCCCCAGAAGATTAACTACGAAGAGAAAGTAATAAACACGGTCGTAGTGGAAAAGTAAAGGTTTTGTCAAGGTGGAAGAGCTTTGTACTTATTTATAATAAAATCAGATGGCAAGGAGACAGGTGGGAAGAGATTAAAGATACTGGAGGAAAGAAAAGAAATAGGACATTTTTTTTCGAGACAATATGAAAGAATGAAAGAAAATAAATTGAGCCATGAGAAGGTAGAAGAAGCAAATGGGTGAGAAACAGAACATCATTGTTTATTTACGCCTTGTCTATTTTGTAAAAGAATTTGAGGCCGCTTACAAAAAAGGACACGGGAACAATAACGTTAATACATAAATAAAAAAGAAGTCAGGACTCAGGAAGGAGGAAGCAACTAATGTGAGAACCATGAGAGGTAGCATAGTTGGTGGGACCAAGTATCACATTTGGCTTTGAAGTTCTTGGCAGTCAGGACAAAGAGGAAATGTGATATAACTCATTACCTCTGCTCCCTTGAGAAACTACTTAAAGCAGTGACTTAGAAGATTAACGGTTATTATCTGTCGTGGTTCTGTAAGTTACCTGGGGTTCATCAGAAAGGTTGTGACCTTGGGTCTCTCGTGCAGCTGTGATCGGTGGTTAAGCCTTCGATTATCTGAAGATTTGCCCATTTACACGTCTGCTACCTGGGCTGGGGAGACTAATACAGAGAGGCTGACAAGCTGGGGCTCCTGGAGTGTTTCTATCTCTCTGTGGTCTTTCCAGTTTTCCAACTACCAGCAGGCTTCGGGTAGTTCCAAATTCACGTGGTCCAAAGAGAAGCAAGCAGAAGTCTTGGAAGTCACTCAGCACCACTTCCTCGGTGTTCTTTAGATGCAGGTCTCTTTAAGTCTGACCTCTGCTCAATGGGAGGGGAATTAGTCTCCTATATTTGAAGTGGCAAAATGCCAAGTAATCTGTAATGTGTGTTAAAAGTTCCCTGTGATGTGATTGATTTCTTACTGTTGTTTAAGCTTCCACTTGATGTTGTCAATCTTTTAGGTGAATTTGGAGAGACTATTAAGCATAAGAGTAGAGATGAAAGAAGGCGAGATGAAGAAGAAACGTGTTTGGAATATCTCTTCACAGGAGCCCATAAAAGCAACACAGTAGAACCTTGCTGTTTAAAGTATGGTCTACCAGCAACACCCTAGAAGCTAATTAGAAACGCAGAGTCTCAGGCCCCTCACTCCAAACCTGCTGAACAAGGATTTCATCTTAATAAGACCAAGGAGGTGCCTGTGCAGAGTAAAATTTGAAAAATACTGATCCAGAGGGCAAATAGAATTGTTGGGATAATGGGGAGGGACAAATTATTGCTGTGTATACTTAGAGTAGGCCACGTATTCTTCTTCGTGGGATAATAACAGAATATGACTGCAAATAAAGAAATGACTAGGCTCGCGCAGCTCCTGTGGCTCAGTGAGTAGGGCGCTGGCCCCATATACTGAGGGTGCCAAGTTCAAACCTGGCCCCGGCCAAATTGTAACAAAAAAATAGCTGGGCCTGTAGTCCCAGTTACTTGGGAGGCTGAGGCAAGAGAATCACCTAAGCTCAGGAGTTGGAGATTACTGTGAGCTGTGATACCACAGTACTCTACTGAGGGCAATAAAGTAAGACTCAGACTCTAAAAACAAACAACAACAAAATAAGAAATTACTAGGCTCAGCACCTATAGTTCAGTGAGTAGGGTGCCAGCCACATACACTGAGACTGGCAGGTTCAAGCCTGGCCGAGGCCTGCTAAACAACAGTGACAGCTGCAATCAAAAAACAGCCTGGCGTTGTGGCAGGCACCTGTAGTCCCAGTTACTTAGGAGGCTGAGTAAAGAGAATTGCTTAAGCCCAAGAGTTTGAGGTTGCTGTGAGCAGTGATACCATAGCACCCTACTGAGGGCTACAGCGTGAGACTCTATCTCAAAAAAAAAAAAAAAAAGAAAGAAATTACTAAATATTAGTAATTTAGTAATTTTAGTAATTTTTAAATTTACTAAATTTACTAAATTTTAAATTTACTAAATTTTAAATTTAGTAAATTTAGTAATCTAAAGGTTGGAGATTTCATGCATTCATTGACCAGGATGTTTAGGGTGGGTCTTGGATACTTAGATGAAATTGGCATGAGAATAATGTCTAAATGGGGAGGGGGTCCACTTTTGGAGGAGGGGGTTTGAAAACAATGAAATTTGAAACAAGGCAGGACAGCTGATATTGCAAAAGTATGAACAATGACATATAAATAGATGGTAATCAGAAAGAAAAAAATACCAGGTTAGTTTTCAGAGGTAAATATTATTCTGGAATGCTGAAATTGTGTTGTACAAAATGTTACTGAAAGCAAGTAGATTATTTACTGAAACATTAATGTTGTTTTATAAAAATATTTGAGAAATGACATTTGTTGTGATAATAAACATCCTGGAGGGATGGTTAAACACAGACAGCCAACAGAATGGCGCCAAATATTAGCAAGTTGTAAGACTTCATTGCTGATATTCCAAACTGTCTTGCATGTGTAGAGAAATGGAGAAATGACAGATACCAATTTTGGCCAGAAAATGTATAAAATGCGTTTGGAATACTCTGTCATACTAAAAGACAAGGAAGCTATTAGAGATAACTGAGTTTGTGTCAAATGGACACCAGATTCAATTGAAGAGCGTTGCACTGGCCCAAGAGGGGATAATATTAGCAACAAAAAGAATAATATTGGCAATGGATTGAGACACAGCAAATATGCTCAAACCCACTATTTTTTTCCTATAGTTATTTTTTAAACTTTATAAATTTTTCAGTTTTTGTATTTTTTTTCTTTTATTGAGACAGAGTCTCACTTTGTCACCCTTGGTAGGTAGAGTGCTATGGCATCACAGCTCACAGCAACCTCCAACTCTTGGGCTCAAGCAATTCTCTTGCCTCAGTCTCCCAAGTAGCTGGGACTACCCATGCCTCCCACATGCCCAGCTATTTTTTGGTTGCAGTTGCCATTGTTGTTTTAGCAGGCCCAGGCCTGGTTTGACTCCACCAGCCCCAGTGTCTGTGGCCAGTGCCCTAACCACTGAGGTATGGGCCCCCAGTTTTTGTATTTTTTATGTCCAAATATTATAGGGGTACAACATGTTTTAGTTACATGAATTGCTTTTGTACAATGTGCGTCAGAGTTCTAAGTGTGCCCTTCAGCCAGGTAGTGTGCATTGCACCCATAATTTACCCGTTCCTTCCTCCCTTCACCATCTGCCTGGCTTCTGATGAGTGTTATTTCTGTATGTGCACATAAGTGCTGATTGATTAGTTCCGATTTCACGGTGAGTACATGTGGTGTTTGTTGTTCCATTCTTGTGATCCTTAACCCCATTGAAAAGTGAGCAAAAATCATAAACAGAAACTCTCAAAAGAAGATACACTAGTGACCAATAAACCTATAAAAAAAGTTCAACTTTTCTAATTATCAGGGAAATGCAAATCAAAACCAGAATGAGATATCACCTAACTTCGCTGAGAACGGCTCTTATTAAAAAGATCCCAAACAACAAATGCTCATCAGGATGTGGAGAGAAAGGAACACTTACACACCATTGGTGGGACTGCAAATCTATAGCTCTTAAGGCTACCCACATACAAAAAACTCTCAATCAGGGCGGTGCCTGTAGCTTAAAGGAATAGGGTGCCGGCTCCATATGCCGGAGGTGGTGGGTTCAAACTCAGCCCTGGCCAAAAACTGCAAAAAAAAACCAAAAAGAAAACCCCGTCAATCAACTTTGGAAGATGGTATGGAACCAACACTTTATTCATTGTTTGTTGTTGTTGTTGTTGTTTATTTGTTTTTGAGACAAAGTTTCACTCTGTTACCCTGGGTAGAGTGCCAGGGCACCATAGCTCACAGCAACCTCAAATTCCCAGGCTTAAGAAATCTTCTTGCCTTAGCCTCCTGAGTAGCTGGGACTATAGGTACCTACTACAATACCCAGCTAGTTTTTTTTTTTTTTTTTTTTAGTAGAGACAGGGTCTTGCTCTTGCTCAGGCTAGTTTTGAACCCCTGAGCTCAAGCAATCCAACGACTTCAGCCTCCTAGAGTGCTAAGATTACAGACATGAGCCACCACACCCAGGCACCAACATTTTATTCAAAACACAAGAAAGTTAAATGAAACAACTAAATATTTACATCACATTTCTTTTACAAATAATATTTTCAGCATACCAAGCAGTTACTTTGGAAAGACTTTTTAAAATAATTTCAATGATTAGCTATGGAGGCAATGGTAGAATTAGAATATCACCTTTTAACTTCTAATGAAATAACGTATTTAGTCCATAATCATCAATGGCTATTAAAACCATCAAGTGAATTGCAATATGGACCTTTATCATGGTAGATCAGGCTAACAACAGCAAACCTACCATCCTGTATGAATGCCAAAAAAAGTAAAGAACTAGATATTATATGCTTCCCAAAGGAACCATACACACCCCTATAAAATAGGCATGTCATAAATCTAATCTGAATTGGATCAAGCCTTTAGCTACACAGATAAACAGAAGCCAGACAAAGGTGTGAAAGTCCCTGTAGGGAGGCCAGCAGCAGATTTTAGAATGTGAGAGTCCAGAAGAAGATGGCCTTCTTTCTTCAGCAAATTATGAAGAAGAAAAACGTGAGTTAAAATTTATAAACTAAAAGATCTGTAAGAGTTTCAGCCTATAGGAAATCATCACTTCCCTCCTTAGAACGAGAAAAGATGCTGAACAAACTGAATAGCAAAGTCTTTTCTTAGACCCATCAGAGAACCGAGATCACGGGCAACCATCACCCCCAGATCTGGCAAGACAAACGCAGGGAATCTCAGCCAAGATCACTTTACATGGAACAGAAGTCACTGGAGCCAAATGCAGATGAGAGCACTTGAGTGGTTCTCAATCTTCCTAATGCTGTGACCCTTTAATACAGTTCCTCACGTTGTGGTTGACCATAAAATGGTCATATGTGGTTGAATCATAAAATTCGAAAATAATTTTATGGTTGGGGGTCTATCACAACGTGAGGAACTGTATCAAAGGGTTGCGGCTTTAGGAAGGTTGAGAACCATGGTAATTTTGATGAATTCCTGTAGGTTGAGTGTGGAATAGCTGGACAATGAGAAACTCTCGGAGGCCCAGCTATAGGGCCTCTCAGGATTTTTGTGGGTTTACCTTCAGAAACCCACCAAGACTTAAGGTGAAAATCCAAGAAAAAATTCCAGTTTGGGTAGGGAGATAGAAAATTAACAATTTTAATTATGCTTAGGAAAAAAACAACCTCTTGAAATATTCCCATAGATAGTGGACTCTGTAACAAAGGCCTGACCATAATTTAAGTAAGGGAAAATGCTTTACCAGAGCCTTATCTAATTTGAAGAAGGGCAACTAGCCAACATTAGGCTCTATAGATTTGTATCTCCTCTAAAGGGAGCAGGGATAAGGCTAAGAAACACTCGTGCAGCTCCCAGCTCAGTAACACAATTCTCCTGAAAGCTGAAATATAATCACAAGATAAAGAGCCATTTTGGCCATCTTGAGATGGATTTATCCTGACTCCTTTTGGTCGTTGGTGTTGGCCACCTACATCTCTGCTTCTTTTCCTGTCTGAGTTTTGATTGGAAACCTGATAGTATGAATGATACCTAGATATCTAGACACGAGCGACTTTTATTCTAGCTGACAAGTAACTTGGCTGGACTCAAACTCCATACTCCGTTGACCCTGCAGTCGGTGATAATTGGCATTCGTGCTTTCCAGCTGCTGTTCCTCTCTAAATATAACATTTGTTTAGCGGTCAGTCGACATTTCAGGCCACGATTGGTGACATATTTGGGGACTCAACTGGTCCCCTTCCAAGCTTCCTGTCTGTTCTCCAAACCACAAACTCTGGCTTGCTCTGTATCAGAGCAGGAGGACTGTAGCGTTCTGCTGCCCTGAGCTGCTTTCCCAATGGAGATTGTCCTCAGGAAAGAAGTTAGAAACTCCCCAGTCCCTCAGGTGCAATTCCTTCAAGGAGGGCTGGGCCTCCAATCCAGGAAGTTTGTTCCAAAGATTGCATCCTACCTCTGAACCACACCAGTCAAATTTATTTTCATAGAAGACGAAACCCCTAGGAGAAATTGCTAAACCTAGCTTACGATTTTAGCCATGCCTCATTTTTTTGTTGTCTTCCAAAACCAGAGGGTGGATGCCGGGATTTTGAATGCCCCTCTAACCATACCTGGTAGTAGTACATTGTTCTCTAATACAGACGGGAAAGTGCAGAAAACAAGGGAAGTGTCACACACCTGTGCATTTCCTCTTTGTCTCCACTAGAGGGGGAAGCGATACCAAACTTGATGAAAAGCTTTGCAAAAGAAACTCCAGTGTCCATTCCCATCGGGTTTAATAGTTTGAGATTCACTGTAGAAAATTTAGAACATATGGAAAAGCATAAAGAAGAAAAACCTCACCCAAAATATCAGTGTTATAAACATTGTTTATCCCTTTTGTGCTGCCCAACAGCTGAACCTCCTTCACTATAGAGGTGGGAATACCTGTTTTCCCAACTTCCTCTCGCAGCTGGAATGTGGGCACATAGCTGAGGGTCTGCCCCAGACCCGAGTCTGAAAACACAAGAAAGCAGGAGCAGGAAAGAATACACACCGGGGACAGGGGCAGCCCGGAGAGTGGCAGCCATCTCTGCCTTCTGCAGTGGCAAGGTCGGTGACACAGGTGAAGGCATGGATGAAGACACTGCCCAGTTCATTTGGGAGCTGGGATTTACTGAGTTGCTTGGCTCTTTACACTGATGCCTTTCATCAAATTGGGGGCATTTGTGGACAACGTTATGGTGCTGTGGGGACTTCACTAAC
>NW_003852406.1:6585493-6589983 GCF_000181295.1 Otolemur garnettii
ACAACTACAAAAAAATAGCCAGGCGTTGTGGCAGGCAACTGTAGCCCCAGCTACTTGGGAGGCTGAGGCAAGAGAATCGCTTAAGCCCAAGAGTTTGAGGTGGCTGTGAGCTGTGACGCCACAGTACTCTATTGAGGGCAACATAGTGAGACTCTGTCTCAAAAAAAAAAAATCTTTTTTATATGCTTAAAACAACCTTTTTTTCCCAGAGCTTGCAACTATAAATGTGGCCTAAAGCACCCTCTTTCCAGAAACAATCACTGTTGCTATTTGGGTAAATTTAAAAGAAAGCTTTTAAAGAATTTTATAGAATTTGAGTAATTTAAAAAGAGAGAAGTCTGGGCTTCAAAACAAGTTCCCCAGCTGTATGTTCAAATCTTCTCCAGGTGACTTTGATGTGCATCCTGGTTGGAGGATCATGGTTGGAGGACCTCTAGCCTTTTGGATACTTCTATTTGAATGTCCTACTAACCCCTGGAACTTCCATGGAAATGGATTCCATCTCTTAACCTAAAAATCTGCTTCTCCTCCTATACTCCCTATCTTTTTCTGACTGGAACCTCCTTGCTACCTAAGTTAGATGTCTTGGAGTCCTCTTTCCCAATTTTCTTTTCCTCACATTCTACATTTAATTGATTGCTGGCACTTGTTACCTAACGTGTATCAGGGATTCCAGCTGGTTTATAATTAGATTCTAATGGTAGGTGTATAGGGCTAGTGTTGCTTCACAAATTTGTGTGTCATCCTTGCGCGGGGCCATGCTAATCTCTATATCATTCCAATTTTAGTACATGTGCTGCTGAAGCAAGCACAGGGCTAGTGTTTTCTTTCTCACCTTATCTCTGTAACCTCTCATTGTTCTGAAGGGCTTATTTCCACGAACACTGAGGACAGTGACGGGGTAAAGCATGAACTCTCTCCATGTTTGTAGTTGATATAGAACTGCCAGATGGAGAGTCGGGTTGCAGGCAGGAAGAAAGCACACATAGAGAGAATTCATTCCAAGCATGAAACTTATCTCACATGGACCTTCAGACTCAGCCAAAGGGACTGAGGGTCAGAGTGGTGCCAAGTTCAAGGCAGTAGTTGATACTTGAACCCATTCAGGTCCAGCGATCCTGGTAGGAGGCTGTGAAGTCTGGCGGGATTCAGCTTCCACAGATGTCTTCCCCATCGACTGCCTATGTTAGGGCTTCATGTTTCTCACATAGATGACTGTGCCAGCCACCTTACCTGGAGCTTATCTTCTCTCTTAATCCAATTTCCAATCCGTTTTATACATGGGTGCCAGATCAACTCGCTCTGGCACAAACTAGATTAGGCCCATTTTCTTCTTAAAATCTCAGTGGCTCCCCATTTTCTTTGGAAAGATGTCCGATCTCCTATGTTGGTTTGGAAGATTTTTCCTGATTTGACTTTAATATTCTGCACAGACCTTTCATTCACCCTTCCTGCCTGGCACCTTATACTCTCGTCACCCTTCACTATTGGCAGTTTTATGATCTGTGCATTTTGCTTTTGGGCATTTCAACATCATCTTTATCTGTAGACAATTAAGGGAGTTACTTAAATATTTGACACAAATTCATCTTGACACAAGTTCATCTCATATCTGCATGAGGATTATACCCTCTTAAAAATTGTCCTTTAGCAAGAGAAAGCACAAATTCTTTCTTCTCATTCACAGCCATGCCTTGTCTTGGAAATGTGCTTTTACAATTTGTGGTATCTCCAGATTCAATTATTTAATTATAAGAATCCACTTTGAATAGTTTTTTGTGGGGAGTTTAAGCACTGTGTTTTCTGCTCAGTTGAGGCACAGCTTCTTTTTAAAATTTTCAACTGCTCACAGCCTTTTAACAAACTAGAAGTCAGGTAGAAATTTCTATCGTCTTTCTAGATATGTTAGGATTGTCCACTAGATGTCGCCCTAACATCTTAGGATCCATAGGAAACAAAAGAGGTAGCCTTTCTTTTATAAGCAGGTTATTTTCAACAGTGCATATATTAGCTGGTGATTTTCTTGTTTTCCTTGAGACCGGGTCTCGCTTAGTCACCCAGGCTGGAGTGAGGGGCACTAATCATAGCTCACAGCAGCCTCGAACTCCTGGGCTCAAGCAATCCTCCTGCCTTAGCTTTCCTAGTAGCTGAGACTGTAAGTACATGCACCTATACCTGGCTGATTGTTTATTATTTATTTATTGTAGAAATAACCGTCTATGTTCCTCAGGCCTATCTCAAACTCGTAACCTCAAGTGATCATTCCACCTCGACCAGCCAGAGTGCTGGGATTACAACCATGGGCCACCACACTCAGCCTAAAACTAGTGATCTTTTAAGTCTCAAATAGGGGCTGGGGCAGGATAATGAAGATAAAACTCAGGTCCTTGTATTTCTCCATATTCCTGTTTTCCTGAAACGGCATTTTTCTGGGTAACACTTAACATTTTCTCTGACTCCTCAGTTATGATATAGTTTTTTAAAGTACACTCTTAATTAAATCTGCGATTTCATTCACAAAAATAATCTAAAATATGTGGTCATTTTCTGGATCTTATAAGGTTCCTCTTAATTCTAGAGTAGTGTCTATTCCAAGGTCATCCGTGGCGATAGCCTTTGACAGTGCCATCTCACAAATAGTAACGTGTGTTTTGCTTTCATTAGTCTGTTATTTTCTTTTCTTTTTTTTTTTTTTTTTTGAGACAGAGCCTCAAGCTGTCCCCCTGGGTAGAGTGCTGTGGCATGACAGCTCACAGCAACCTCCAACTCCTGGGCTCAAACGAGTCTCCTGTCTCCGCCTCCCAAGTAGCTGGGACCACAGGCGCCCGCCACAACGCCCGGCTATTTTTTTTTTTTTTTTGGTTGCAGCCGTCATTGTTGTTTGGCGGGTCCGGGCTGGGGATTCGAACCTGCCACCTTAGGTGTACGTGGCTGGCACCTTAGCCGGTTGAGCTATAGGCGCCAAACCTAGTCTGTTATTTTCAAGAATATTTTCTACTGTCAAAAATTAGCAGTAGCCTTTTACTCTCCTCCAATTTTAGCTTCTTTCAAGCATTCACTATTGTGAGTTTTAATTAAGAGGAGCGGTGTGTGTGTGTACACACCCTCTCTAATGACAAACTAGGCCTGCCCTTCCTTATCAGAGCCTTTTTACTCTCTTCCAAATATTGTACTTTTGATATTTTAATTTTTTACATGAATTTCCTGGCTTTTCAAGGCAGGTGAGGAGAAAATAATTTGCTTATTCATGTTAATTCGTTAAGAGAGAGGAAGGAAATGTGGGCAGAGAAGCAACATGTATGTACCATCTGCCATCTGTCAGATAGCTTCTACCTGCATACATGGTAGTTAGTCTTCTTAGGTTCTGAGATTTGCCTAAATTGATAGAAAACCCCATCTCATGCACAGTGAAAAAACAATCGGAGAATTCTTGATGGTGGAAAGAGTGATAGGTGGCTAATATTTCTTTCTTTCTGCTTTAAAAAATGGGTATGTAGAAATACTGCACATATTTAACATATATACAATGTGATAAGCTTGACCCTAAGTGTACACCTGTGAAGTCAGCACTGCAATCAAATAATAAACAGATCTATCACCTCTGCAAGTTTCCTTCTGCCTCTTGGTTCTGCTTTGGTGACGGTGGTGGGGTAACACTAACACAAAGTCCTTAATACAGTTTTAAGTGCACAATACAGTTAACTCTATGTACTGTGATATACAGCAGATCTCTAGAACTTATTCATCCTGCATAACTGAAACTTTTATTGAAACACAACTCCCAATCACCCCTTCTTCCAGCCCCTGAGAACTACCATTCTACTCTTTGCTTTTTCTGTGACTATTGTAGAAAACTCATGTAAGTGGAAACACACAGTCTTTGCCCTTCTGTGACTGGCTGATTTCACTTAGCACAATGTTCTCCAGCTTCATCCGTGGAGACTGTAAGTACATGCACCTATACCTGGCTGATTGTTTATTATTTATTTATTGTAGAAATAACCGTCTATGTTCCTCAGGCCTATCTCAAACTCGTAACCTCAAGTGATCATTCCACCTCGACCAGCCAGAGTGCTGGGATTACAACCATGGGCCACCACACTCAGCCTAAAACTAGTGATCTTTTAAGTCTCAAATAGGGGCTGGGGCAGGATAATGAAGATAAAACTCAGGTCCTTGTATTTCTCCATATTCCTGTTTTCCTGAAACGGCATTTTTCTGGGTAACACTTAACATTTTCTCTGACTCCTCAGTTATGATATAGTTTTTTAAAGTACACTCTTAATTAAATCTGCGATTTCATTCACAAAAATAATCTAAAATATGTGGTCATTTTCTGGATCTTATAAGGTTCCTCTTAATTCTAGAGTAGTGTCTATTCCAAGGTCATCCGTGGCGATAGCCTTTGACAGTGCCATCTCACAAATAGTAACGTGTGTTTTGCTTTCATTAGTCTGTTATTTTCTTTTCTTTTTTCTTTTTTTTTTTTT
>NW_003852406.1:6590003-6594696 GCF_000181295.1 Otolemur garnettii
GAACAATCAGAAAAATCAGAATTGAAGAAAATTTTGCAAAACAACTGTTCTGGTCTCTAAAAATACCAATGTCTTGAAAGAGAAAAAAAATCGGCTGGAGAACTATTCTTGCTTAGGGGAAACTAAAAGCTATCTCAAAAAAAAAAAAAAAAAAGTGCACGGATCTTTTGATTTATGTGCCTCAATAAAATGTTAAATTTAAATTGTATAAAAAGTTATGAGTTCTTTATGATGCCTGCAAACAAGACTTTATAAGAGCCTCAATAATCTTTCTCCGTCCCATTTCTTTTTACGGATACCTTTGACGTGGTAGCATTTCTGTATTAAGGTTAGAAGGCCTGAGGACAACAAGGTTTGCTGTGTGAATTGCAAGGTGAATTGGGAGGCAATTCAGGGTGAATTGTGAGGTTCCATCTTTTCAAATTTGGCCTCAGCTATTGAAATTCAATAGTTAAATTAACATAGTGCTTAAAAGGCAATTGACTTCATTCGAACATAAGAACCACATTGGAATATCTTGTTTGAGAACATAAGAGGTGTCTGGGTTGTAGAAACGCAACAAAAGAACTTATGAAAATATTTCTCAACTGAGGACAATATGTTTTTGTGTGAACTTGGATATTAGAATCCCTTACCAAAACATTTGAGCATATATTAAGAGAGTTTGGTAGACTACAGATAATACTGTCTGAAACTTGACTGATTTTAAAGACCTGCTCTTATGCAATGGTGAGATCCTATCTGACTACAGCCTTGAACTTCAGGGCTCAGGTGATCCTCTGCCTCAGTCTGAGGGCCACTGCATCCAGCTACACGAAATTTTTAAAAAATATCTCTGAGTTCTGAAGGCAAGAACAAAGCTTGTTAGATAGAAATTGCGAAAGAAAATTTCTATTAAATGAGAGTATCAGAAATCAAGGTGTTAAATGCCCTTGTATATAAAAGTCATAATAATTTTAAGACAGATCTTAGTTATAGAACCCATCAAATGTAATCAAATTAAATGTAAGAACAGTGTTGTTCTTAATTAACCATATTAGGACCAAAAGAAAAACGACAAAGTCTCTGGGCTCCATTGAGGAGTTCAAATTATATACTGATTTTCTGTGATTGTAAATTTCAAACATGAACATAAGTAAAAGTAGTATATTATTAATCTACATGTAGCCATCACTCAGTGATGGTAATAAAAACAAATGTAATTTTAAAAAATATACAATGAAACGTGTACATTTGGGAAGATCTGCCTAACTTCTTGAATCAATATTTTATAAATAACCAATGTATTACATTACAAATTTATACATGGGTAAAAGATACATTCAGAGGACAAGACAGATCAGCAGATTTTAACAGAAAAGAGCTTGAAAAGTTCAATGCTATGGCTTCATAGTTCACGTTGCAACTAACATAAAAAGTTGCTATCTCTTGAGTTTTGGTAGGGTACTTGGTGGGACCTCATCTAATGTGCACAATGCAATGGTACATTTCCAAACTGGTAAGAGTAGAGTATAAATGTGAGGTGATGGCTATGTTAACAAGTTTGATATAAGCTTTCCACATTGTATATCAAATCAGCACACTATACACCGTAAATGCACGAATGTACACAGTTATGATTTAATTTAAAAAAAGAATTACAGACGACTCTCCCTGGTTGTCTTAAAAAGTTATTGAGATGTTATTCTTCTTTCCAACTCTGTATGTGAATGAGGCCAGATTTTTTTATATACCCCAACCAAAACAGCATATTAGATTGAATGAAGAAGCAGATATGATTGGTTATCTTCTATTAAGAAGCCGATATGATCTGGTTGTCTTCCATTAAGCCTGATATTAAAGAGGTTTTAAAAAAATATAAAACAATGCCACTTTTCTCACTAATTTTTCTTGCAAATATGAGACATTTTAAAAAATTACTAAGTTATTTAATTGTTAAAATGTATTGGTTTATTATTAAGGTGATGAATATTTTTAAAATTCTCAACTTTACTTTCTGATATGATAAACATTGGCAGGTAGAACCAATATATTTTTTTTTTTTTTTTGAGACGGAGCCTCCAGCTATCTCCCTGGGTTGAGTGCCATGGCATTACAGCTCACAGCAACCTCCAATTCCTGGGCTCAAGCGAGTCTCCTGCCTCAGCCTCCCAAGTAGCTGGGACTACAGGCGCCCGCCACAACGCCCGGCCATTTTATGGTTGCAGCCATCATTGTTGTTTGGCGGGCCTGGGCTGGGGATTCGAACCCGCCACCTTAGGTGTATGTGGCTGGCGCCTTAGCCGATTGAGCAACAGGCGCCGAGCCAGGTAGAACCAATATAAACAGAAGTTGTTTGTGGTCTTCCATCCTGTTGAAGAGTACAGATGGTCAAATGGCCAACAAGCTTGAGAACCACTTGTATAATTTCTCCTTAGTCATTTTTAGGTTTTCCAAGAGAGTGTAAGGAAAAGGACACAAGGATTTTCTACTTCTTACCAGAAATTTTACCAATTTTATCACACTCATACCCTACCAAAATTCACATTCATGAATTTTCTCTTTTCTGTAGTCTCCTAACCACATAGTAAATTTTCCACCCATTCCATGATGGAGGAACATGAGGTTTGAAAATGTTACTTAAAATCCTCAAGTCAGACAAGTGGCGGAGGAGAAATTGAAACCCAGGTCTGGAAGACATTTTTTTACGTTGCACTTAACTGTAAACTTAGAATTGTGATGTGAAATGAAGTGGTTTGCAAACACTGTTTTTTGCAGTTCTAGAAAGTGAAACAATCCAGATGGCCCATGTGTTTTGGGGTCGGAAGGATGAATAAAAGACCTGGATAATACTTCTGTTATACTTCCTCCAGTTTTTCATTACAGTGTAGGAGCAAAGGATTGAATTCAACCTGCTTTGAAATTAATTTTTATTTTCCAACTTCCCATTAAGAAAATATTGCTGACTCATATCCCAGACTTTTTTTGAGACAGGGTCTTGCTCTGTCACCCAGGCTAGATTGCAGTGACCTGATCGTAGCTCAGTATAGCCTTTAATTCCTGGTCTTAAGTGATCCTCCTGCCTCAGCCTCCCAAGTACAAGTAGCTGGGACTATAAGCACATACCGTCATGCCTAATTGTATTCTTTTAAAGAGATGGGGTCTCACTGTGTTGCTCAAGCTAATCTTGAACTGAACTCACATAATCCTTGAGGCTTGGCCTCCCACAGTGCTAGAAATACAGGCACAAGCCCTAGATATTCAATTTTTCTTTTCTTTTCTTTCTCTCTCTCTCTTTTTATTTTTTTGAGACAGAGTCTCACTTTGTTACCCTAGGTAGAATGCTGTGTTGTCATAGCTCACAGCAATATCAGTCTCTTGGGCTTAAGTAATCCTCTTGCCTCAGCCTCCTGAGTAGCTGGGTCTACAGGCACCAGCCACAAAGCCCAGCTGTTTTTAGAGATGGGGTCTTGCTCTTATTCTTGCTCAGGTTGTTCTTGAACTTCTGAGTTCAGGCAATCCACTGGCCTCAGCCTCCCAGAGTGCTGGGATTATAAGCATGAGCCACCACACCTGGCCTCAATTTTTATTTTCAATGAAAAATATCCTACAAGACACATTGACATTTTTACATTATAAAAGTTTCTGCTTAGGGTGGCGCCTGTGGCTGAGTGAGTAGGGCGCCAGCCCCATATACGGAGGGTGACGGGTTTGAACCCGGCCCCGGCCAAACTGCAATGAAAAAATAGCCGGGTGTTGTGGCGGGTACCTGTAGTCCCAGCTCCTGAGGATAAGGAAGCTCTAACATTTTGTGGAGCAGAAGTATCAGAAGAAGCCAGGTGTGGTGACTCGTGCCTGCAATCCTAGCACTCTGGGAGGCTGAGGCAGGTAGATTACTTGAGCTCACAAGTCAGAACTAGCCTGAGAAGAGAGCGAACCCATCTCTCCTAAAAATAGAAAAACTAGTAAGGCACTGTGGCACATGCCTATAGTCCCAGCTACTCTGGAGGCTAGGCAAGAGGGTTGCTCCAGCCCAAGGGTTTGAGGTTGCTATGAGCTATGATGCCATATCACTCTATCCAGGGCCACTGTCTCAAACAAACAAACAAACAAATATATATATATATATCAGAAGGCTCCCATGTTCATGGGAGTGAAGAGGAAGTCAGGGAATATAATTCTCCACCCCAGTGCATTCTCCCAGCCCCACCTATGAAACAAAGAAGAATTTTACCATTTTGTTTAACATCCTACGAAACATTTAACAAACACCTACTGTGTGCCAGTAACTGTGCTGGATCTAAAGACTTGAACTCTGTTCTTCAGAAACTCCAGTGCATCCAAATACATCCCAAATCACCGGAGTTTTTAAGGTTTTTCAATGATGTAAGCTCATCCATTCAGCCACACTTCTCTCCCACATAATACCCCAGTGTGAACCACACACTTGACTTCATTTGTTCATTCCACAGACGCTGTTGAGTGCCTACCACGTGTTGGCTATGTTGTTGGCTCTGCAGATACAGAGATAATCTAAACAAAGTTCCTACTTCCATGATTTTTAAAACCAGCATGAGATTCAAACTATCAACAAACAAAATAACAGAGCAATTCGTAATCCTGACTGTGAAGATAGAATAAGCAGGATAGGCAGAGAGGCAATCTAGTTGATATAGGCGCTGTTTTGGATAGGGTAGCCAAGGAAGGTTTCCTG
>NW_003852406.1:6594769-6600775 GCF_000181295.1 Otolemur garnettii
TTAGGGGAAGAGCATTCCAGGCAGAGGATAGAACAAGTGCAAAAGTTCCTGAAGTGGGGACATGCGGGAGATATTTGAGGCAGAGCAAGGTGAACAGAGTGGGTCAGGTGGAGTAAACCAGGGAAGAAATGGTGGGAAGTGTAATTGAGGAGATAGCAGGGGCCAAATCGTACGAAGCCTAGGAGGCCATGGTAAGGTAAGTCTTTCAGCTGCCTTGTAAACACGATGGGGGAAGGGTGGCTATAGTCAGAACAGAAGGTGGCAGGCAAGCCTGAGGCACCACTGGTTATCACAGCTGGCCAGTTTAGCAGACCCATTCCCACTCACCACCATGACCATGCATGGCACCACTTCCTGCTTCGCCCCCCTTGCACTCACCCCATCCTCGGCATCATCCTTCTCTCCATTTATTCAAGTCTTTTTGGTACAGGTCAAGTCACTCACTGACCTCATTCACGTCCAACACATTTTCTACTGGGAAAAATACTACAGTTGAATTCTCTTTACACCTTTCAAATAGTTTAACGTTCCTAGAGTCTACCAATTAAATCTGTCCTTTTAGAAATGATTTCCCTTTTTATTCATTTTTTAAATTGATTGGCAGAATTCTTAATTATAAGGAAATAAAGAGAAATACTAAAACGAGGGTTGAAATGCATGCAAGCTGTACAAGCTTAGCCAAGTATCTCCTTTTATTTTTTTCCACATTTATGATGCCTAAAATATTTTGTTCCTATATTTTTTATGATTCTATCTTACTCAAGTAACGTTTTTCTTACCTAGAGATTTCTGATCTCAAGGCCTCATCTAAAGGGAATGCAGGAAAGAATCCAGAAGGCTGTGCCTCTGGGCTCCAGCAGAAGCAGAAAAGAGGCTCCAAATCCATGTCCTGAAGTTCACGTGTTGTCCTCTTACAGGTTCATTTCTGCAAATGACGGTCAGAGGAGTTACATGATGAATGTCCACGGTGCACTGTGGCCGGAAGTCTCCTCCTTGCCTGTTTCTGGGGATCCCATTTATTATGTGAAGAGGAGCTGGTCCTCCCCAGCTGTTGGGCTGGCCCACTGCGCATGGCGCAGGCTGGAGGCAGTCCTACTCAACACGCAGGCAATACTGGGACACCTGTAGGAACAGATTGGGGGATTCTGGCTGGAAAGAGAAAGGATATATCTGACACTTTTTTTAAGCTTAGAATTGAGAAGTCCTAAGAAAAATGTAGTTGACAAATTAAAAAGCATTTCTAACTCTTCCCCTTCCTGTTATTCTCCTTAACTTCCTCTTCTGTCCACTGTCCATCCTCTTTGTCTATCTTTTTTTCCAACTCCCTACCTGGGAGAAAGGAGGGTGGGTTTTGTCTATCATCTTATCTAATCAATTCATTCTTTAAGAACTAGGAGACATGTCTGGAAATAGTAACAAAATAGAGCAACATGCATCAGAATGTCTCAGGAATGTCTGCTTAAAGCATTACTCTTTATAATGGCTTTGCATTATGCATTTACATAAAGTGTAGCATCTATTTTTTATGTTGTAGAGTTGGCACCTGAATTAATCAAGATTAATGAGCTGGTCCTGCAAATAATGAGCAGTGTCTAAATAACTATGGTTTAGGCTCACAATGAATGCCTGTTGAATTGAATTCTACTTCAATAATAATCTGCCTCATTAAATGAATGACACAGGTCTTGAGAAAGGCGACTTGTATATCCGGCTCATAATTAGGACAGCTGTGAGCAGATAGAAAGGCCCTTGTTGATTTCTTAGACAATACGATGGGCATTTAAATCAGATTTCTATCAGGAGGTAGTGCACCGTAATAGTTACAACATCACCTTGGATTCCAAGAGATCCGGCTAGAAACCTGTTATTACCAGTTATCAACTGCGCAAATCATACTTTCTCTGTCTTCCTTTTCTGAATCTACAAAATGGTAATGATTGATGTTCCTCTTGGTCTTTGACAAGAAAGACTTTGCCTTGAGACCCACCCTGCTCCTTAGCTGGCTATTCCCTGTGCATGATATAAAGAATTAGCAGAACCAAGAAGACATGTCTACCCAGAGGCTTCGGTGCTCCCAGGCCCACAGATCAGCTCCAGGAATCTGGGACTCAGTATGTCATGCCTATGAGACTCAGAGTTTGCAGGAGATGTCCAAGGAGGATGTGTTTCAGACACGGGAGGGGTATGGAAGGAGCTCATATGTGCTGTCCACAAACATGCATTTTAGGCATCTTATTCAATAAAACCTCCACCTGCATTTCACAAGAAGATGGGGCAGGGGGAGAGAACAGGGGATACATCTGGAACACTGCAACTTCCTTAAAACAGCCATAGTCCTGTGCAAAACTTTAAGAAGATAAGGAATTATAAATTTGAACCTGGAATTTTAGATAGTTATAAAGCACATTTTTCAAGGTGGGAGTATGGCATATATTTTATTGAGCACATAGTTACCTTGATTTTTGAAAAAAAAAATTTTTTTTTTTTTTGCAGTTTTTGGCCAGGCTGGGTTTGAACCTGCTACCTCTGGCATATCAGGCCAGTGCCCTACTCCTTTGAGCCACAGGCAGCGTCCTGAAATTATTTTTTTCAGTTAAAAAATTTGAGATAACTACCTTCTCATGCAGCTTTAAGAAATTATGCAGAGAGATTTCTCATCCACTTTGCCTAGTTTCTCCTAGTGGTAACAATTCACAAAACTGCAGCAATGAAGATACCGACATTTATCCAATGAAAGCTCTCATCCTGATTTCCCCTTACTTGCACTCATTGTACGGAATCGCGCATAGTAAGTTCTCTACGCTGTATCACCTCATGTTTTGCTACCACAGTGCAGATACCAAACAGTTCTAATAAAACAACTATTTCTTGTGGATTTATTACTTCTAAATCAGTAGACATATAGAACACCCCAGCAAATGAGGAGGAATAGAATTACAATCAAATGTTTGGTTTAGGCTGAATTAAGAATAACGTAGTATGTCAAAATGGAAAATTCTTCTCCAGGGGAAAACCTTCGTGAAACAGAATCCACATATTAACCCTTAAGTTCTACGGGGGGAAGGTTTTTTCCCACCTGCATTTAGAGATGGAGGTTGTGGGACGGTTTGTACTTCCAACTGCTGCCTCTGATTCTGGGACAGGTTGGCTCTCTGTTCTTTATTGCTCCATACTCCACATCTGCAGTATCTATTTTTTGCTCAACCCTCCTTTTGTTCTTTCTTTCTCAATATGCCACATCTATGACACAGGAAAACTAACCGTGAGGCAGGCCCTGTTTTTCATCAAAGCCCTGGGACTTCCGGGTATCTCAGACTTCAGTAGGGTTTGGGGGAGGGTTAAGACTCCTCCTGCTAACACCTATTTCTAGGAGTTTATATATATATCTCAGTCTCACAGTCTACTCTAGGTATAGACTTTTCAGAAACTAGGTCAGCTCATGCTCTACTGGGGCAGTTAACAAGGCAGAAAGAAACGTTATTACCTGGTGATAGTGGGAGTCACTATCCAAGGATGTGAAAAGCAGAAAGCTCACTGGAAGGGAGGATGGAATGTGAGACACTCATGGGACCTAAGCAAACGAAAAGAACTGTAGTTAGGTTAGTCCGGACTCGACTTGGGAAAGGTCCTACCCCTGATCTCTTGCGCCTTGTGTCCCAGCTGTTCTGTGGTCTACCCTGGAATCCCCTTAACAGTCAACGGGGGCTTCTGTTCTCCCTCTCCAGCAGATGCGTACCTATCGGCTGGCTGACAGGCTGGCTCATTCCACGAGCTTTTCTTTTCCACTCTTTTGGCTTCTAAGTCTGTGCATTTTTAGCAGTTGGTTGACTCCTAACAGAAGCCAAGATCCAATCTGGGAATGAAGCCAGGGCCCAGGGCAGCGAAAAGGCAAAAATTGGCTGTGAAAATAAGCCTAGCATTGCCTCAGGGACTCGGGGATATTTCGCAATATTATGGAAGCAAACCATTTGTTTACTTTAGGCTCCATGCGTTTTGCATATGTATAGTTTTGGCGGGGTGCCAGACCCAAGACTGGAACCCCAAGTTTAATGCACCTGCAAACATATGTCACAAATAGGTGCTAAGAAGATCATTGGGGTAGCTGAATTATGTAGGAAGGAACAAGAGGCAACAGAGGGCAATTCTATTTGTTTGAGTGTTGTCAAAACATATTTTGGGGGCAGTTTAATTCATTTCAGTTCAACATCTTTTTGGGGGCTGCTTTGATTTTTAAAATATAAAAGCATTATTAATAAATAAAATTATTACTTTATCATGCCATGAAAAATCAGTTAATATTTGCATTTACTTTCTTTTATTTACATATTGACTGTAAATCACACCTGTAAGATTTTAAAAGTCGTTCATGAAATTATAGAAAATACGACGAAAATAAAGAAAATTATGATCATCCACTACTACTAAGACCATTCCACTATACATCATGTCACCATCAACACTTTGTGTATGTGTATTCTCCTCAAATGTGCATGTGTACCATTTGTTAAAACATACGCAGTATATAGTTTAACAAGGTTGAGATAACAGTACATTTTATAATCTACCTTTTCTACCTAATGATGGATCTCAAATACTTTCTGATATTCTTATAAAATGTGACTTTTAGTGGTTAAGTTACATTCTACTACATGGGCGGCGTGCCATAATTGGCTTAACAGTCTTCTTATTTTGGATATGGAAGTGGTTTCTAATTTATCATTGGGGGATGGAATGAGGCAGGAATTGAGTATTCTATATTTAGTGTCAGATGGCCTCACTAAAAATAACTTCCTTCTGTCTTATTGTTTCTGGAAACTTGTTTATCACACATCTCCCTTTTTTCCCCTAAGAATATGGTCTTATAAGATAGTATAGCTGAGGGGCTAACAGTGAGGCTGCACCTAAACACACCTGTGTTCAAATCTTTTTTTTTTTCTTTTTATGAGACAGAGTCTTACTCTGTCACACCCTGGGTAGAGTGCTGTGGCATCATAGCTCACAGCAACCTCCATCTCTTGGGCTCAAGCAATCCTCTTGCCTCAGCCTCCCAAGTAGTTGGGATGACAGGCACTCATCACAACACCCAGCTACTTTTAGAGACGGGGTCTCACTCTTGCTCAGGCAATCCTCCCATCTTTCCCTTCCCGAGTGCTAGAATTACAGGTGTAAGCCCCCATGCCAGGCTCAGGGTTCAGATCTTAAGCTTGCTATTTTCTAGCTCTCAAAGACTCAGTTATCTCATATTTAAAATAGAATTATTTTGAGGATTACGGCATACATTGTATTCAAGTTTATGTAGCTATTTACCTGATAATAGTATTATCACTGATTGGTTCTCCTTTGGAGACTTTTAAAAAAAATATTTTAATGTGATGGGCGTTGTGTTCAGTGCTGCAGATACAAAGATGGGAAAAATAAGCACAGCCCTGGCCTTGTGGCTTTTATAGCCCAGCATTATAGAAAATCATCAAATAATCATTTTTAAAAATTCAAAATTGTGGGTATGCCAAGTAGTAGGAGAAAGAGAGACCTAGTCCCATGGGAGCTTTCATAGGGGACTGGATATGGCCACAAAGACCCCTGGTTTTCTCACAGGAGATACCTGTCTTTGCTCTACGATGCCGGCAAGAAGAGAAGGCTGCAGCAAGACTGCCACTCACCCAAAACACACCACTTGCTCTAAGGCCTTTTTTGTCTTCTCTCCCAAAAGAACAAAAACTGCATAAATATCCCTGTATAACAAAACGCTCAAAGCTGAGAAGAGAAAGCAACATCTTCCACACTTTCCTGCCCACAGCACATGCCCTTGGATCACCTTTCTCATTTACGGCATTTGTGCTACAGCCAATGCATGCCAGAGCCACTGCATTGGGGCCAAGGTGCGTTAGTGCCACTGCATTGCGCTAGTGGCTCTGCATTGGCTTGCCAAGCCACACTAGTGGCACTGCCTTTGTGCAAAAAACGTACTACTGGCACAGCATTGGAACGCCAACACATGCTATTGGC
>NW_003852406.1:6600966-6605821 GCF_000181295.1 Otolemur garnettii
ACGCCCTAGTGGCACTGCATTGGAGCAAAGACGCCCTAGTGGCACTGCATTGGAGCAAAGACGCCCTAGTGGCACTGCATTGGTGCAAAAAATTGCTAGTGGACTGCAATGGTGCAAAAAATGCACTAGTGACACTGTATTGGCGCAAAAAGCACACTAGTGGCACTGCGTTGGTGCCAAAAACTGCTAGTGGCACTGCATTGGCACAAAAAACACACTAGTGTCACTACCTTGGTGCAAAAAACGAGCTAGTGGCACTGCATTTGCGCGCCAAGTCACGCTAATGGCACTGTATTGGCACAAAAAATGCACTAGTGCCACTGCATTGGCACGTGAAGGCGCCCTAGTGGCACTGCATTGGCACAAAAAACAGGCTAGTGCCATTGCATTGGCACACAAAACATGCTAGTGCCATTGCATTGGCACACCAATGCGTACTTATGCCACTGTACTGGGGCACTAACACATGCTGGTGCCACTGCATTGGCCAGCCAAGGTGCGCTAGTGCCACTGCATTGGCCAGCCAAATAGAAAAGCTAGCTGGTGTTGTGGTGGGTGTCTGCAGTTCCAGCTACTCTGGAGGCTGAGGTGAGAGGATCACTTGAGCCCAAGTGTTGGTTGCTGTGAGCTATGGTGATGCCACAGCACTCTCCTCAGGGTGACAGATGAGACTCTGTCTCAAAAAGAAAAAAAATGATGTGTGTGTGCTAGGGACAGGGAGAGGCCAGCAAAGACTGTTAGGTGGATAAATAGGAGATGACATGGGGGAGGTTGTCGTGCTGAGTTATGAAATCTCTTCTGGCAACAGTATTAGATTTTTAAAATAAGGAATAAATATAAAAATGGCTGAAAGAAAGCACAGTACTTTACAAAATAAAAATGTAAACATCTGGCTCAGCGCCTGTAGCACAGTCATTATGGTGTCGGCCACATACACCCAGGCTGGAAGTTCGAGCTCAGCACTGGCCAGCAAAACAGCAATGGCAAGTATGACAACAACAACAACAAAAAGCTGGGCGTTGTGGCAGGTGCCTGCAGTCCCAGCTACTTGGGAAGCTGAGGCAAGAGAATAGCTTAAGCCCAAGAGTTGGAAGTTGCTGTGAGCTGTGATGCCAGGTCCCTCTACCCAGGGCCACAGAGTGAGACTTTGTCTATTAAAAAAAAAAATATTAGTACATCTGACATCACAGGAAAACAACACAGAATAAAACAAATCCTCCCAGCTGTGAACATGCTTTTAGATCTTGACCTTCACAAGCCTCCTAAAGATGAAATCATATGTGGTTTGGTCCTCTTCTCCTGACCTTGCAACCACGGAGTTAATACCATCTTCACTGTCTGAAGGCAAACAGGCTTTACCCCAGAGAAATATACCAGTTAAAAAATAATTTGGTTACTTTTTATGATTTTATTTAAAAGTATATATTAATAAGATTTTATAACTTTACTCCATGAATAAATTTCCTCCTTATTAACAAAATTTTTATATATTAACAGATTAGGAAGTTTATTTGCATAAACTTTCCAATTCTATGCAAGAAAGTAGGAAATCTGAATGTTAACAGGGATAAGTAAGTGTCTAATATACCTGCTTCCAATCTGCAATCCAGGGACTGCAAGTCAATTTCATGTGGACATATTCCTGGTGCGGAACAGTCCGTGGTTCCTGAGATCTCCCTTCCTTACTGATTCCTAGTGTTATGCCCAGTAGCTCCTCAAAGACCACAACCCCAGATAAGCTGAATTTGCTAAGGAGTCCTTTATTGAAGAGCCGGCCAGCGACTGCCTCAGTGTCCCAACATGGGGTTTCTGAGAGTAGCCCTGAGTGCTTAAGGGATCGGGTTTTTGAGGCTTGGTCTGCATCCTGGTTGGCACGCAGGCTGTGCAGGTGCATCTGGGTAGACTAGCAAGCAAGCATTGTGCAGAAGCAGAATTTTGGAGTTAGTTAGCTATATGTCATACACCCCCTATAGATCCTAGGTGTTACATCTTTGTCTCAGTATTTTCTCCACCTGGTATTGTTTAAAGGTTGGTCCAGGAACAAGTTGGTTTATTTCCCAGGGAGTTAGCCAAGCAAGAAACTGGGCGTGAACTAGAAGCAAGAAATCAATTAGTACTTTCTCCTTTATCTTGGGGGTGAACTAGACTTATTTCATTTCTTTTTTGAAAGCTTTCAGTCCAGAAATTTGCCAGAAGTTAACTGGTATTTTTCCATTACAGTCTAGGCCTGACACTTTTCTGTTTTAGCCTACAAGGGGTCCTCAAACTTTTTAAACAGGGGGCCAGTTCACTGTCCCTCAGACCATTGGCGGGCTGGACTGCAGGCCCCAGGATGAGTCAGATGCTAAGCAGGACAGGCAGTGACGGCAAGAACACCCGGCAGGCCAGATAAATGTCCTCAGTGGGCCGCATGTGGCGCATGGGCCATACTTTGAGGACGCCTCAGACCCACTTAGGCCTAACACTAGAAACTGATTCCTTCCATGCTGATTCCTAGAAACACACTTAGTGACTCACATTGACAGGGCCGTGGGGCTGCCAGCTACCCAGTTCTGGCTTCTCCGAGGATTCAGAATTCTAGACCTCAGGCAGAATAAATCCCACCAAGTAATGGGACTCCGATTTGGTGCCATGCCTGGGAAAAATAGGTATGTAACTCAAGAGTCCAAGAAACCATATGTTATAAATAAATAAGGGATAATTTTAAAAAGTTTATTACTTATGAAGTATTAATCATAAAGGCGTGAGAGTCAAGTTCATATCAGAATTTCTAAAGGATAAGTAACTCCTTTAAGGCCTAGCCTTGCATATTGTTAAACAAAATTTATGGGAGGTCATTGGTTTCAAGCCAGAAAAGTGGCCTACCAGATGGAGCCTGAGAAATTAAGCAGGAGTAGTACAGCTCACCCGGTCTGTTTAGCCTTCCCCACAGACCTTCAGGGATTATCAGGTTGATATTTCACCACCATTGTGAGGCTGTTTGCCTCACAACTTGAGGAAGTAGTCACAATAGACAACAGGTGTCGTGATACTGGCAGAGTAAAGGCTACTTGGGGGGTATGACTTTGTTCTTTAATGATTCCCTTAGATATTGTGTTAAAGTGAAAAGTAACTTTCTGTTGTTTAACCATTATTTGGCACTGTTAGAATGAAGACACTTTGGTGTTACTTCTTTTAGATAAAGTCAAAATTTTCTCCTTGTATTCTCATGATAAAAACTATTAGAATTATAACCGAGGCAGAACAGAATTGAGAGGCTACTCTCGCTGTTCTCCAGAATTGCTGGCCTTCTGATAAAAACGCTAGTTGGACCTAATTTCCATCTTTGCATATTGGCCGGACAGTAACAGGTGGTCAGATCCTCTTCATCTGGTCACATTTCAGGCTCTCCTCTCTACTGATCCCTGGCAGATCAGACCAGACCAGGAGCCACTGTGCTAAGTGCCATGGAATCAAATGGAACATTGAAATGAGTCAGTTTACAAAAAAACAGGAGATTCAAGTTTACCTGAGTCAGTGTTTTAACTCCATAATAACAGTAACTCAGAAACAACCAATCTACTTCTAGTTCTCTGGTCCTGCTTTCTACAGATCTATTCTGTCTATAAAGTCAAACTTCTTGGCTCATCAGCACATGCAGTCTATTTTGTAATTTGTTTTACTTACACATGAAAGCCAGTTAGATCTTTAAATTAAACTTTTAATTTTGCTTTTTAAAAATATCCGTGTTTATTTGGGAAACAAAATGCAACATGCGTATGTGTATACCTCTGTTACTTTTCGTATAATTCAAATAGGTTGAAAAGGGGGAAAAATAAGACCAAAGAAAACTACCAAAGCTGTCAAAAGTGTGTTTAAAAAAACCAATCATGGTTTCCTAATTCCCAGCTCTGCAGATGTGTGTGGTTTGCTGATTGGCTGTTCACCAAATCAGGAGCTGATCTGCTTTATTGAGAAGCCCTGTAGACAACATGTATTTCTAAGTTTACTAAGTGGTATAGACTTCTTAACCTTAAACAGCCACTCCAGGACCTGCCCTGATGCTTTGGATTAGCTTCATCCTCATTCTCAGTCTTGGCACTGTACTTGGGCTTTTCCTTGACCAAGGTGAGTGCTGTAACTATAGCTCTGTTTCGCACAAGAGGTGCCAGACAGCACCCCAGCTGGCACAGAGGCAGCATTAGGAGACATCAGGAAAGGAGGTGACAGTCTCTTCTAAAATGTTAATATTTTGCTTCCGTATTTGCTCATTTAATATAACTATAATTGATTTTTCTGTGTAATGTGACATAGGAATCCAATTTCAACTTTCTTTATGTGACATTTGCCCAAAGCATCATTTATTAAATAGGCCATCTTTTCCCCACTGATTTATAATGCCGCCACCGTTAGGGATCATGTTTATTTATAGCTGTTGGTCGGTTTCTAAGCTATGTTAGCGGTTCTATGGGTCTGGTTTTTTGGTTTTTAATCACTGCAGTGCTTTTAAATCACTACAATTTCTCTAGTTTGGCTTAACGAATCTTAATAACTCTTGCAATTTTGTTGAATAAACAATTTTGGGGGGAATTTTAATGTTTTACAAAACTTTGTAATTTTTTCCATAAAATATCACACACATTTTATGACATTTATTCCTTTATTTTTTTAAAGGCTTACTTAAATCAGCAAATTCCTAGTATGTTTATCTTGCTGATTTTTAAAAAAAAAAATTTTATCATTAGTTGTGAGTTTACTCTAGGTTTTTATTTTTATTTATTTATTGAGACAGAGTCTCAGTATGTCACCCTCGGTAGGTAGAGTGAGTGCCCTGGCATCACAGCTCACAGCAACCTCAAACTCTTGGGCTTAAGTG
>NW_003852406.1:6606921-6607816 GCF_000181295.1 Otolemur garnettii
ATATATATAAATTTTAAAGTTATATTTAATAAATAAATTTATCTGGGTTTTCAATTTTACTGGCATAGTTATTCAAAATAGTCCCTTATTCTTTTCTAGGTGTCGAGTCTTTTTAATTCCTAACATTTTACAGTTGTGCTTCTCTATTACTTTTATGATTTTTAAAGTATTCATTAGACATGAATATGTGAGAGTTTGTTTCACTGTGAAAAACCTGATTCCCAGCAACACATTTACATGGTGTTTAATTCTACAATACATTTAAAATAGTTTTAGAATTGTTTCAGTATACTATCTAGTGACACAATTACTAAAAATGTTTTTGGGGTGGCACCTGTGGCTCCGTGAGTAGGGCGCCAGCCCCATATACCGAGGGTGGTGAGTTTGAACCCAGCCCTGGCCAAACTGCAACAACAACAAAATAAATAAATAAATAAATAAAAATGCTTTTGATCTTAAAGATGATTTCTGTAATAAAACATAGCTTCATTAGCTTCTTCCTTTTCATTTCAGCCTTTTGGTGTCTTTAACTTTGATCTCTAAAGCAGTCAGAGTTTTGTCTACTGTGACAGTCTCTGTCTTTGTAACCTGCTATTTTAGTTTGATTACGTTTATTAGGATTAAAAATGGGTATTTGGGCTTATGTCTAACATCTTGTATGATAGCTGACATGGTGCTTTCTATTTATTCTTTCTCATCCTTCTGTTTTTCCCCCCGCCTATTTTTCCCTCATTAGATTAATGGTTTTTGATATGTTTGGAAGTTACATATTTCTGTTTTTTAAAGGTTGCCAATTACAATTTTATATGGATCTGTAGATTCATGATGTCTAATATTAATCAGTATCTCTATATGAGGACTTCGGAAGACCAAAGTCTAGTTATTAGCCTCTCCT
>NW_003852406.1:6608327-6608823 GCF_000181295.1 Otolemur garnettii
GGTTCGAACCCCCCACCCTTGGCATATGGGCCTGGCGCCCTATCCTTGAGCCACAGGCACTGCCCTTTTATTGTATTTTCCACCATTCTACCATGAAGACTCATATCTCTGGGTTTCTGAAAACTGTGAACACTTTCAGTGATTTGTTACCCTAACCAAATGAACTTTAACAGGATTAGTGAGCAGTTGCTCCAACTTCACCTTTAGTCGTCTTTGCTAAAATCCCAAATTCTTTAACAATATATAAAAATTAGCAATTGACATTATTTATTAGTACATAAGCATAGATAATTGTTTCCTACAATGAAAATATACTTAGAGGAAGGAATCCAGTATTTTTGCTGTGGAAAAAAAATAGCTTGAGAATTTTAAGTATTTTAAGTACTTAAGAAAGTATTTTAAGTACTTTCTTCTTGTGCCACATTTCTGAGAAGTACCTCTGATTAGACTTTAGGTTCTATCAAAGAGAGATAATATGCTAACCTAAGTAATTTAT
>NW_003852406.1:6609203-6615206 GCF_000181295.1 Otolemur garnettii
GGCTGGGACGGAAGGACCCAGAGGAGCAGGTGTGAAAGAGCAAGATTCCATGATTACTAATCTGGGAGCAGAGCAGCGTGTGGGGCATAACCTGGCTCAGGAGAATACAATTCCCGGGATCAGGATCTCAGTGTTGTAAGTTGCTAGTGCTGGATTCTGTCCAACTCAAAGCTCTCAGAAGCAACTGAGGAGCCAGTGTCTAGGAGCTCTGGTGTTGGCTAGACATTGTACAGAGGGCCTAAAACAACAATGGCTTGCTTTCATTTGCTTTTTTTCTTTTTGACACGTACTATGTGCCAATCAATTTATATACATTATTTCTAATGTTCCCAAGAATCTTGAGAAATTAGAGCATTGTCAATCCCTATTTTACATTCAAGAAAACGGATCAGAAGATTGAAACAGATCACGAGGTTAAGAGACTTGACCATTTACAGCTGTCAGTAGTGTAGCAAAATTTGATATCATTTTGTTCAACCCCAGAGTCTGTGCCTTTTTTCCTTAGACATTTTTTTTTTCTTACAGATTCTCACAAACCACCAATAAAATAAACCCCCGTTCCTTCCATTTGAGTCTTGAGTGTTCCTGCCACAGGTGAGGCTAAAAATATATACATTTTTTTCTTCTTTAAAACATACTTGGGGTGGATTTTCTTATTTTGTACTCTGATTTAACATCTTCTATCTCAAGATACTATCTTTATTAGTTACAAATCTTCAGGCAATTAATAGACATTAAAGGATCCCGTCAACAAATAAGATACCTTAGCTGAGAACCAATGTGTTAAAGACTACCTGCTATATGCAATTAAAGAAAACTGTGGCATGAGTAACGAATGGGTACTTCCTATGAGGCAGTCTGGGAATAGAAGATCTATGATTTTGGTTTGAGGGGAAAATGTTTTAATGTAGCTCTCTAGCTGTGTTTACTGCAAATGAGGACTGAAAGATTGTCAGAGGTCTTACATGGATTTGCACTACTTGCCAGAGAAAGTAAATAAGATTGTCACTGCAGCTGATTAATTTTCAGACCAAAATTTGCATCTTCTCCCTCTGGGATTATTGTTGCCATAGTGACGTTATGACATCAAGTTTTGTACAGGGGGTTGTAGCTTCTTAAGGATACACCCTGGCATAAGCTGGATAGAAAGAACTTCTCGGCTATTTAGGGGAAAATTTCGTATATTAAAGCCATAGTAAGGATAAAGAGTTGTCCATTAAGATGTCGAGTCTGACTGTGTTAATATCTCTTTCTATTTTGGTGTCTATTTTAATATTCTAAACATGAGGGAGAACATCAAACTATATTTGCATTTGCATAAATTGAAGCTTTCAGTAAAGCACTTTTCTTTGACACTGTGAGAAATGGAAAGTCTCTTATTCCCACTGAGCAGGAGTATGGAAAGCATTGCACAGGGGGAAGAATACTGGTGAGAGTGGGAAAGAAAAATTAAAACCCAATGCTGCTTCTTACTCTGTGACTTTGAATGTAATTCTTCTGAACTTTGATTTGTCCATTCATAAAGAATAAATCATTTCTGATGTTTCAAAGGTTTAAGACAAATACTTTACAGGTATAAAGTATCATTTTAGATGACTTTTTAAGCAGTGAGCATTCTGATTTATTTGGGGGAAGTTATTCTCCACTATTCTTAATCCATGATGTTCAGATGGGGCTGGCAATTTTTTCAGATCATTGGTTGAGTTGTGACTCAGAATTGGTCAATTAGAGTTCTGCATCATTCTAGTCATAATAAATCATTCATGATGGACTTGTGATCCAAGGCAGGCCACTGAGAACCCTTCTGGAGACTTTTGTTGAATATGTGGAGAAAGCTATACTACCTTTCAGGCATGGGTGCTTAGCTGGTAAGCTGGTAGGGTATAAGCCTGAGTTGATGATACACAACTCTGTTACCAGTTGGGGATATTAAGCCTCAAAATGAGTTGACAGAGGAGCTGAGTTGAGAGAGATTGTGCACTTTGATCATTTAAACCCAGCAATGCCTGACATCTGCTCCTTAACTTTTCTCAGACTATGAGAGCTAATTTATTGCTTAAGCCAATTTGAATTGGGACTTAAACCCAGCAAGGCCAGACATCTGCTTCTGAATGTTCTTAAAATTATGAGAGCTAAATTATTGCTTAAGCCAATTTGAATTAGGCTTCTATTACTTGAAGCTGAAAAATTCTGAATACCACAATCGTCAATAAACTTACACACATGTAATTATAATTAAACATTTTGCTAAATAACTAGAATTTTGCTTATCTAGAATGGTCAAAAGTCAGCCATTTCTCACACTGACGTCACAGGCTCTTTAGATGTTTCTCAGGAAAATATATACATATGGCATATAGAGAGAGAAGTGTGATATATATATATTTTCATCTTTATGTTTCTATTTCTGAACAATGAATTGGGTTAGTTATTTGGTAAATATAATTTACTTTTTAGGATGAGTTTGGTTTTGTTTGTATTTTATTTGTTTATTTTTATTATATTTTTAAACTTCAGATTGATATAAGAGTATACATGATTAGGTTACATTCTTTGCATTTGTTAGGTAAAGTCCCAGTTGTAGTTGAGTCCTCCATCCAGGAGGTGTGCTATATTATACCCCTGCAGCCCATTAGGTGGTAGCACACTAAACCTCTTCTCTCCTCTCCTTTCCCTCTCTGCGTGCTTGCAGAATGATTATAGAATATTGTGTTTTCCTTTCATGTGGGCATGTAATTTTTCATCTACTGGTTTCATATTAGTACTGAGTACATTGGATGCTTGCTTTTCCACTCTTGTGATTTTACAAGTTTCACTAATCTCATGAATTCATTAGTGATGTTGCTCATGGAGGGACCAATGAGTGAGAAAAGGACCAAGATTAGCAGCCTGAGAGGGAAATACGTTGTGTATGTGGAGAAAGAAGGATCCAGAAGGAAACTGACAATGGAGGCAAAGCAAGCAGATGAAAACGTGTCAGGAATATGTTGATGGTTGGGATATTTCAAAGCAGGAGAGAGGACTGTTGACATAGGGATTGAAAAATTTCCCTCAGGGTCAGCATTTAGGAAGCCATTAGTAAATGGTGAGGAAAGTTTGTGAGATTTGTCGAAAGATGTATTTCAGTGGAGTGAGAAATGGGTGGATATTAAAAAGTGGAAGTTGAAAGGAGGCCGTAACTCACTGAGGAGTCATGGATGAGAAGAGGAGATAAATCAGGCAGAATTCAAAATAGAGCCTGAGGAGAAGAAGAGGCCAATTTAAAGAAGATGTGGTGGGGTGGATGGCTCACGCCTGTAACCCTAGTGCCCTGGGAGGCTGAGGAGGGTGGATTGCTTAGGTCAAGAGTTTGAGATCAGCCTAAGCAAGAATAAGACCCTGTCTCTGAAAATAGCCAGAAGCTGTGGTGGATACCTGCAGTTCCCAGCTACTGGGGAGGCTGAGGCAAGAAGATGGCTTGAGCCCAAGAGTCTGAAGATCCTGTGACCTGTGATGATGCCACAGTACTCTAGCCTGGGCAACATAGTGAGATTCTGTCTGAAAAAAAACCCGAAATTTAAAAAGGGGAGATGTGACATTTAAAAGGGAGGATAGGTAAGGGAAGGTCTGGCTGAGGGGAAAAGAAGTGAATACTAGAGCATATGTAAATATGTTGGCCTTGAACATGAGGAACACCACCTCTGACATGAAAGGAAAGAAGGCACCAGTGTGTGTCCTTGTGGAGAGCACGCTGGTGGGAATCAGGGAGCTGGGGGAGGCCACCACTGATAATTTATATTTTCTTAGTGAAGCTTAGTTACCTGTGACTTGTAGAAATTTGGCCACTGTCAAAGAGAAATATAGTCAGACATATTTGTTAAAGGCAGTAAGCAGATTTTATTCAGGCTAATGCAAATTGGGAAGAGATACTTTAGTATAAACTGAATTCAGTTTTACTGAAATGAAAGATAGGAAACTTTTAAAATGTTGGGGCATGCTAAAGGAAAAGTACTGAAGGGCACTGAGGGCAGGGAAAGGTGGGTCAGTGTGATTAGGGCATCTGTGTTTGCTAACTGTGCTTATCAAAGCGAGGCTCCCCCACTTCCACAGAGAAACTGGGAGACAGGACCCTTACATTTCTTTCTTTCTTTTTATTGTTTGGGATTCACTGAGGATACAAAGAATTAGGTTACACTGAGCATTTGTTAGGTAAGGTGCGTCTTATAATTGTGTCCTGCCCCCAAGAGGTGTGCCACACACTGTGATTCCCCATGCCCCTCCCTTCTCCCCAGTCCCTCATTTCTTTGCCCTTATATTAGTTCATCTACTGCCTTCATATTAGAATTGAGTACACTGGATTCTTGCTTCTCCATTCTTGTGATGCTTTACTAAAAAGAATGTGCTCCACCTCTATCCAGGTTAATACAAAAGATGTAAAGTCTCCATCTCTTTTAACAGCTGAATAGTATTCCATGGTATACATATACCACAGCTTGTTAGTCCATTCCTGGGTTGGGGGGTGTTTAGGTTGTTTCCACATTTTGGCAATTGTAAATTGAGCTGCAACAAACAGTCTAACACAAATGTCCTTATGATAAAAAGACTTTTTTCCTTCTGGGTAGATGCCTAGGGATTACAGGATCAAATGGGAGGTATAATTTGAATTCTTTGAGGATTCTCCATATTTCCTTCCAAAAAGGTTGTATTAGTTTACAGTCTGACCACCAGTGTAAAAGTGTTCCCTTCACATCCACAACAGCATCAGCAGCTTTGAGATTTTGTGATGTGGGCTATTCTTATTGGGTTAGGTGATATCTCAGGGTGGTTTTGACTTGCATTTCTCTGATGATTAGGGACGGTAAGCACTTTTCTTCATGTTTGTTAGCCATTCATCTGTCTTTCTTAGAGAAGGTTCGATTCATGTCTCTTGCCCAGTGATATAGGAGATTATTAACTTTTTGTTGTTGTTGATTAATTTGAGTTCTTTGCAGATCCTAGTTATCAAGCCTTTGTCTGAGTCATAATATGCAAATATCTTTTCCCATTCTGAAGGTTGTCTGTTTGCTTTGGTTGTGGTCTCCTTAGCTGTATAGAAACTTTTCAGCTTAATTAAGTCCTGTTTGTTTATTTTTGTTATTGTTGCAATTGCTAGGGAAGTCTTCATAACACCTTTCCCCAGGCTGATATCCGCAAGTGTTTTCCATATACTTTCCTTGAAAGTTTTTATTGTTTCATGCCTTAGATTTAAATCTTTTATCCATCTTGAATCAATTTTTGTAAGTGGTGAGAGGTGCAGGTCCAGTTTCACTCTTTTACATGTGATTATCTAGTTCTCCCAGCACCATTTATTGAATGGGGATTCTTTCCCCCAGTGTATGTTCTTCTTTGGTTTATCAAAGATCAGGTGGCTATAAGAGGTGAGTTTCTTTTTTTTTTATTAATTATTTTTTATTAAATCATAACTTTGTACACTGATGCATTTATGGAGTTCAGGGTACTGCTTCGATATACAATGTGAAATGTTTACATTGAACCAAGTAACACATCCATCACAATTATACTTATTTCTTTATAGTTTTGAAATGTACCACTGTATCATATGCATTAGGTGAGGAAATAGAAGGGAAATACCTTCCCTTCTCCCAGATCCCCTCTCCCTACCTCTCTCTCTTCTCTTCCCTTCTACTTTATGGACTATAGTTATGTTTTGCCTTTCATATGATTGTGCAGGTGGTTATGTATTGATTTCGTAGTAGTATCGAGTACATTAGATACTTTTCTTTCCATTCTTGGGATACTTTACTAAGAAGAATATGTTCCAGCTCCATCCAGGTAAACAAAAAAGATGTGAAGTCTTTGTCTTTTTTATGGCTGCATAGTATTCCATGGTGTACATATACCACAAATTGTTAATCTATTCATGGGTCGATGGGCACATGGGCTGTTTCCATGTCTTGGTTATTATGAACTGGGCTGCAAGAAACATTCTGGTGCAAATGTCTTTGTTGTAAAATAATTTTTGAT
>NW_003852406.1:6617144-6625640 GCF_000181295.1 Otolemur garnettii
TGAGCTCAAGTGGTTCCCCAGTCTCAGTTTTCCAAATAGCTAGAACTACAGGTGTGTACTACCACACTCAGCTCATTTTTATCTTTTTAATTTTTGTTTTTCTAGAGATGAGGTCTCATTATGTTGCTCCAGCTAGAATGAACTCCTTGTTTGCTTTCATTTTCTAAAGCTGTTTTGCTGGATATAGAATTCTAAGATGGGTAATACTGCCCTCTCCTTAAGCTCTTCAAATATTACCATTTGATTTTCTCTTACATTGCGTTCATTTTTTTCAGACAGTCTCACTTTGTCACCCATAGTAGAGTGCTATGGTATCTCAGCTCACAGCAACCTCAAACTCTTGGGATCAAGCAATTCTCTTGCCTCAGCCTCCCAAGTAGCTTGGACTACAGGAGTACCACAATGCCTAGCTAATTTTTTTTTTTTTGGTTGTAGTTGTCATTATTGTTTGGCAGGCCTGGGCTGGATTTGAACCTGCCAGCTCTGGTGTATGTGGCTGGTGCCCTAGCTGCTAAGCTTCAGGCGCCGAACCAGGATCTTGCTTATGTTTGATATGAATCTGTAGTCATTACTTGTTATATACCAAGATCATTTGTCTTTGAGTTTTTTTTTTTCATTTCAGCAATTTAATTATGATTAGACTTAGTGTAATTTTCTTCATTCTACTTGGGATTCGTTCAGTATATTTTATCATTTCCAGATTTAGGTAAAATTTGGCCATTGTTTTTTCTTCTTTTTCTTATCTTTTTCCTATTCTCCCTTATTTTTCTTTAGGGGCTTCATCATCTATGTAGTAAACCTTTTGATATTTTCCCACATGATTGAGGTTCTGGTCATTTTTTTCTTTTCTCTCTGCCTTTCCTTTTGGAAAGTACTATTGCTCTGTCTTCTAGTTCATTGATCTTTACTTCTGCAGTGTCTTCTTTTATTCTTATCCTGTGATTTTTTTATTTCAAAACTTTTATTTTCCATTTGGTTCTTTTTATATTTTCTATTTCTCTCACTACTTTTTAATTTTTCTTATATTCTTGAGCATACATAGTATATTTAAGTAAACTTTTAAAACATTCTTATCCGCAAATTCCATCATTTTTCTCATGTTTAAGTGTTTCTGTTAGATCATTTTTCTCTTGATTATTATTATTATTGTTATTTGTTGAGACAGAGCCTCAAGCTATCCCCCTGGGTAGAGTGCCATGGCATCACAGCTCACAGCAACCTCCAACTCCTGGGCTCAAGCGAGTCTCCTGCCTCAGCCTCCCAAGTAGCTGGGACCACAGGTACCCGCCACAATGCCCGGCTATTTTTTGGTTGCAGCCATCATTGTTGTTTGATGGGCCCAGGCTGGATTTGAACCTGCCACCTTAGGTGTATGTGGCTGGCGCCTTAGCCACTTGAGCCACAGGTACCCAGCCTTTTCTCTTGATATTGACCACATTTTCCCCACTTCTTCATATATCTAATTATTTTTGGTTGGGTGCCAGTTATTTTAAATTTTTAGTTTTTGAATGCTTAGATTTTTGTTGTTTTCCTATAAAGAGTACTGGACTTTATTCTGGCAGGTAGTAAGGTCAAGTCAACATCAGTGAGATCATTTTGAGATGTTCTTTGTTTTAAAGATCCTTTAGGGTGAATATAGAGCAACCTTTACTTTAGCCTCAGTTTTAATGTCTGGCCTTTATGCAGTTTTTCATAAATATTCTCTGTCCTCAGTAGAAGCTTTACTTTGCTGGGAACTTCAAAGATTCCAGGCCATATGTGAGCTCTAGAATTTTTTATTTATGATTTTTGGTAATTTCTCTTTCCCTAGAAGTTTTTCCTAGCTTGGTATGATAGGATTTCCCCCTGTATATATAGAGATTCTTATTCAGTCATAGATTTAAAGCCACACTAATATAAATTTCTAGCACCTTTTCTCTGTATATTCTATTTTCCAGGTACTCTATTCTGAAAATCTTAGCCACCTCTGCCTCCCTCAAAATGGTGCTCTACCACTATGCTCTTTCAGACCCCTCTTGCCTCTCTCCTGTCTGGTAATTAGACATTAATGTCATTTATTTTCTTTCTCTCTGGCATCATAGCCCTGTGTTACCTATAGTATAATCTGAAAATAGTTTAATTTTCTACATTTTTTTCTAGTTTTCTAATTCTTTCTGGCAGTAGGCTAATTCTGAATTCTCGCATCCCTTTGAGATTGGAAGTGGAAATCTCCTTACTTGTGTTTTGGGTGAAATAAAGAAAAAAGTCTGTAAGCTCATTGGAATGTGGAGAAACAATCTTAATAACTTATTTTCCCTAGTTTGATTGAGCATCTAAGAGAAAGGTAAGAATGTTTGACTGAGGTGAACACAGGTGTCAAGCTCGTACAGAGGTCATGAGCTTGACTTCTGCCTGTGATCATTTCCTTAGCTACACCTCCAAGTCCCTGAGGGTAAATGCCCTGCTCTGGTAGGCTCTAATTGCCTGAAGTCTCCAGAGAATTCATTCCCTCCATGTTCATTCAGCAGGGGATATTTGAGCCATGGTTGTTTGAGCTTACACCATTCTAAGCAATTTTAAATTTTAATGGCTGGGAGCATTAAACTAAGAAACCCCTTTCTCAGGGGGTTTTGGTCTAGAAGTCCTAGAAGAGCGCCTCTTTGATGTTGGTTTTGTGAAGGGCATTGTGAAAGGCCATGCTGTTAAGAGGAGGCTGAACCAGTCTGTGATTAAAAAAAAAAAAAAAAAAAGGGAGCAATTATTTATGTTTTACTACCGTGAGGTGCAAAAGAGACAGAGATATAGCTCAGATGAGGAGGAGAGGAAGCTAAAATGGAGGACAAAACAGCATGGTGAGAGGCTACAGTCTAGGTTATAGATTTCTTAAAAAAAAAAAATGGAATTAATAGTAGAAGGGGAGAAAGGAAGAAGAGAAAGAGAAGAAATGAGGAGGTATTTGAGAAAGAAAAATGCCTAATATAAATTTAAAGCTGTTTGTGTTTCTGTGATATAAATAATTCTGACATCCCAAATCTTTAGTAGAGTTTGCTAGACGCAAAAAATAAATAATGGAATTTTGTAGAAATTAAGGAAGAGAGTTTGTTTCCACATTTGGATTAGCACAAAGCAGAACAAAACCAACATGCATGAGATGGCAAGGGGACCCTAACTGAGCTAACATTGGAAGCAGAAGCTCAGAGTCAAGTTTGGGGATGTCAATTCCTGAGAATTTTCAGAAATCTTAGGAAAGACATTAAATTTTTCACATTCCAAGGAATAGATTTTTAACAAAGTGTTCTTGTAGATCTATTCAGTAGAATGACCCTAAGTAACCCCTGTGTTAACTTCAGGCTCTGTGATGCTTATACGGGTAATATCCTAAGAGTAGCTGAGCGTCTATTATTAACCTACTGCTGCTGGCAATGGCAGTCTGCTGGGGGAAAATTATGCAGAGAAAAGATTGCGTTTCTTTCTCAAATTTTGGCAGAGGATTAGTAGGAAAATTATCTAAAAGTGAAATGATTTAATATAAATGTTATGTGAGAAGCTAACTTTTTTTGGTGACACTTGCATTCTTGAGACTGAAAGTTATGATGGGTGAACTGGTGTTAAGGTTTTCTTCAATGTTACTTGAAAATAATGCATGCAAAGCTATTTTTAAAACAACTTAGTCACCCAGAATTTATTTCATTCCCAAAGGCAATTCATACATTAAAATTTACGCTTAACATGCTGCTTTCTTAATTTGGAACATGTTAGTCTAAGAAAACGACATACATTATTTTGGGCTTTCTAAATGAGCTCTTACAGAAATGGTAATTTTATACTCTATATGAATGTCATATGTCATGTTTAATTTCTTTATTTTTGATATATACATCCATCATAGTGGTGGCTGGATAGAAACAAGGGTAGGCAAGTTATATCTAGCATTCTATCAATCGAAGCTAGTTTATAGCGTATTTACACAGCAAAAAGTGAAGATAATATAAAACATCATAAGATTTCAATACGCATTTTGAATCATTTACTCAGGAATATTATATTAAATTATGCTTGATTTCATTTTAGTTTTGTGACACGACTGACATAATTTTTGTTGATTAAAAACAAATTTAACTGTTGTATACATCCACTTTCTCATGTCTTCCTCATAATAAGATTTAGAATTAGGCTCAGAAGAGAAATATGCTGGCCTGTTGCCTAATGGCTAACATACTGCCTCCTAAATTTTACAAATATAGATATGTAGATAGTTAATACTCATGATTTATTTTAATTCTCAAGAAAATTGATAACATTAGTTATAGCAAATACCCAGCAGGACTCAGAGTCACATGATTGAAACTAGGATTTTATTCCGTAGACATATTTTATTTGAAATTGAAATATTAAGAGTTCTTATATGAATTTAAAAATATTTATGAGGGTGGCCTTTAATATTTGAAGCCTGCTAAATTTAAATATTGAAAATATTGACTAGATGCAGTGGCTCACGCCTATAATCCTAGCACTCTGGGAGGATGAGGAGGGTGGATCGCTTGAGCACAGGAGTTCCAGACCAGCCTGAGCAAGAGCAAGATCCCATCTCTACTAGAAATAGAAAAACTAACCCAGCGTTAGTTTGGCAGGTTAGTGGCAGGTGCCTATAGTCCCAGCTACTTGGGAGACTGAGGCAAGAGGATTACCTGAGCCCAAGAGTTTGAGGTTGCTGTGAGCTATGATGCCGTAGTATTCTACCCAGGCTAATAGAATGAGACTCTGTCTTTAAAAAAAAATTATTAACTTTGATCTCTTTTCTTTTTCCTTGTTTGTAGTTTTTAAATGAACATGTACTACTCACAGAACAATGAAGCTAGGTAACTGGCATTCATCAAAGCGATTAGTAAACACCAGTAAAACAGAACGAAACAAAAAAGAACCCCACATAGTCTTCATACTATTTTGATGTTAATTTTAAAGTTTTGAATATTTAAACATTAATAAGTTTGGTATGATGGAAATAATTTGTACACTTATTGATGTTGCATTTACTAGACGAATTGATTCTCTTTAATTTTTTTTTTTAGTTCAAGCTTAACATCATCTTGACTGTCCCAGAAAAACAAATTATAAATGCAAATGAATGTTCTGAGGCAATCATTTCCAGATTTTTGAATTTCACAAATTACAAGAAAGATGAATGAAGAGGTTGGCCCAGATTCATGAGTATATCTTATTGCCAGTGAGAACATTAAACAAAACAAAGTAAAGTTATGTACAATGGTTATTTCATGAAAGAGAGGATATTAAATACAAAAAAATCCCCCGAAGAACCAAGGGAAGTTATAATCTTATATTGAAGGGTTATTTGCTAAGAACAATTTCCAAAACAAATACACACATTCACACTCACATTCCTGTTTCATTTTTCATGTGATGAACTTATAACCTTTTATTGAGAAAACTTCATTTAAACAGTAATCCAGGGAACACATTTCTAGGCTGTTACCCAGACCCTGCTTTTATCTCCCTGACCAGATTCTTGGCTCCACATCTCATTTCTGGTGCCCGTTTGTATTATCTTTTCATTGCTTCAGCCTTCTCGTTCCACTCCTGGCTTTGGAGACCTACGTGTTCTATAAAGGTTTGGGCTTTGCAGACTCCCTTGGTTTTGTCATTCTCTGCTGCTTTGGGGTGAGACATCCCTGTGCTACCCTTTTCACCCTTAGAATCTCCATGCTAGCTATGACGGCCCCAGTTTGGACAAGAAATTCAGACATATTTTCTCAAATTGTGGTTCTCCTTGCTCTATCAGCACGGTGCATCTTCCTGGATATTAATGCTTCCTTGCTGCCAATGATGTTTAAAATAAGGCATTTTGTTCAGCTGTATAAAATAGTTATCCAGGTATCCTAAGCTTTGAATATGTGTGTGGATTTTTTTCTTTTTACTTAAAATAGTGAGAGGTGAGATTCATATGATGATGTATTTTTAAATGATATTTTATGGATTGTTTATATGACCTGAAATTTTAAAGATTTTCAAAATTAAAAAGGGGTGTTTTGAGGATCTTCAGGCAGGTAACTCAGAGCTGAAGGAAGCCATAGAGGTCATCGTGCCACCATCCCAGCCACAATGCTGAATAGTGACATGTGAATTAGATGGTCATAAAACCACGTTTAGATGCTTCCAGTTGAAGGAATTCATTATCATACAGAGCTTCTCATTCCATGTTTGGCTATCATCATTCAAACTTAGAACGACTTGAAATCTGCAAGCTGACGTCACTTGCTAAAAATAGCCCTTCCGCTATTGGAAGATGGCTGTAAAAATCTCTCCGGAGCCTTAGCTTCTTTGTCTTAGACATTTCTACTCCTTTCAACCATTCCCTTCATATGACGTGCTCTTCGGATCCTTAATCCTTTAGATTTAATTTTTGTGATTATGTCAGTGACTTTAACAATCTTACAATCTACATTGTCTCCCAGAACTGGACACAATATTCCTGAAAAAAAGTTTTACAAAGTGGAGCACAGTGGACACTTTCTTTTGAGTCATCCCCCAGCACGCTCCTAGTAATGCAGGTTTTAAAGAAGGTGTTCACATACATTTTGTGATCAACATAAATTTTGTGGTTAGCTAGCAGTGTTTAAATTTTGTGATTCCAGATTTAGTCTTCACTGCTGAAAATAGACTCTTTCTCCCCAATTCTTGTACATTTGAATTTCTGAACTGAAATGTGGGGCCTTGGATTTATCTGGGATAAAATTAAACTTGTCAAAACATGTTAGCATTTACTGCAAGTTAGAGATACTTCATGTTATGGAATGAGATCATTCTGAATCTTAATGTTATTTATAATATCATATATTTCTCTCCATTTCCTATTGTCTGACTATTTAGTTTTTTTAAAAAAATAAGACTATGTCAATGGTAAACATGAAAATGTAAGTATATATGGTGCACAATGTAAGGATATATGGCGCACCTCACAGAGGACTTGCATAACTATAGCCTGGACTTTACCTAACAAACACAAACATTGTAACCTAATCGTCTGTACCCTCATATTAATCTGAAATGAAAAAAACAATTTTTTAGAATCAATAAAAAAAAGCGAAAGTGAATCTGTTCGAGGACTCTGTACTTGAGATTTCCCATCAAGTTTATACTTTGTCATGAATTTATATTAGTTGAGGTTAGGTGTCAAAAATCCAGAAATCCAATTAAGGATATTTTGTCATTCATCCCAGGCTATTATATGAGGATATAACTGAAAATGCCATCATTTGCTTTCTTGGGTTTTTTTTTTTCATCATTTGCTTTCTAAAAGGTAATGATATCTAAATAGATATCTCAGACTTCAAAGACCCAACTTGTTAATTACCTGACTTGTTAATTGCATATGTTATTTTCTTTATAAATGCACTAGACTTTTTTTATGAAAATAAAAACATATCATCTTTATCACACTGATCTTAGCTGAAAGACTGAGGAACAGTCTGTATCTTTATGAAAAGCTTGTTTCTTAATAGGAGTCCTCTGGAAAGCAGAGCAGGAGGCGACAAAGTGGTGTTGCAAACACGTGTGTTCTAAGACAGAGGGAAAAAGAGAGATGAAGCAAAGAAAGACATGAAACGCAATGAGCTGGAAGTACATCCAGCAGGTTGCTCGGTGGGTTTGTTTTCCTGGAGTTCTTTACTTCTCCAGCAAGATTGTAAAGAGAACTCAGCCTTAGAATGGTCCACAGAAGAGTGTCCAAAGGGAGACCTCTGCTTAACCACTCTCTTGTTTCTTCTTTTGCTTTAGTCAGGATTCACCCATATCAACCGCCCATATTCTCACCATCTCAGCTATTTGTCCCTCCAACTCAGTCCTTGCCCGGCATATGTGTACCAGCCAATGCACCATTAGGAAGCATCAAATCTCAAACATGGAATTATACCAGATGTGTTTGTCTGCTTGGACTGCGGAAACAAAATACTGTAGACTGAGTGGCTTAAATAACAAAAATTTATTTTCCACAGTTACAGCTGAAAGTCCAAGATCAAGGGGGCAGCACAGTGGGGCTCTGCTGAGGGCTCTCTTCTTGGCTTGCAGATGGCAACATTTTTGCTCTGTTCTCACGTGGTCAAGAGAAAGAGCAACTTGCCTAGTGTCTTGGGGACCCTCATGACATCATCTTAAACCTAATTATTTCCCAAAGATACAAACCCCATCTACAAATAATATCACTTGGAGGTTAAGGATTCAACATATAAGTTTAGAAAGAAACAATCCAGTCCAGAAGCTTTCTGCCCTGCCTCACAGCCAGCAAAGTTTGTGTGCTTCTTGCCTGCAAAATATATTCATTGTATCCCAATATCCGCCCTCCAATTTTAACTCAGTCCACTATCACCTCTAAGGTCTAAAGTTTGGAATTTCATCTAGATGGTATCTAAATCAGATGTGGGAAAGACTGGAGGTCTGATTCATACTGAAGCAAAAGTCCTCTCCAGCTGTGAACTTATAAATTCAGACAAAAAAAAAAAAAAA
>NW_003852406.1:6625660-6629670 GCF_000181295.1 Otolemur garnettii
AAAAAAAAAAAAAAAAAACAGACAAATTATGTACTTCCAAAATACAAGGGTGGACAACCCTATAATAGACGTCCCCATTGCAAATGGGAGAAATGGGAAGGAAGAGGGGGTGATGGTTCCTAAGCAAGTCAAAACCTAGCAAGGCAAATCCATTACATCTGACTTCTCAAGAGAGTACTCTGCAGATGGCTGCTCTGCCTACCAGGACTTCTGGGGCAGCAGGGTCACCCCTAAGGCTATATAGGGTGGCCCTGCCCCTTCAGCTCAATATGGGGCAGGAAACAATAGAATTGTCACACAGTGCTAATTGTGTAAATCAGCACAATCTTTCTAGAGAGCAACTTTGCAATGCAAATCAAAAGCCATAAAATAATACATATCCTTTGGTGCAGTAATTCAAATGCTAGCTGCATATCATAATGATATTGTCTTACATGCACAAAATATTTTTCATATGAAATGCTTATCATGATTTGTACATTATAATGAAAAACAATGAAATCCCCAATGGCAACAGAGATTGATGTAGCCGTTTAATAGAGTAGTATGTAACCCCAAGGACTGGCAATTAAAAAATACCATACTCAGCATTTAACATCACATGAAAGATTCAAGATATCTTAATGAACAAAGCAGGTAACCAAACAACATTCCAGGTGAGATAGCAGCCAGGTGTACCACACTCAGCTCTCTTCATCCTTACTACTTCAGGGTGTGCTTGCTGTGCTTCTAACCAACTTCTTGGTTGTACTTCTTGCCAACATGAACTTCTCTGTGTCTAAGTTTTCTTTGGCCATGTGCTTATCAGGACAGCTATGCTGAAGAATTATGCCTCTGGATGAACACTCATTCACTGATTGATAGAGTCTATGTATAAACACCCCAGGTTACTCACGGCTATGCTGAGATACCTTTGAGCCCCATGTTCAATACTGGCTCCCAGAGTTTCTTGTTTTTAACTTGTTTTAACTATCCACCGTGGGATTTTCCCTGCTGTTTCCCTATTTTGACTGCTTCCCTATCCCTATTTTACTTTCCACTTTCTTATCAATTTCTTTATATTATCACCCAAATAAACCACTACCACGTGACTCCTTGTTTCAAGGTCTTCTTCCAAGGAAACCCAACTTAAAACATTAATTCAAACAGAATCCCATTTTATTATTTATGTATTTATTTGAGACAGAGTTTCACTTTGTCACCCTCAGTAGAGTGCTGTGGCATCACAGCTCACAGCAACCTCCGGCTCTTGGGCTTAAGTGATTCTCTTGCCTCGGCTTCCCGAGTAGCTGGGACTACAGGCACCTGCCAAAACACCTGGCTATTTTTGTTGTTGTTGTTGCAGTATATGGGGCCAGCGCTCTGCTCACTGAGTCACAGGGGCCACCCTCTAGAATCCCATTTTAAAATAATATTTAAATTTATGGAAAACTGAAAGTATGTGCATTGAATTAGCAATACTGGTTTACTGTAGATAGTAACAGTGCAGGGGATTATTTTCTTCCTTTTTTGCTTACCTGCGTTATCTTAAGTAAATCTCAAAGGGAAAAAATAATAAAGGTTGTTTTAAACAGGAAAAATAAACCAATACTTTTTCCTCTGCTCAATTTTTCTGAATTCTATTCTTCTCTTAAACTCTTCAAACTCAAGCTACTAAATATGAGGATCATCGATTTATAATGCAAGGATTTATTGCCTAATTATATAATATAAAAGCTCTCAGTTAAAGGAATATTAAAGGCAATACAGGCCTCAAGCAATTCCTGTAGCAAGTGAATTTCAATTTTTACATTTCAATATTGTCTCTGCCTTGGCTATATCCTTAAATATTTCAGACCTCAGAATTTTTCCTCTTTTTCATCAGAAGAAGATTGACTTATAGAAACTAATGGCGTTTGCAGAATTGTAGGTAGAGGTGTCCCTGAAGAAATGCTGTCTTCCTAGATTGTATTATTTATAGCAAAGCAACTCTTATTTCTTCCGGATAAAAAGGCATCAGATCTTATGATGGGCTTCAGAAAAATTCATTTCACAAAAGCTTGAAAGGCAGTTGGTTGACAATCATGCAATTCTGCGCATCGAGATAGAGAAGAGTACATTTTCTAGACAAATCGTTCAGTCTAAATGATGGATAGTGTGGTGAGTAGGAAAGGGCATTAAGTGGGAGTCAGAATATCCAAACTCTTAGCCTTGCCTTAGCTAGAGATCTCAGTTTATTTAGCTTGGTGTAGTAAGCTTTAGGAAGAGAGAAAAGAATGCGCAAATTAAAGGAATGAGGTAATATCCACTGAGAACAGACAAATTACATAGATGAAGGAAGTGATCTAACGTGGACCATTTTTTGTTTTTCTACTTTTGGTGGAGACTCAATCACTGAGAATTGTTTCTTTAGTTTAAGAAAATCAGCAATGCAGGTGTGACTGATGAACAGCAAATGTACCTGACCTGAGTCACGAGGGTGTGTTGGGGACTTTGGCCCAGGGGTGACGACATTAGGGGTACCATAACAGAACACCATAGACTGGGTGGCTTAAACAACAGAAACTTATTTTATCACAGCTCTGGAGGGTGGAAATCCAGGATCAAGACATCAACGGGTTTGGTTTCTCCTGAGGCCTCTCTCCTTGGCTAGAGCATGGCTCCCTTCTCGCTGTGTCCTCCATGGCCTTTTCCTGTACATAAGTTTCCACACACCCCTGGTGACTCTTCCCCTTGAAGGACACCAGTCATATTAGATTAGGAATTAGGGGGGTATACAATTCAACTCATAATGGTAACATAGTAGGAAAATGGATGAATGCTGAAGGCTTAAGTATTGGGAATTACTGAACTCTGTAATTTAATGATCAATTAAAATCGATTTTGAATTTCAGCATGATATTATGAAATATAACTTTGAAAATATATGTCTAAAATCATATTTCTATTTTTTCTTTTGAGTTATAAATATAGAAGTTTGCTAAACCTTGACTCTGCTTAAAAGTAAGTTGATTATGAAGCATTCGCATATAAAAACCGGATTACATATTAGGCCAAAAGAGAAATGTAAATATATACCCCAAAGCAGGAATTCTGAACCTAAAATGCAATAGATCAAGGAATCAATAACTTAAAAGATGTCAAAAATAAACTAAATTGAAGGAACACAGTAAAATAATGACCCAAACATTTTTTTAATAACTCAGGTTCCAGAGGCAAGTAAAAACTATGTGGTGGGCAGGGATAAAAACAAACAAAAAATGAAAACTATTCAACGGTTATTCTTCAGTACCCAGAAATTATTTGTGATGTGATTATATCACATGACAATAAATTAATACTTATAATTGATGGTAAAGACAATCTATTAAAACCTTATGTTCTTTCATGAAAAAAATTTGAAAGATGGGTGGTGCCTGTGGCTCAAAGAGTAGGGCACTGGCCCCATATGCCAGAGGTGGCGGGTTCAAACCCAGCCCTGGCCAAAAAGAAAAAAATTGAAAGATGTGAGTATGCATTCCACATCAGATGGCAGATAAATTACAATACTAAAGAAAAAAGAATGTAAGAGGTAATGAAGATAAAAGCAGACATTGATGAAATGGAAAACAAAAATATTGTCTTCAGAGCTGCTTTAAAAGATCTTATGGGTTGGCTCGGCACCCATAGCACAGTGGTTATGGCGCTAGCCACATACACCGAAGCTGGTAGGTTTGAACCCAGCCTGGGCCAGCTAAACAACGACAACTGCAACAAAAAAATAGCCAGGCGGCTCGGCTGGCTGGCTAAGGCGTCAGCCACATACACCTAAGGTGGTGGGTTCAAATCCAGCCTGGGCCCGCCAAACAATGATGGCTGCAACCAAAAAAAAATAAAAATAGCCAGGCGTTGTGGCAGGCACCTGTGGTCCCAGCTACTTGGGAGGCGGAAGTAGATTTGCTTGAGCCTAGGAGTTGGAGGTTGCTGTGAGCTGTGATGCAACAACACTCTACCCTAGGGGACAGCTTGGGGCTCTGTCTCAAAAAAAAAAA
>NW_003852406.1:6631615-6714997 GCF_000181295.1 Otolemur garnettii
CCACCTTAGGTGTACGTGGCTGGCGCCTTAGCCGGTTGAGCTATAGGCGCCGAGCCAGGTCTGTGGTTCTTTATAACACAAGTAGGTGAAATAATCCATCCAAGGACCAGCCCCTTGGATACCTTTCCTGCACCTGGAGCTGAATTCTAGGCTTTGTTGGCTGGGACACAGGGATCAGAGGAGGACACAGGAGAGCTGGTGGCCTGTGCAGCCGGCTGCAGCAGGGTCCTGACCTCTGCTTCATCTATGCCACGTTCCTCCTTGTGAAAGTGCCCTGTCCATGAAGCCATATATGTCTTCTTGCTTAAGACGCAGGCAGTTAGGGCTGTTAATTTTGCTTTTAGCCAATCCTTAAAGAAGAAAAAATGACTCATGTGGTCTGGGGGACTGAGAATAAGTTAAATTCTAAGCCAGAGATTCCATTATTCAGGTGTGTGGAGATGTTATTTGAAGTTTTATATAGAGACCTCACTGAGGGCTGTATTTTAAAACAAGAATAGTCATAAAGACAAAAAACTAACTGATCATCCATCATTTTTGGAGAGAGAGAGAGGGAGGGAGGGGGAGAGAGAGAGAGACAGACAGAGAGACAGACAGACAGACAGACACATGCACCCTGGGTCATGATTTGGGATTTAAAGATGAAACTTTAGGGCTATAGATGACCTGCAGTTACATGAACTGCCACATGGAGGCAGCAAAGCGCTGCAACCATGAAGTGGCCAGAGCCTCTTGCTTCAATGCTGTGCGTAGGGTGAGGGTGTCACGTATCTTGTGAACTACCTAATAGCAAGTGTTTACACACTGGCATAAATCATGATTTTGTTTTCTTTTGATGACATTTCATGAGTAGAAGGAAATCACAAATGTTTCCCTGTATGATGTCATGTCAGCAAAAAAGGGAGTCCATGGAAATGCCCTTGTGAGTTTGAGAATGTTTCTTTCAGTATCATATCAGGAGCTATACATTCCCTCTCCTGGATGTCAGTTACCCAGTAATATTTGGGGGTTCCTGTAACTTTTCTCCAAATACTTTAATTCTCTTTTTACATGAAGATAAATCCTTTGGGTTCTTCACTATCCTTATAGTTTTATCTAAATCTTTCTCCTTCAATAAAATTAGAAAAGTTTTTAGTTTAAAATTATGCTTTAAGTTTACAAAGTCTCACCCAACAGAAATACATTGTTCTACCTTTCTCCTCTCCTTCAAGCAATCTTTTTTTTTTTTTCCTGCAGTTTTTGCCTGGAACCAGGTTTTGCCACTTCTGGTCTATGAGGCCAGCGCCCTACTCCTTTGAGCCACAGGCACCACCTCAAGGAATCTTTATATGAAATTAGCCTATATTAAATATTGCTAGTGGCTAATTATCACCTGACATGTGTTCTCTTCTTTTCTATAATAAAGGACACAACTCTTGGTTTTTTAGCTGAACAAGCTGTTCCTTTTCAATTTTCTTTTTATTTTTTCACTGCCTAGAATGGAGATGGCCTAGAACCCTGTGATTGGACGTGTCTTCCCAAAGATGACAGAGCAACAAGATAGAGGGGTCCTTGGGTATCCAGCCTAGTTTACTAGGACTACTGACACCTGAATATGAGAAAAATACACTTGTATCATGTTTAAAGCACTGTATTTTGGGCCTTCTGAGACTATGTCCTAGCTAATAAAAGCATCATCAGAACTTGTGCCAGGCTGTAGTTCAGTGCTTTCTGCACTTTATCACATTAATCTTCACAACTACTCTGTAAGGTGGGTCCTACTCTTATTTCCCTCTTACAAATGAGAAAATTGAAGGACAGAGGCTAAAGAAGTTTGTTCAAGTTCACAAAGAAATTAACTGGGAGAACTGAAGCCTCTTCCATAAACTAATGCACCAGACCTTGACCCAAGGATGGCTCCGTTCCTTCCCTCACTCACACAGCGATCAAGGCCAAGACCTGCATGTGGCTCCCGACGGTACTGTTAGAATCTACTCTTCCTACCCAGCCCGACTGCCATAAGCCATTCTCATGCCCCCTAACTACATTCTTTGCTGCCAATCATCTTCTCCTCTAATTCTAGATAACTCTCATTTAGCCTCCACAGCTACCTCCAAGGTTACCTGCTCCCCTGCCCCCCTAACTTCCATTGCTATGTGTTGCCTTAGATTCATTCTCAAATTCCTTTACAGAAACCTTCATTTACAAAGACATTCATTTAAGAGGGGGGCCCTGAATGTCCTTTGGACCTCCCTATTTTTACCCCTCTTCCTCTACCAACTCCCTCCCCATCCCCCCATACTGTAGGCTCCAGGGATACTAATTGACCTTCCATGCTCAGGCCACAGTCAGCCAAAAAGGTTATGTTTATTCTTGCTATGGGCCTTTTTCACATGCTGGAAATATTCTATCACTTCTTGAGTTCACCTGGCCTACTCTCTCCTGAGTTCAGCTTATGTCTGGCTTCTAGGAAGCACTCTCTGGCTCTCCACCTCTGACCTGGCTGATACTTCCATGGGAGCCTCTGCGCAGTTACATCAGACACAACATTCTCCATCCGTATCTTTGATGTCATCCTTACAAGACTGTGGCAGCTTGAGGGCAGTCGTATTTGTTATTTCTGTGTTGCGTTTGAGAGCACAGTGACTGGAACAGAGTGACTTTCATGAGGATACTCTGAATGAATGAACACATGAATTAGATGGGAGGGGAGTGGTGGCAGAAGTTTCTGAGAATCTCTAGGCCTGAGCCTGTGGCCTTGGTTCAAGTCTGAAATGGTGAATTTGGGAAACTGGAAACATTGACCTCTTACGGTTTCTTCATGCTCCCCTAGCATCTTGACTGAAGAAAGTACTTGAAAGGGCCCACTCCAGCATCAAGTCTGGTATTGACGAAAAGAGTGACAGTGACTACTGTGAAAAGTGGTGCTTGAGTTTTAACTCTTGAACCTGTAGTCATCCATGCACACCCCTAAAAATTAAAATTGTGAAAGAAAAACTTCCTCTGATGCTGGTGGCAACTGCAATGTCCCTGAAGTGGGTATATGGAGCCAGTTGATGACGAAAAAAACTTTCCACCATCAGCAGAACCCACAGAGAGCAACTATGGTGATGTGTCTCAGTGACCTCCCATCTGGGCTTCAGGAAATCTGGCCCACTGTCCACGTCCCTGGACCTGTAGCCAAATCTCTCAGGAAATCAGGTGGCCGCCCCTCCTCCTCTGTCTCAGCTTCGGTTGGCTCCACCTGAATGTACCAGCTGCGTTTTCAGAGAAATGGGAACTCATGGTGGTAGGAAGGTATCTTTGGGAGGTAGATGTTGGTGGAGAGCTTTTCAATGAGTTGGAAAGAAGAAATAACTGCAGGCCACACCAGCTTCTTCACATTTCTCTTAAAATGACCTCATTCATAGATTTTTTTTTCCTTCCAGTAAAGGGGTTAGAAGAATGAGAAAGGAGTGGCCCATGGTAATCATGATCTAGGGTTAGGAGCTTCAAATCAAGTTAGAGTTATCCTTTATCCTGACTCCCCAGATTTAGATGGCTGTCAAAAAGCTTTAAACTCTGCACGTAAAATACCACTGCCGCAGTCCCTTACATTTCATTTCCACAGTCATCGTTCTGACATAGGCTGCAGTGAGTATGAGTCATCAAAATTATTGTGACAACTTCCTCTCCAGTCCCTGTGCCTCTAGGCTTTGCATCTTCTAGTCTACCCTGCACAGAACAGCTCAGTCAATCCTCCGGAAGGTCTGTGCTGACCTGGCTGCCCCACTGCAACGTCCCCCATTACTTTCAGGGTAAATTTCCAGTGCTGGTAATTCAAGATGCTCGCAGTCTGGACTCAGTTTATCTTCCCAATATCACCTCTCACTGTAGAGTGAGAGCCCGACTATACCTGTCTTGGGAATGCACACATCAGATCATGGGCTTTTCTCCGGTGGCTTTCCTCGTAAGCTGAGCTCTTTAAGTGACAACTTCACCAGCTTCCACGGCTTTTTGGTTGCTCCAGATCTTAAAACATTCAGCACAGTTTTAGAAATCTATCTTCTCCCTTTCACAGGCTTCATCCATCCACGTCTCAGGAGACCCTCAGGATGGTAGAGTCATCCCACTGCCTCCCCCTTCCTCTCCTCCCCTGGTTCTAGATCTTCTGGTATGTTACGCAGGAGGAAGAGAAGAGGGGCAGGTCTGTGTCTTTAGGGCCATTGCTGTAGTCTGCTCTCTGGAGTTTTCCCTGCATTTCTAACACCATTTCACTCCCATGCTGGCTGAGTTTTAAGCCTCCACGTGTTGCCTCTGGGGAAGGAGAGTTGTGAGTTTCCAGTTTCCCTAATGAGGCTGCAGTTCCTGCAGAAGATCCATCCTGCACCTGCCTCTTCTCACTCCTCATCCTTTACCAACTAGTACCCCACGACTTCTCACTGCTGCAGCATCTCCCTTGCTGCCTGGAATATGCCCCAACTTGGCTATTCTTCCATGAAGTCCATCTGACCCGCAGGAAACTCAAGAAGGAGCTTCACCTTGTCAAATGGCGAGCCTCTTCCTCCCTCCCCTCCCTCTCTCTTTGGCCTCTTTCTCATCCCAAAGAGATTCAGGAGGCAAATCATCTACAGTAGTCTTTACAAGCATATTTCTAATCCTAGTATGCAGTTGTCACCCCGACTTGTTGAGTGATCCTCCTGCAGGACCCCACTTGGCTTTGGGTGAGAGGAGAGGGAGAACAAAGGCCAGAATTCTTGCCCTGGCAGATGACTTCCACTTCTTACCTTTCCTCTGATCCTTGTTTCCCTTCACTGCCATCGGGTCATCTCTACTGGAGTGGACTGGGTGGGAGAATTGGGGCAGGGCAATGGTGGTGGGACAGATGAGATGGCATAGTTACCTCTAAAAAGCCTTCAAGGGGCATCTGATCTTCTAAGAATGTGCAGAATGTTCTATTGTCAGTTGTTGGTCATTAGATTGAAGTCTTAATCTCCATTCTAGGAAACCAGGAAAAATCTGACTGAGTGTTCTTATACATTCCAAGATAGACGTCACTGAAGATTGAATAAGTTGTGTACCTTTCCCAAGGCTGTGCATGTGGGAGGTGGCAGGTCCAGGAGTGGAGGTCAGGTCTGTCTGCCCAAGCTCTTCCCTCCATGACACAGTGTTTCTAAGCACACTGTGGACTGTGCCTTTACTCACTGCTGAAGTTGGGCGTTAGAGGTTATATTTCTTACACAGATAAGAGAACTTTTATTTAGAGAAACAGGTGAACCTCAAGGTCATATATCAGAACTAACTTTCTTGAAATGCCTCCTCTACCATCCTGTATGTCCAAAGTCTAGACTTTAATACCCAGATCAGATCCCACCTTCCCACCCAACGCTGTTCCTGCCCAGGCCAGTTCTCTGTGGTGTCACATTCCTCCGATGTTCATGCCTCTGACTGCTGGTACCACCTCCATGGCACTTCTTCATATATTTATTATCTTGGCATTTCTTTGTCATGTGACTAATTTAAAAAATAATTTCATGTGGATATGATATTATCTCTCACATCTACTGTAAATACTTGGAGAAGTACTTTTTTTTTTTTTTTTTGAGACGGAGCCTCAAGCTATCCCCTGGGTAGAGTGCTGTGGCATCAAGCTCACAGCAACCTCCAACTCTTGGGCTCAAGCGAGTCTCCTGCCTCCGCCTCCCAAGTAGCTGGGACCACAGGCACCCGCCACAACACCTGGCCATTTTTTGGTTGCAGCCATCATTGTTGTTTGGTGGGCCGGGCTGGGGATTTGAACCCACCACCTTAGGTGTATGTGGCTGGTGCCTTACCCACTTGAGCCACATGCGCCGAGCCGAGAAGTACTTTTAAAAATGTTCTCTTATGTGGTATTTTTAATTCAGTTTATCAAAAATGTATTGAGCGCCTACTGAGATTAATGCAATGTAGCCAGAGCAGAGAGAAACAGGAGTATCTCTAATTTTAAGAAACTTTGTTTATGCTTGGTAAAGACACAGTGTAAGTGTATAAACTATTATTTTAGAAAGAACAAATTTGCCACAGCTATGAAACTTGGAAAAACAGATTCCACAGGATTTTTTATGTTTTACCGATGGAGGCTTGCTAGGTTGTCCAGGTTGGGCAATCCTCCCTTCTCTGCCACCCGAGAAGCTGGACTTACAGGAGTGCAACAACATGCCTGGATGGATTACATAGGATTTGAGGGGGAATAGGGAGGCTTCTTAGAGGAAGGTGAAAATGTTGATTTATGAGTATTCAAGGCCAAGGGAAAAGCAAGAAAGGTGAAGGGAAAGAAAACTAGTGTTCAGGATAGAGCAGGAGTGTCCAACCTTTGGTTTCACTGAGTCACATTGGAAGAAGAATTGTCTTGGGCCACACACTCAATACAGAAACACTAAGGGAAGCCGATGAGCAAAAAAAAAAGAACAAAAGTCTGTGCATAATTTTCATGATATCCCCCCCACAGACAAGCAAAAATATCCTCACATAATAATCCTAATTATGCAGTGGCCTGATAAAAGAGTCTTTTTTTTTTTTTGAGACAGAGTGTTACTATGTCCCTTTTTAGAGTGCTGTGGTGTCACAGCTCACAGCAACCTAGAACTCTTGGGCTTAAGCAATTCCCCTGCCTTAGCCTCCCAAGTAGCTAGGACTACAGGTGCCCACCACAATGCCCGATTATTTTTTTGTTGTTGCTGTAGTTGTCATTGTTATTCAGCAGACCCAGGCTGGGTTTGAACCCACCAGCCCTGGTGCATGTGGCCAGCACCCTAACCATTGGGTTACCGGCACCAAGCCGATCAGAGAGTCCTTTAAAACTGTCATCCAGGTCCCAAGTTTGTGATCACTAATATAGAAAAGGGACTTATTGAGTAATAAAATGTTTTTTAAAATTTTTTTATTATAAAAGTAAAATAGAAGTGGGGAACATAAAACTAGTGGGATACTTCACGTTGTACTCAATAAACAAAGGCATCAATATGTGTTTCGAGGGAAGTAGTTGTGATTCTCCCTGAGTTCTCACGGTGCTCATCAGATATTTTGGTTCTAATTTTACTCTTAATGTGCTTCATTCTTGAAAATAGTTGCTCACAAATGTAAGTCCTGCCAAAAAGCAGTGACATGAATAAGGCGTGATTGCGAAGCGAGGGGTACTTGTCTCTGGGAAGACAGAAACCTATAAAAGTCCAGTAAAGAGACATGATCAAATTCTTCCCTCAGTCGAATGTCAGACTGCAGCTCTTTGCATTCCGTTTGAAAATTGGCAGGTAACATATTTATGTTGACTGAAAATGAAATTGCAAATATACCATAATATCGATTATTTCCCCATAAATCTGTTTTCAAATTCTTATATCAATTCAAAAAGCAAGGCTGCATATTTCTTGCTCTTCACAGGAGTGTGGTTAGCCAACATATTGAAATGCATAACATTATTTGCCTTAATCTGAGCTTGCCATAATTTGGAATGCTGCTATGGTTTAGAACATGGTATTGATAAACTGAATATCACCTTGAGGATGCATGTTTAAATCATTTGAATGAGTGGCTAAATCCACTAAAATGCCAAATCCATCAGCCAGTTTTCATCATCACATTCCAGCACAAATGAGGTTTTTGATACCACAAATAACTTGATAGCATGTCGCAAATCATAAAATCTTTTCAATATTTGGCATGGATCTAGCCATCTTATCTCAGGAAAAAAAAATGATGTTGCCATAGTCAGTATCACTCTTTTAAGGAATTCCTGCAATTGGTGATGACTCAATCCCTTGGCCCTTATAAAATTCACAATTTTGATGACAATTTACCTGACATTATCCATTTTTAAAGCTTTTATGCATAAATTTTCTTGCTGTACTATGCAACGATACTTCATCAAACGTGAGTCTGGGGCAGCAATTTCATCGTGTTCCATTAATTTTACGTGGGTTTTTTTTACATGCCATTGTATGCCAGATATGTTGACAATGGATAAAAAAATTACTTTAACTGTTATTTAATGTATTACTGTTTTATATAAATCTCTTGATTTAGTTGTGTGTTTTAATGGCACTCAAGAAACCATTTCTTCAGTAACATTATATCTGTCATCAATACCGCTAATAAAATGGCAGGCTGAGTCCTGGTTGTACCGTCAGTCCTGTCGTCCATTGCCAAAGCACACATTTTTAAATTAGAAGTTTTACTCGACGAACTTCTTTCAATAGATTTTCCAACTTCATCAATTCACCTGGCTCTAGTCTGGTGAGACCAACTGACTTTAGGAATATCCCTCTTTTTTCAGGGCAAATTGCATCTGGCATACTTTCCATACGTTGCTTAATAAGCTCAACATCCGTAAGTGGTTTTGATTTTTTGCCGTTAAATGTGCTACTGCATTACTAGCATTTACAACGGGATCAGTCTGAATTGTCGCTTTTAAAAAACCTCTGTTGTGTAGACAGACTTTTTTTCAGTTCCACTATTTTGTTCTGATGACACAATATTTCACATGCATCGAAGTTGGCAGCATGTTTTTATATAGAGTGCCTTTGTAAAGTACAGGCTTGGAAAACTTGCACAAATTGCCTATAAATTACACAGAGTACCTTACTATTTGCCTTGACAAAAAAGTAGTCATCGGTCCACTTTTCATTAAATACTCTTCCTTCATCTATCATTTTCCTTTTGGGGGGGATCTGTTTTCTTTGGAGACGTTATAGAAACCAAGCTGGGATTAAAAAATAATGATAGGTAAGTGACTATGTTTACTTTTATAATGACAACTCATTGACAGCAAAAGGACAGCAAGTTTGGGCCCTTCTACATCTTTGTTGCTGATGCAGGGCAAGGTGGGAGTCCATTATAAGCGTGTGGGTGAGGAGCTGGGAGGTGTGGAAGTGCTTTATTAAACAAATAAGGATGTTTCCCTGACTTTTAAATAGCATTAAACACCTAACGTTGTAGTAGTAGGCTGGAATACTGTTGATAATCGCTGCCTCACCAAGTCACCACAAGCACAAATGACGTCTGATGGGGTCAATTCAACTGCATGTGGATGATGACTCACTGGAAGCTGCACACGGCCGGCCACGAAACGGAAGCCACACACGTGTGCAGATAGTGAGGGCACACGCATGTTTATTTTATGTGAACTTGTGACACGATGTCCTCATCTACAAAGTGCATGCTCAACGATTGTGTGATGGAGTTCCACCAACAAAATCACACAAACACACCTCCTAACGTTCTGAGGGTGTTTCCGATTTTGTCTTGGGCGGCATTTACCGCCATCCTGGGACGCATGCGGAGTGCGGGCCTCAGGTTGGACACCTTGGCGAGAGTAAAGGGCTCACTCTGCCCCCCTGGGTTGTAGGGTGGCTTCTTAGCAGGTTGGCAGTGGATCATAGGTGCACTTCAACGAGCACAAGATTTTTTTTTCCAGTTATAATCTGCGTGGCTTTGAGTGTGTCCTGCCTAGGTCTGAAATGTGCTGTAGCTTTATAGCAGGTCGCTGCCCGCTTTTTACCTCTTCTGCTTAGACCCTGAGGATGCTCCAGGGACAACAGCAGGAGGATGCTGGTGAGGTGGCTTGGAGGCTGATGGTATGTCCTGGTAAAGGTTTTCAAGTGAGCAGGTTGTTAAGTTTTTGAACTAAAGAGCACTGTGATGGGAATTGCTTTTGAGAAGGTGGGTCTTGCATGGTGTGTAAGATCGACCAAGGCGAGAACTGGAATCGGGTTAGAAATTAATGCTCCCTTTGTTCCTTTGCAGACCACAGCATATGTAGGTGTAATTCCCAGTCGTTCTCGCGGTCCACATTACACAGTTTAGTACTGTCCTGTATCTTTATTTATGTATCTTTTTTTCTGTTGTGGCATTCTCTGCTCAGCACTGGAGGTCCAGGGCCCTCTGGTCTCTTTTGTTTATTTCACAGTGCAGACACATGGCCAGAATTTCTGGACGGTTGTTTGGTGATCTGAAGAGTCAGTGTTACTTCTCTGGGGCAAGAGGGGATGAGGAAGGGAGACCAGTTCACGCTTGATGTCAGTTTAAATGAGAAGCTTTCTCAGATGTCTGAGCAGAGGCTGTGTGTTCTAAAATGCTTTTATTTGCTTTGGCCCCATGATGATCTTTTAGGCTAAATGCTCTTTCCTACTCGAGATAAAATATTTTTCTTTTAGTAGTGTGACATACATTCAAATGGGAACTGAATTAATCATGACTGTTTTTAGCATTTGCTCATGTTGAATTTTTTTTTTTTTTTTTTTTTTTGACAGAGAGCCTCAAGCTGTCTCCCTGGGTAGAGTGCCTTGGCATCACAGCTCATAGCAACCTCCAACTCCTGGACTCAAGTGATTCTTCTGCCTCTGCCTCCCAAGTAGCTGGGACTAAAGGCGCCTGCCATAATGCCTGGCTATTTTTTGGTTGCAGCCATCATTGTTGTTTGGTGGGCCTGGGCTAGATTTGAACCTGCCAGCTCAGGTGTATGTGGCTGGTGCCTTAGCCACTTGAGCCACAGGCGCCGAGCCTGCTCATGTTGAATTTTGAAGTCTAATATTGCACAGACATTTTGGAAGAATGTGGCATTAAACTCATCAGTTTATTGGAATCTCTTTTCCTAATTTAACAGAAAGTTCAAAGCCCAACTTCAAAACTCAGTGAAGTTCAAAACTTTTATTGAGTCAGGGAGGTACCTTTTCAACTAAGTCCTTCTCAAAATTGAACCATGTCATTTCAATATTATGTTTAAAAACAAAGGCTTGAAGAATTAACTCAGTGGTATGTTAATCTTTGTGGGAATAGTGAACAGGACTAGCTGCCCTGTGTTATCTGCCATATGGAATGCTGATATATATGAAAATGCAGTAACTGAGGATCAGTTCCTTCCAAGAAACCCCAAGTCCCGCAGTGCTCACGCAGCATGCTGGTTTGGAAATCAAATGCTTTGAAGTCAGGTTTTCTTTGTTTTTCAAATGATTTTTCTATTACATTACCTTTTAACATGCATTACCTTTTAATCATGCCTGTAACATTACATGCCTGTCCAGATTTCTTTCTAACAAAATATGGGCAATAAAAATGGAATGAACTGTTACAATTACCCACTCATCTTTTTCTCAGCATAGAAATACTTTGTGCTACATTTAGTCTTCTGTGATTAAAAAAAACAAGCAACATAGTAGTTGTGAAAGCAAATCAACAGTTATAAAAATGAGTAAGGTAGGGAAGGCATCCTTTGATTTCTGTGGCCCGGATAACTACTGTCAACAGCTTCCCAGTTTGATGTCTACTGGGATAGATGAGTGGACAGATGCTTACTAGTAACAGCTGGGTATCAAAAGAGTAAATAGTATCATTCCTCTATGTCCAACTAGGGCATTTTTTTTAGGAATCACTGAGGCAATTTGTTTCATATTTGGATTTCATCTTGATCTAAGATCCAACTTCACTGTTTGCTAACGTCACGGCTGTTGGTTTATTTTCTAACTTCATGGCTATGGACGGCATGCCAACTTAGCAGAGTTTAGATCTCAGCCTGTTAAAATCTTCGTGCAATAACTTGAATCAATGGACTCACTACGTCCTAGAGAATCTGAAAATGTTTTTCTTGGGTAATTCAGGAAGTTGTCAAGATGAGGTCCCTCTGGTATAATCTGCCAAAATCCAGGTTTTAAAAAGTCACTTTAAGATAATGATGTAATTGGATTCGATGAATAATGCAAACATTTTCTGTCTGTCACAGGAGGTTTGTAGCACAGCTAGAAAAGACTCCTTTCCCCTTTACCTTCCCCTTTTCAATGCCTTCTGCCCCATCTGTCCCTTCAATCTGCCGTGTCCCCTCAGAGTAAGCAGAGGCTCTTGGAATCACAGGTTCAGTGAATAACCTAGTTCAGGGAAGAGTTCTGCTTTGAATTCAGAAGACTGAGTAAAATTAGTCCAGCCTAAAACCTAGGTCACGAGTCACAGATGTTAAGGAGAAAGCACTTTACTTCCTAAGGGATTAGAAAGGTGATGGAGAGAACCTAAGTTAGAAAGAAAAGCAAGTGTGTTTGTGGAGGTGGGGGCTGGGAGAGAAAGAGAGAGAAAAAAAGAAAGAGGAGAAACCAGAAGTGTAGAAGGATGAGTGTTGGTGCATGTATATCTCTGTAGGAACAATCCCTCATGAAGTATTACAGAAGATTTCCTTCACCGTTCTGTTATACCCTCGTCTAGTCAATCTGCACATTCCATGCCCTGCCCCAGCTATAATGATTTCCATCAGATTCCTGTTTGCTGTTTGTTCTGAGTGTCATCTAAATGGAATCATACAGTCTGGATTTTTCCTATTTCATATAATTGTTTTCTTTTTAGATTCACTGTGTTGCTGTTTGTCTCAGGATTCTTCCTTGTTTGCGCCAGGTGTGATTCCACTCTATGAATATATCATGTTTGTTTAGCCGCACAATTTGCCTTTTGTCTTCTTTTTTAAATTTTGTTTATCTCATTTTCTTTCTTTCTTTCTTTCTTTCTTTCTTTCTTTCTTTTTTGCAGTTTTTGGCGAGGGCTGGGTTTGAACCCACCACCTCTGGCATATGGGGCCGGCATCCTACTCCTTTGAGCCACAGGCACTGCCCCTTCATCTGGTTTTATTTTTAGATTGCTGCGATTTCAATCTTTGAACTGAGCATACCAGTCTTCACAATGGTTGGTGGAAAATGGATGATAATTGGAATCTGCAGTCAGTTTAGAAACGTCATCTGTGCCCACTGTTATCACCTCCTAACTTCCAACCTTCAGTCCAAAGCTGCCCTCTGATGTGCCTGTGGGCAGTTGGTAATGATATCTCACATGTATCTGGGGCTGTACAGTTTATGATACATTTTCATACATGTCATTTTCTTTTAACTTCATCAGCAGAGTTTCTAGGTACCAGGTTTTCACATACAGAGTCAGGAACATGGAATTTCTGTTCTATGCTTTCAAAATTCTAATATTGTTATGTGATGCTCTACCCGATTTCTCTGGGATTCACCATTTTCTGTGAGGCCATGAGGTTCTGGTAGGGGTTTTGATGCAGCCAACCCTACCGTCCTGCTGAGAAGTTCCCAGTATGACCTTAGGGTTCCCGTCTGTGCCGCTCTTGGTCTACTCTTGGCCTTTCACTCACTCTACTTCCCAGGCTAGAGTGCCCTTGTGGCACCACAGCTCACAGCAGCCTCAAGCTCCTGGCTCAAGTGATCCTTTTGAGGCAAGAAAGTAAAAGCAGAACTAAAAGAATCTGTCCTAGCTGCTCTGTGTAGGCCTCAGCCAAGCCCCAGGCGTTTCTGCTGTCTGCATGTTTCTCCCCTGACATACTCGGTGCCTAGATTGTAACCTAGTAATGTCCTTGGGTTTCTGTTGCCCTTGGGGCAGGTGGTCTGACTGGTCTCAAGGACGAGGGTGAATCTGACCTTCCCCCTTGAGCCCTGGACCTTGAGGAGGATGTCATGTCTCTGTCTTATGACCCTCACGTGCACTCCCACCCTGAAAGGTGGATAAAAGAGAGGCAAGAGATTGAGTAAGGGGGCTCTGTTTTGGGAAACACACTGGTGTTCCAAGTACCCCTGGCTGAATAAACCCGCTTCCTCTAATCAACTGGTGCCTGGAGTCTTCTGTCTGGGCCGGTTTCCTGCTACACTCTTAACCTCAGCCTCCTGAGTAGCTGGGACTACAGGTTCCCGCCACAATGCCGGCTAGTTTTCTATGTTTAGTGGAGACAAGGTCTCGCTCTTGCTCAGGCTGGTCTTGAATTCCTGAGCTCAAACAATCCACCTGCCTCAGCTTCCCAGAGTGCTGGGATTAGAGGTATGAGCCACCATGCCTTGTCCACACAGTACTTTTTAGAAGTCAAAAAAATATTTGGAAGCTATTCTAAAAAAAAAAAAAAGAAAGAGCAGGCTGCCTTAAATCAAGATATTATCCATTCAATTTACTTCTGAAATCACTAAAGGAAAAAACAACTTTGGTTATAAGTGGTCTCTTGCACTGCTGGCGTATTACTAGTATTTTGTTCACAGAACCAGCTAGCAAATGAAGCTCCGAAAATATGAATGGGAATATCTAAGCCATTTGCTATCTGAAGTGATAACTTTCAGAGAACTTACCATATTGTCTTATGATCTCCTTGACTAAAATTATTTTTTAAACGATTTTTCCTTTTGGACCATGAAATCAAACCTGGGTAGGCTTCCTGGAAGAGAGTCACCTCTAAATTTTTCTTTATAAAGAAAACATATCTGGTACATTTTGATTCCTAAATTGATGCTAAAAATAGCATATTTTAAAAGTGGGTTTTTGAAAAGCAAATAAACTTCCAAGATTTTTAAATGAGTTCAACCTTCTTCGTCAATTCTTACATCAAATGTATGTGTGGAATTAGTATTTATGTTAATGTGTTATGATATATGTTAATATACTTTATGTTATATAGAGACTGCATCGATAAGAAATAAAGTTTGTGGCTCAGTGCTTGTGGCTCAAGTGGCTAAGTAAGGTGCCAGCCACATACACCTAAGGTGGCGGGTTTGAATCCAGCCTGGGCTCGCCAAACAGCAATGATAGCTGCAACCAAAAAATGGCCAGGTGTTGTGGTGGGCGCCTGTGGTCCCAGCTACTTGGGAGGCTGAGGCAGGAGACTCGTTTGAGCCCAGGAGTTGGAGGTTGCTGTGAGCTGTGATGCCACAGCACTCTACCCAGGGAGACAGCTTGAGGCTCTGTCTCAAAAAAAAAAAGAAAGAAAGTTTGTGCTTACACCTCTTTTAAGTACCATGTGCAACTTTTTGAAAGTGAGTGCTAAGTCTCTTTTTATTTTTTTTGACTTTTTTTTTAAATAATAAAGAATAAGATACAAGCCATGGAAACTAATGTAAAATATAAGCTATAATGAAAAAATTTTAATGAATTTATCATATTACAAATATACGTGTGTGTGTTTAATTTTTCTTCTTTGTCTTTAGTCGACGCAATTTATGGAGGATGACTAGCATTTTTGTTTAAACCATGTAGTTACCGTACAAACTCTGTGAATTAAGCCAGGCAAGTCCTGCACCCATTTTTACATCTAGAAAGAGACAAGGCTGCAATTAAATACAGACCCTCTGAGATGTATTTTCCAGGATTTTCCCCACTATAGTTTGCAATGGCAGAAGAGAGTTCTCAACCAACAGTAGTAACTCCTCCCAGATCTGAGATCCGAGAACTAGAAAGCTGGCTGAAAAACTCATGTTATGAAGATTGAGGAAACTAGCTAGTTGATTGATATCCACACTGAATAAACTGTAATGACCAATTATTTCAGTTTCAAAGCAGTTAATGTATGTGGCAGCAGCTTTCCCAATTATTATCTGAGGAGCTGAAGTAATAGCTCAGTAACGCCTGAAATGCATGTTTGGTTTTCAGAGTACATTGTGTGTAATGCTTCAGAAAACAACAGGCAGGTCAGCACTGTGGGGACAGCATGAATAGGTTTCAGCTTCAGGATGCTCCCCGTGAGGTCAGTGGGGGGCTCTCTTGGGATCCTGTCCTGATGTGTTATCAGGATAACCCAGACTGCTCTTGAAATGAAGAGGATTTCTAACAGGCATTAACGGTGACCTCTTTTTCCTCTCCATAAAAGCAAGCTGCTTTGTTGTCTTTTTTCCCTCCTGAAATCCTTACAAAGGAAGAGTTTGAGAGAGAGTTGTTAGGCTCACGATGTAGTAGCAGATAATAGACCAAATAAGATGCCAGCCATTACTTACTTCCTCTTCCCAAGGTCTGGCCTCTTCCTCCCCTTAGAGAATGCCCAAGTGGGTTTTAGGATAACAATGGCTTGGTTTTAATGTTCACGAATAAAAGAAGCCTGGAAGTGGGAGTCTGAATTTGAAAAGCAATAAAGAAACATAGCAAGAGAGAAAAGGAAGGTAGGCTGAATTGGAGGGACAATAGACAAGAAGCAATCCTTTTTCAGAATCGCCCCCAGCAATGTCGGCCCTTGTCAAAGGCATTGCAGCCTGAGTCAAGTTTTCAGCAGTGTCTGGTTCACAGCAGGGAAATAAGCCCTTCGCTGAAGGACTGCATTCATCCCTCCAAGCTTCCTGCAGACCTTGAAGGGTATGTGTGTGTGTGTGTGTGTGTGTGTGTGAAAATTAAATTGAGTTTCTTTCTTTTGCCTTTGCTTTGGAACTTCTGAAGTGTCTAAGGTTTTATTCCGAGGCTCAGAGTAGCCCTGCCATTTGGAGAGGTTGCAGTTCAGTGTCCATGGTTAGGGAATGTTACAGCTGAACACGGAGTCTCAGTCTGTGGACCGTCCTATGCCATGTTGTTACAGTGGTCATTTTAAATATCTTGAAGTGAGATGTTTTGTCCTGCATTGGGTTCGTAATTTCTTATCTGAAGATATTTGAAGTCAAATCCATGTGAATTTTAAAGACTTTCTGCTTAGCCGTACCTCCTGTTCCACTACTTGACACCAGATGAACAGGAGTGAAAAGTAATGGGAAGGGCACCTTCAGACAGTACATAGGCCTGTGGACTTGTAGGTCCTCCCCCCTTTTAAGCGCTTGATGAGAAAGATCTTTGACCAAGTCTCTCTTGGTCAAATGTCATAGAAATTGTGACATTTGAGAGCTAGATTTTTGTTACTTGTAATTAGAGTCCTGACCAATGCCTTTATGCATTTGGGGAGATGTTGTCAAACCTCTCAATGATGTTTCAATGTGTAGAATATTCCTACAAAGGATCTTGTTAAAATACAATCTTATTAAGGATTACTATGCATCATGTCTCCACCCCTCATGATCACTTTCATATTCTCTTCCTTCTTTCCAGTCAGCAATTGTTTCAAGTCTTGATAGAAACATCAGCACAGGTCAGTTTTGAAGGAAAAGAAAGGCCAGAAACAAGGGCCAAAGCAGGCAGGCCCAGGACCCTTGGGTTTAAGGATGTCCAGAACATTCATGATTGTGGGAAATTGCTGCTGTGTTATGGACATAAATGATACTTATTTCTGAGAGCAATATGAAGATTAATTAGGAAAATGCATTTTAGAGTATTAAATACAGCGTCTGGCTCTTATTTGGTCAGTAAATGTCAGCTAGTACTATTATAGTAAAAATATTAAAATATTTAACATAATTGAATGTGGTTTTGATTTGTGAACTATTTCAAAATTTTCCATTATCTCATGGTTGTTTGAGTTTTGTTGTGCAGTTCTATAGGAAAATGTGGTATTATCTTTGGAATCTGGAAATTTCTTCCATTCTACTTTGCTTATAAAAATATTTACATACACCTACGTTTATTGTATGATAATCCATTACTTATGATACTGTTGTGCCTAGATTTTTCCCAATCCCCCAAGAGTTAGTCCGAGACACACTTCCATGTAAAGATCGTGAGGCAAGCTTTATTCAAGCCTAGGCCTGGACTCTCCTGGTGAGCACACCGAGGAAGAGCCCCACTCCTAAGGTGCAATCAGTTTTTATAGGGTACAGAAAACAAGAAGGGGAGGGGTAAAGTACGGGTACAATTTTGATTGGTTGCTAGGGGCATGAGCAGATTACAGGTTAGGCATTAGCTCATGATTGGGCATAGGTTTCGGGCCATGGGGTGGTGCTATCTTTGGGATGGGCGGGGGACGTTATGCTGACTTATTGTGCCTAAGATGGCAGCAGTGGCCGTCATTAAAATGGCGTTGGCTCGGCCCCCACATTCCCCCCTTTCCTAGGTGCATTTGATGCTCAATCATGAGTCCTCGTTGTGGTGTTCTCCTTTTATGGTACTGAGAGCGGAGAACCATCATCTGGACAGTGTCGATCTTAGCCTGGATGAAAACTATTAGGCAGTTTATAATACAGGGGCCAAGGGTGAGAAGTAGTGATAGGATCAAAAGAGGGCCAGTGATGGCGGACAGTAGTGAAGTTAACCAGGGGGACATATAATTTAAAGCTAATCTGTTTTGCATAATTTTTTTATATTAGCATACTGAATATTTGCACAAACTAAAGTTCACTTAGCTCTCCTGAGTCCAATAAAGAACAGTCCTACGATGACGTAGATCTTCATGCTTTGGCCGTGTGTGGACCAGTCAGCTCCCAGGGTGTTACTGGAGCAGGACTTGCTGTTCTTTGTAACATCAGCTCGAGGGGGATGTCAGGATCTGAGGTAGCTTCCCAAGGTTTAGGAGTCGTTGAGATGCAGAGCCCACACCGTGAGAACTCAGGATTAGCTGCCATTGTTCCGGTTCCTCTTAGGTGGGAGCAGGTTCTCCTCCAGTTCCATGGCAGGCTTCACTCTGCTGTAATGGATCCAGGCAGGAATTTCTGCTACTCTCACAGCTGTAGGTGTGGTCAGGATAACGTTGTAAGGGCCTTTCCACCTTGCTCTCAGGGGACACACACTCTAATCTTTGATCTACACTGCAGCTCCTGGAGAGAAAATGTGGACAAGGGAAAACAAACTAATAGGACACTTTTCATTTACTCATTCTGACATTGCCTCTGTCACCTTTTTCAGTGCCTATAATTGCTTCCTTAATTCTACTTCTCTCAATTCCTGAGGTGGATCCTGGCAAGCTCCCTGGTAAGGGGGCTGGCCTATGATAGCTGTAGCCAGGTATCTTGTACGGAAATTGCTCAGTGTGACCCTCCTTTCCAGTAACTCTGTGTCATGCCTCAGACACTAGGGATCTCTTTAAACTTCTCTCTGACAGCCATCCATTTTCAAAGAGGGGCCACTCCTGCTCATAAAGACTCCTTAGCTTTCCTGGTGTCATAGTCACCTACAAATCCCTTCTTAAAGTGCTTCAACATAGTAGGTATGGAGTGGGTTCCTTTGTTTATTACTCATTTTTATCTCAGGTCTTCTTTCTGAGACGTACATTTACACTACTCTTTGACCAGTCTCTTAGTCCTATTTAAGAGTTCAATTTACTAAAACAGTTATGACTTATTTTATGAGTTGACAGTATAGACAAGGCTGGGATCTAATACAGGTGAGCCACAGCCTTCTTTTTTTTTTTTTCCTTTGAATTATTTTTCTCTCTCTCCAATTTCTCTCTTTACTAAAGATAAATTACAGTAGAAGCAACTCAGTTGCCAAAATAACCTGTACCTTCAGTATACTGATTATTTGCATAAAGCGCAGTAAGAATTATTACTAGTCATCTAGACTCTTTGGCTTTGCTGGAACCTTTTATAAGGAATTTTCAGGCCGGACTTTCTCAAGATCCTTTCATGAGCCCAGGTTTCATCTGTGCCATAAGATACCTGTATGCATTGGGTACATTCCTCTTCTTTTGAGATTCCCCAAACACCTTTCAATTTCTCAGACCCGACAGCAAGCGACCTTCGTTACTTACTACAGATCAGGAAAGGTTACTGATGGGTATCTGGCCAGTTTTCCAAAGGGCTTTTTTTATTGGCCTTATAAAGTCAATCTTAATTCCTTAATGCAGTCTGGATACCTCTGGAAATGCTATTCCAGCCAAAGCCTTGGTAAAATACAAGTGCCTCTATCATGTCCTATAGAACAAAACAGATTCTTATTGAACTTATGCAAATAACTATATTGTCAGAAACTAATAATACTTACTAATGACTTTCAAATTCTGGAGAAATCAAGGAGAGAGAAAAATAAATGTTTCAAACTCTGCTCATAAGTACATACATTGCTTGAAAAGCTACAAATAGCTCAAAAGACAGAGAATTATTTTCTTGACTTCTGGAAAACAGAGCATAGAGAGAGCCAATAACATTTTAAACAAAAAGCCATAACCAACTAGCCTAGTTTCACATAACTGATTTTTGTTCTGTTTGAAGTTGGGTTAGCAAAATTTATAGACATGCTAACTTTCTAATAAAAGTTCTAAAAATTTACTTTTAGTCTGAAGGTACTCAATTTCTAAAGACATCAGGAATTTGAATTTAAGAGAATTCGTTAGCCTCTATTAATCTTTCTTTTTTTTTTAGATGAATCAGAATTATTACTGACAATATATGTTAGAACAGACTAATGCTTTATAATATTGGAATATATAACCATAACTTATACAAAATGAATCACCGTTTCATATTTGACAATGTTTCCTATACATTTTAATAAATTAAATGAGTTCAATGTGTTTTTCTATACCTTTTAGTGATCTTAGTATTTTAAAAAGACCAAATTTAGAGTTGTGCTTTTTGATTTCTGGACCGAGTTCAAACCTGCCAACCTTGGTGCATGTGGCTGGCACTGTAATCATTATACTATGGGTGCCAAGCTCAAATTTAGACTTTTGATTTTGGAAGGTTTGTCAAATATCAAAAGGCCTAAAACATTGGTTTAAATAAGATTACATGCCAAAAGATTTTAAGGGAAATGTATAGTCAACTGAATCATATGTATATTCTTTTACAATTTTTTTTTCATTTAACCTACACAATCTACAAACATTAAACGTTCTTTAATTTTTGTCCTGCCTTTCATTTTTTATATAACCATTCTATTTTAGGACAAAATTTATCACACAAGATTCTTTCTTTACATCATGCCATTTTTCTTCTTAATTTTTCTTACTCTTAAAATTCTCCACAACAGAATCTCAGTTCACTATGAAGTCACCCATTCACTTAGCCAAACTGATAATTAGAAGGTTTAAAAAGCAAGAATTTCATCTTTTGACAAAGACTCAGTTTTTTTTTAACAATTTAAATAACCAAATGATTACATTTTACAAATGAGAGACATTTTATGAGCTATAACATTGATACAGGATTTTTTTATTTAGAGCTGGACAGTTAACCCCCATTTTTCAGGTTCAGGGGAGCTCAGATATCAGACTTTTATTTCCAGGTACAAACTCTGAGCCCCAGCAAGGTCACAAATAAGCAGACTGAAATCTTTTGGCTGGCTCCACCCAGACTAAGGAGCACACACCCTAATCCTCTCCCCAGACAAAAACTGCTGCAAAGACCTAATAACCTTGCCCAAGGTGAGGGGCTGCATTCATTCATTTGCTAGGACATCCATTCAGTTTGTAAAGATATTTTTTTATCTACTAAGTCCTGGCCAAAATATCTCTCAGGGCCAACTATTTACCCCTAGACAATGAACTCGTGCAAGAAATCTCTGACCTGGGCCTTCTCTCCCTATAGTTCTGGCACTCTCTGCTCCATCTGCATGCCCCTCAGTTTAACAAAATGTCATTTCACTAGTGATCTGTGGCCCACCGTCTTAATTCTTAAATTCCTGAGACCAAAAACTTACTGAAGAAATTTCAGTAACAAAACTGCAAAACCCTTTTTAATGTCTTTCCATTTTCCCTCAAGACAACATGGCCACGTGGCAGCCCAAAGATAGAAAGTGGAAAACCTGGAACTTCCAGTTTCCCTCAGAATAGCCAGGGGGCAAAGTTGGAACAGGGAAGACAGGCACACTCACACAGTCATTTTACCCCCACTTATTGTTACCCATTTCAGTCATTCTCCAAGCACTCACACGCACACAATTTCAATGCATTTCTTAACCTGAGCAGCCTCAAATTCCCATTTGAGCTGCCACTTAGCCATAACTGGCAAACCAACACTTTCCTAGGCCCTATGAGGGGAGATCCAACTCCACCCTTGGAGTTCTCTCAGTCACACTATATCCACACACTCTCACATATCTTTTACAGATTGGCTGGCAATCTAGCAGATCTGGTCTCACACACCTGCCAACAGATCTGCTGGCGATCTAACACCCAGGAGGTGATCAGTCTCCTCTTCCACTAAAATTGTAGTGGGCTTCAAAAGGATCTTACTTTACTTTGGATGTCCTGGCGCCACTTGTTACCAGTTCCCCTCTGGTGCTCAGTCTCTGCAATGACCCGCCCCGGGGACCTCGCCAGCTGAGTCTCAACCAGATGTTCCTCTGGGAGAATTTGTCCCAGGAGCGCTCTGAGGACCGCATGGCCAGACCAGCAGGAGTTCCCCACAGGGGTGGTCTGCAGTGCAGGTAGAACCTGACCCAAAGAACCTGGCTGCACGTTTTTGTTTTTTTTTTTAAGCAGGAAACTGACGCAGACAGAAGACTCCAGGCACCAGTTGATTAGAGGAAGCAGGTTTATTTGGCCGGGGGTACTCGGAACACCAGCGTGTTTCCCCAAACCGAGCCCTCCCCCCTACAATCCCATATACTGGGATTGGCTTGAGAATAGCAGGAGAAAGGTTAGGAAGGAGAAAAGTGAGATTTCCTGGAAGCAGAAGTCGGCAAGAGTGCCTTGATAGAAAAGGTCTAGGATCCAGTTGTAGCAATCTGCAGCCTCGCACGTCTGCGGGCGGGTCCAGTCACCCAGGAGGGCTTTAAGAAAAAGTCTGAACTTACACTCCACACAATATTCAAGGATGGGACACCTAAGCGCTGCCTTACAGAGACAGGCATGACACAGGACAGAGCACAAACACAACAAACCAGACATATGTTCCCAGGGCCCCCTTTCCTTCGGCGTGGCCAGGGAGTAAAAACAAGAAACACAGAAGTACCTGTGTGTTTTAGGGCAGCCCCTTTCCTTCGGCGCCTTCCCTAATGCCAAATGCCTGTGTGACTATACAAACACAAAAAACCAGACATATGTTCCCAGGCCCCCCTTTCCTTTGGTGTGGACAGGGAGCATAAACAAGAAACATGGAAGCACCAGCGTGTTTTAGGGCAGCCCCTTTCCTTCGGTGCCTTCCCTAATGCCAAATGCCTCCGTGACTACAGAGACAGGCAGGACACAGGACAGAGCACAAACATGACAAACCAGACATGGATTGAATGCCTTGGCCCCCCCCTTTCCTTCGGTGTAAGCAGGCACTGAAACAGAAACCAGAAATCCTCAGTTAGTCAGCTCTTTCCAGACCGCCCCTTTCCTTTGGCGCATGACTGTCACTGACTCGGGGAACGGCGTCCACAACCGTGACCGACCTAGCCTGTGTCCCCTCCTAAACCAGAACACTTAACCAAAACTGAAGCTAGAACCAGGAATAAAATCACACACACATTCTTACATTCTAAGGCATCCTCCACACACTCGGCTGGCCTTTCTCCCCATGCACGTCACACACATGCACCAGACTCACCTCTGGAGCTGCGTCGGAGCAAACCCGTGGCAGGGGGTGGGGCAAATCCCAGACGAGCCCCCAAATGTGCCTGGATTTTTCCTGATCCCCCAAGAGTTAGTCTGAGACACACTGCGATGTAAAGATCATGAAGCAAGCTTTATTCAAGCCCAGGCCTGGACTATCCTGGTGAGCACATCGAGGAAGAGCCCCACCCTGGAGGTGCAATCAGTTTTTATACGGTACAGAAAATAAGAAGGGGAGGGGTAAAGTACAGGTACAATTTTGATTGGTTGCTAGGGGCATGGGCAGATTACAGGTTAGGCATTAGCTCGTGATTGGGCATAGGTTTCGTGCCATGGGGTGGTGCTATCTTTGGGATGGGCGGGGGATGTTATGCTGACTTATTGGGCCTAAGATGGTAGCGGTGGCCATCATTAAAATGGCGTTGCTCGGCCCCCACAATACTTCATGTGACCCAGTCGTTATTTCTAGTAGGGTTTGTGTACATGTGTGCACTGAATTTTATATATGTCAGAGGGATGACAGAGAATTAGAATTACTCACTTTGCTTAGCCCTCGTGGCTGGTATAGTCCTTTATGAAAAGACATTATAATACTTTTTGACTATCATTTGATACGATAATAGAGACAGTAAAACACAATTTATATTTATTCAAAATGAACATGTTGATATAGTCTACTCTCTTCCCCAAATTATGTCTAATCAGTATATCAAGGATGCAATTTTAGTGATCCATAGTCTAACACTCCTGAGGTCCTGATTTGTGGGTTGGTAGAATCTCTACAAAGGTGAAATAGCTGGGCATTGAATAGTTGGGCAACATTTGGTAAGACTATATTATTGTTTTTATTAGTAGACAACTTCTGGTCTTTTTCTTTTTTTTTTTTTCTTAATGCCCAGAGACTCTGGGAAGAGCTATATCTGAGAAAACTTACCCTGTAGGAAAAGATTTATTAGTGAACCAGCAATTGACTGTTTTTTGGTTTTTTTTTTTTTTTTTTTTTTGTATTTAAAATGACACATGTTTATTATCTTACCATGAGGCTTTAGTATTAGTATCTGAAAAGGGCAGTATTGTGGGTGGTAGATCTGAATTGCTAGCTGTGGTCAGTTGCCTCAAAAATGGAGAATTTGTTTCTTTTCACAATTGCACATCAGTGTTGCAGGGTATCAGCCAGAGCCTGCCAGGGCTGACAAGTAGAGCATATTTCTCAGGTATTTGGGTGGAGTCACAAGCAAAATATAGCTCTTAGAGACAACTGTATTTCTGTATTACATTCAAGAGTGGCTTTTCCCAAAAAAAGAAATCCAGATGCCAATTCAGGTCTATAATACGTCTTTTCATAGAACTACCGGTAAAGCAATTAAATGCATAAGTGACAGAAATGATAAATGTGAGTCCCCTTATTGCTGTTTAATGCAGGCAGAGTATATGGTTCCCCGAGATTAGATTTTTATGAAAAGAATTTTTTTAAGTCATCACATAATGCAGAAGTGTTATTTGTCAAAGAAGTTTTATTTGTTTTTGGCTATTGCAGAAATCTCAGAGGAGAAATTACCAGGCTCTATTTTACTTGTAAGAAGTACACAAGCCTGAACAGTAAGTTTTTTTATTTTCAGAATATGCTTTGTTTTGACTTCAAAAGCCTCAAACTTCCTCAAAGCATTCTAATATTTGGATTAAGTATATAAAACATTTCAGGGCACTGGAATTTATCCTCCCTCATAATCATGGGCAAAAATATCTAGGGAAGGCCTGAGGGTAGATTTCTTCCATTTTTTTTCTCACCTCTTTTTTTATTTTGCCAGGTTACCTGACTGCTGAGTTCTGGGGAAAATGATGGTGGGCTTATGCATGGCAGAGTCAGAGTATCCATAAGTCTGTTGAAATCTTCATTGTTGGCTCAGCGCTTGTGGCTCAAGTGGCTAAGGCGCCAGCCACATACACCTGAGCTGGTGGGTTCGAATCCAGCCCGGCTCACCAAACAACAATCATGGCTGCAACCAAAAAATAGCCGGGTGTTGTGGCGGGTGCCTGTGGTCCCAGCTACTCCAGAGGCTGAGGCAGGAGACTCGCCTGAGCCTAGGAGTTGGAGGTTGATGTGAGCTGTGATGCCAGAGCACTCTACCCAGGGGGACAGCTTGAGGCTCCTGTCTCAAAAAAAAAAAAAAAAGAAAAGAAAGAAATCTTCATTGTTGTATTGGTTAATAAAAGAGAGTGACAGAGTGCTTAAGATGGGAAGGGATTGACCACATTAATTAGATGATCCCTCAATTAATATGATCCTGTCATTTTTCACATGGGAAACTCAGGTACAGGAAGATAAAGGGACTTATCAGGGTCCTATGGTCAGCTAGTGTCAGAGTTATGATCCAAGCTGACTGATTCTCCATTTAGCAATTTTCTCATTAATTTCCCAGGATCCATTTTTCTTCATTCTTTACCCCATCCCATCCCATCCCATTCCATTTCCTTCCACTCTACTCCGTTTCATTCTACTCCACTCTTCCCTACTCTATTCCACTCCACTCCATTTCATTCCATTCCATTCCACTCCACTTCACTCGACTCCATCCCATTCTACTCCACTCCATTTCATTCCACTCCACTCCACTTTACCCCACTCCATTTCATTCCACCCTAGTCTACTTCACTCCACTCCATTTCATTCCACACCACTCTACTTCACTCCATTCCACTTCACTCCACTCCATCCCATTCCACTCCACTCCATTTCATTCCATTCCACTCCACTTCACTCCACTCCATCCCATTCCACTCCATTTCATTCCATCCCACTCTACTTCACTCCACTCCACTCCACCCCATTCCACTCCATTTCATTCCATCCCACTCTACTTCACTCCACTCCATTTCATTCCATTCCACTTCACTCCACTTTACTTCACTCCACTTCATTTCATTCCACTCCACTTTACTTCACTCCACTCCATTTCATTCCACTCCACTCCACTTCACTCCACTCCATTTCATTCCACTCTACTCCACTTCACTCTGCTCCATTTCATTCCATTCCACTCCACTTCACTCCACTCCATCCCATTCTACTCCACTCTACTACATTTTATTCTACTCTACTTCATTCCACTCCATTTCATTCCACTCCACTTCACTCCACTCCATTTCATTCCACTCCACTCCACTTCACTCCACTCCATCCCATTCCACTCCATTTCACTCCACTTCACTCCATTCCATTTCATTCCACTCCACTCCATTCCATCCCATTCCATTTCACTTCACTTCACACCATCCCATTCCACTCCACTACATTTCATTCCACTCCACTTTACTCCACTCCATTTCATTCCATTTCATTCCACTCCACTCTACTTCACTCTACTCCATTTCATTCCACTCTACTCCACTCTATTTCATTCCATTCCATTCTACTCCACTCCACTTCATTCCACCCCATTCCATTCCATTTCATTCCACTCCACTCCATTCCACTCCACTTCACTCGACTCCATTTCATTCCACTCCATTCCATTTTATTCTACTCCACTTCATTCCAGTTCATTCCACTCTACTCCACTCTATTTCATTCCATTCCATTCTACTCCACTCCACTCCACTTCATTCCACCCCATTCCATTCCATTTCATTCCACTCCACTTATCTCCACTCCATTTCATTCCACTCCACTCCATTCCATTTTATTCGACTCCACTCCACTCCATTTATTCCACTCCACTTCATTCTACCCCACTCCATTCCATTTCATTTCACTCCACACCACTCCATTTCATTCTACTCCATTCTTTTTCATTCTACTCCACTCCATTCCACTCCATTTCATCACATTCCACTTCATTCCATTTTGTTTCACCCCACTCCATTTCATTCCACTCCACTCCACTTCATTCCATTCTATTCCATTCCAACTAGCCCCTAATCTTGACCAAACTACTGTTTGGGCTTCAATTCTGATCTCTGGGTATAGTTGTTGAATGGGATTTTCTCATCTCAAGTCTTGGCACTCTTTGAGTAGTTTTTACTTGGACTTACCCCTTTGGAGGTTTTAGTTCCTGACTACCTGAGAAAAGACTCCAATTCTGTTTGCCTTTACTGTTATTACTGTTACTATCTGTTACTGTTACTGTTACTACTGTTACTACAGATACTACCACCTGACTTTTGGAAATGAAAAAACTATGGTGAACAAGATTGATCAGAAGTTGCCAAAGATTCAGTGGGAGTCAGAGGGGCATTAGGTGAAGTTAAGGTTTTTCAGAACAGTGTAAATTTTTTTTGGGGGGAGTAATAGAGTCTCACTATGTTGCCCTCGGTAGAGTGCTGTGGCATCACAGCTCACAGCAACCTCCAGCTCTTGGGCTTAAGCGATTCTCTTGTCTCAGCCTCCCAAGTAGCTGGGACTACAGGTGCTCACCACAACACCTGGCTATTTTCTTGTTGTAGTTGTCATTATTGTTTAGCCAGCCTGGGCTAGGCTTGACCCCAACCCATCAGCCTCTATGCATGCAGCTGGCATTGTTAACCACTGTGCTATGGGCACCAAACCAGAACAGTGTAATTGTTAATGTATGATACTGCAATAGTAGAGTCATGAGATTGTATGTTTGTCAAAATCATAAAACTTTATAGCACAAATAGTGAACCTTAATATAACATATATGCAAATAATTTTTTTATTAAAAATTTAGAAAGTCAGGATATTTCAGGAAGCAGTGTAGATAGACTATGATAAATGTTAGGGCTCAGAACATGATACTCCAAATTATGAAAACTTGGCATTCTGAATACTTTGAACTGAAGGAAATTGGAAAGGCTTTAGAACTAAGGTCTTTCTGACCTTCTTCCATCTCCTGTCTATCACCACCTCTTTTTCTTGCCTAAAGTGAGTTGCAGAAACCAGAATTCCTCTTCCCTATGGCAGTACACAGAAACCAGAAGGTCCCATCTTCTCCAAAGCCATAAAACTAGAAAAATCACTTTTTATTTTCTCCTTTCTCTCTTGAGAAAGAGAGATCAGTGAAGTCTAAAAGGCCAAAAAGCAAAGGGATTTGGGCATAAGTGCTGTTCTTTGATGAATAAAATTATTTATCATTGGTATGGATTAACAGTTCTGATACTACTATACACATATGCTGGAAATCAAACAATTGTGTGTTTAAATGGTGGGTGATGGGAACCAGCTTTCTAACTGTTGGGTTGGGAATTTATAGGTAACTAAGGTCAGGAGGCTGGAATGATCCATGTGGTAATGATGGAGAGTTGGAGACATTGGTATGTTGGGTGATGTTTTCTCGCGGGGAAAGAAGGACGGCTTGGCTGTGGGTGCAAGCTCGCTCCTAGAATTGTATGAAAGCAAGAAACGACTACATACTCTTAGATGGCATGTAGCAAAATGTCTTTATTTTCCACTCCCTTTTATTGGGAGTTAGTCATGTACACTACATTGATCAGTAATCCTAACATCCTCAATTCTTATCTTAAACTATAGAAAAGAAAGAAAGTCCGGGAAAGTGAGATAACCATCATAAGGTTAACCTAAAGAAAGTCTGGGAAAGTAAGATAACCATCTTAAGACTAGCCTCAGGCTGTTCCTCTCTGAAGACCTAAAACAACTATACATTATCTGACTTCTATTGTTGATGTTAAAGGTCAGGATAAACAGGGGAGTAAAACTTTTTTCTTCTATGTACTCAATTAAATTTCTGAGAAACAGGCTCCGAGAGTGTTTTCTTATGGTTTGGAGGCCTCTCCTGTTAAGATAGAGTGTTTTACTCACATCATTATGACAGAGTTTTTCTTTTCACTGACACCAACCTTTGAGTCATGTCCTCTGCACAGATGGGCTGTTTCAACCCTTATCTGGCAGACTGACTTGACTGCACGGTTGGGGTTCCATGTAGGAGGTTGTTAAGCCTTGCCTGCAGGCCCCCACTGTGCTTTCCCAGGTCTCTTAGGCCTCGACAAAAGCGCCTAATACTCACAAGTCTTTTACTCAGTTTCTGGAATTAAAAGAGCACATTTCATTTAATTTTTGTGGGAGTTTACCCCACATTGGTAAGAATTCATGCTTAGATGGTTATATATAGAAATATTTATAGATGTTTTATGTTGTGATGGCATAAATGATCACGTGAGACACGGATTGACAGTACACGTTGCAAGAGGTGAGGCTATCTTGCACCTACGGTTAGCTTCTCCTCTTGCAGCGTGTACTGTCATCTGTGTCTCGCATGATCATTTATGCGGTCGCCACAGTTTATATCCTTAAGTTAGTATACATACATACATCTCTTTGCTGTGTTAGCTAAGAGGGCCTAAAAGAGAAAATGACATCTTAGTACACCAATCTTATTTTCTAATAATATTCTCCAACATCAAGAACTACATTTCTGGAAGAAATGGCTACTTCTAGGACTGGGGCAGGAAATACACAACATGACTTTGGAACATAGAAAGTTCCAGAAAGTAAGAAAACAAAATAAAATAAAAATAAACCCAAACCCAATGGAAAGAGACATGTTAAAAGGTCCTAGGAACCAACTAAAAGAGCTCCTGATGGCCAAAACTAGAAAAATTTGAGCAACAAACTAAATAAAGTAGCATTAAATCATAAACCCAAGTATAGATTAAGTGTTCAAGAGTACACACTGATATAAACAATTAATTGAACAAATTTAAAAATAGAAGAGACTAATCTTTCACATGGAAGAATCACAAATAATTTATGAAGAAACTCTAAAGGAGAGGAAACATCATTTTCCATTCCTTAAGTATGGGCTGTGAAAATTACACAATATTATAAAAAACATGGGGGTGGGGGTCTGTGATGGAGAAAACTGATTAACAGTTTAAGGTGAATATCACCAGCCACAAATCAGGTTAATAGTGGGTATAGCCTTGGTAGGATGTGATGAAACTGACACTTTACATCTGCGATTTTCCTCTCTGAAATACATAACTCCAGTCTAATCATGACAAAACCACCAGACAAACTGCAATGAGGAGCATCCTACAGTATACCTGGGCCATCCTCCTCAAACCTTCCAAGGTCATTAAAATCAAAATCTGAGAAATGTTATAGCCAAGAAGTGCCTAATAAGTATGACAAATGCAATGTGGTATCCTGCATTAGATCCTGGAATAGAAAAAGAACATTGGACAAAACAAAGAAAATCTGAATAAATTATGGAATTTAGGTAATACTGTATTAATATTGGTTCACGAATTGTGCCAAAAATACCATAGCAATGAAACAAATAGTAGAAGAAGCTGGATGTGTGTGGAGGGGAGAGGGTTTATGGGAACTCTATACTGTGTCCCCAAGTTTGTAACTCTAAAATTGGTCTAAAATATAAAGTCTATTCAAGTTTTGACTCCATTAAAAATGTCCATATCATCAGTACTCTTATACAAATTATTTAATTTTTTTTTCACTGTAAAAATATTCATTTTATTGTAGGAAACGTGAAGAAACAAAGTAAGGGTAAAATAATCACCTCAAAAACCTTTATATCAAACAGAACTCTCATTCCCATTTTTACCCCATATCCTCTTTTACACAAAACAATTTCATTGTTTTTGGTTTTTAACTAGTTGTAGTAATATTAGATACAGAGTTAATATTAGGTTATCACCTTTTTTCCATGGGGTTGTGTTAGGTCCGAAAATTATTCTCCCAAACAGCCCAAACAGACGATTCCGAGACGCGCTCCGATGTAAAAGGCAAAAGGTGAGTTTTATTCAGGCCCCGGGAAGCCTGGACTCTCCTGGCATGCAAGCCGAGGACGAGCCCCGAACTCAGGGTAGAGCAAGTTTTTATGGGGTACAGAAAGCAAGAAGGGTAGGGTCCATTACGGGTACACTCTTGATTGGTTGTTGATGATTTCACTCGTAAAGGAGGATTTGGATTGGTACAGGTGAAGGGTAGGGGATTTCTTAACTGGGGCTAGAGGTGGTGTAGCCTAATTAGGAAGAAGAATGCCTAAATTTCAAGGAAGTAGATACCTATTGCCTATTATGGGAGCAGTTCAAGGGAACTGATACTTATTGCCTATTATGGCAGCTGTAAGGAGACTGTAACCTATTGCCTATTATGGCAGCTGTCTGTCTAAGGTGTCTCAATCAGTGGCTATGCAAGCAGGTGTGGGGGAGGCAGTAGGGAGTGGCCCTGCGGTTTTAACAGAGCTTATGCAGTAGACAACAAAATGGCGCTGGTCTGGCCCTTGCTGGTCTGGCCCTTACAGTTGCATGGTATTTATTACTTAATGGCTTAATAATAGTCACGTCAAGAAATGCATCAAATGTTTACTTAAATATTTTTTATAGTTGCTTCAGTAAACAATGTGGGCTGGCCCAATCAACATTCAAATCCAATTTCTTTTTCATTTTCCTAACCTCTCTAGAGAGTGTAAAAACCAAATACTCAACTTTCAGGCACTTCTGCAGCAGGGATCATGCGACTGTCCCAGAGTTGTGAGTAAAAGTTGGCCGCACAGTCACTTTCCCTCCCTCTGCCTTGGAGACATGATGGCCGAAGTGCTACCAGCTGTTTGGGACAATATGGAAGGGAATTGTTGAGACCTGAATCTATTGAGACTTTTTGCTATTAAGGAAATAGATCCCCATTTGTTTAAGTTGGATCTTATTTGAATTGTCACTAAAAATATTCCTTGGCAAAATTGTTAAAGTACTTACTTATTCACTTATTTCTTTGTGAGTGAATTTTCTATTAGCTATAGAACTTTTATTATAGAAAAATTGTAACATTGACAAAATTAAGGAGACATATAAATTAACCCCCATGAATCCATTATCAGGTTTAACAATAATCAACTCATGGTCTATCTTAATTCACGCAAATACTCCCTAATCACATTCTTCTCCACACATTATAACTTCAATAAGTATAATGCATCCAAATTTAAATCTTATATGTATGTAATTATCTAGTGATTATTTGCAGGAATAAAGTTTTTTTTTCTGTTATTAGGACTATTCCTGAGAAAAGAAATTTCAGGCCAATAAGTAACAGTTATTATCTCTTGAAAGATAAGTTAAAGATTTGGGCATGGCCTAATACTGTTAAATCTTAGATAATCAAGTATAAATAAATTGACAAAATTTAAACATATTTTAAAATATGTTTTTAAATGATTTTATAAACATAATTAAAATACATCCCAGCCTAAGTAAGATGTATATCTAATACATATAATCCCTTATAGATGACTTTTGTATTCTCCACCAGTCTGTGAGATTAGAGTATGGGTATAGCTCTTCCTTAAATTGAATCAGGTTATGTTGAGAGCAACTACTTGCTCAGCTGAAAAACATTCATGTTTCCTAGCCTCTCTAAAGATGTAAGAGATTCCTACTGAGAATTGGTAGGGAAATGTGGCTTTCCTATTATAGACACAATCCCTTATTCTTTAGCAATTCCTCCTTTGTCATGCCTGGAATGTGGATGTGAACCACCTAGCACTGTCTGCCTTAACACCACACCCTGAGGCAGTCATCGGGAGATTGGGTTTTAATCCTCATTTTGCCATTTCTCTGATCTAGTGTCTAGATTCCTTCTAAGGACTTCAGATGAGCATTCCATAGTTTTAAAATAATTACATGTAACAAAACTCCCAATAACCCAACTATTTGGCTTTTCCCAGTAAAAATTTATTTTTTCACTTCAGCAGAAGTGGGGAGGTAGGTAGTCTAATGCTGGTAAAGTAGTTTCATGAGGTCATCATTGTCCTGGGGGCTTTCCACATTACTGCTCATCTGAAGTCCTTAGAAGGAATCTAGAGACTAGATCAGAGAAATGGCAAAATGGGGATTAAAACCCAATCTCCCGATGACTGCCTCAGCAATCTTTCATCACACTACTTAGTGCTTGGAGCTTTGGGTAGTGCTTCGATAGTAACAACAATTTTATATATGCACTTAAACAGCAACACACTAGCATTCAATTGAATCTGCTCACAAGGTCATCAGACTCTTGTGGCATCATTTCTTCAGGCCTTCCCCAGTGACAATTTTGCTCCTTCCCTGACTTGGCATGTGTAGAAGCTTAAATGACTCTGTACGTGAATCCCTGCAGTGGAAAACACAAAGCATTTTAAAATATTTTTTTAAGTTTCTTATACATATTATAATTTTAAAAATCCATTTAACTTTACTCTAAAGTTATGTTCTCCAATTTTATGTTCTTCCAAATTTATGTTCTCTCTATGCTCTGCCCGCCTTCATTTTCTATTTAACCCTTACTAACAATTCCATGGATTAGTGCTGTACTTTTAAAAACCCAGGGTATTGACCTCTATAGTCCTAGTAGAGTATTTTAAATCCCTCAATTTCTTATAATAAAAGCCTGTTGAGCACTCATGTGTGATGATAAAAACCCTGCTCTGTACAAGTGTTTTCTTATTGGGCCAACCTTTCCAGCTGCGAGACCCATGTTGGTCTGTTCAATATAAGGGCTTCTACAGCACCTCCGCCTGCTGTTACCGATGAAGAGGGTCCAGCAGCCTATCGCTGTCAGCTAATATGCAGAGACAGGGATAGGTCCACCAAACTTTGTCAGAAGGCTGGGATTCTGCAGAACAGTGAGAGTAGCCTGTCCAAGACTATTCTATTTCCCAAATCTCAGTTTTATACTTAAAGCTTCAAAGCAAAGACCAGGTTAATAAATTAACCCTTATTTTAAACAATAATCAGCATAACTCAGTGACCTATTACAGCATACCAGTTCAAGAGTTAAATCTCCTAAATCAGTTCTCCTAAACTACTTGATTTGCAAAACAGTAAGAATGGGAGAGACAAGGTTAAGGTCAGGCAGGACCTAAATGACCAGACCATCTGCCCCACATCTGCCCCAGCCTGACAGACTCTGTCTTATTCTCACTTATGTGCATTCACGGCTGGTGCAGATCGTTCTAAAAATGTGGCCCATTCTCCTTTTACACAAAGGTGACGACCACCACCCTCCTCATTATCACTTCCCTTAACATCATCATCATCATCGTCATTTTCTTCTTCTCGTGTTAAGATTAGGATAAAACAATTATTTTTAAACCAGCCATGCTTATCTTTTAAATATCATCTTAATGAAATTATTTTAAATGGTCAAGGTAAGGTTATTGAGTGTGGTTTTTCTTGACCTGATTCTAAAAACTATTTAAATAATTCTTCTATACAACATAGACACACACACACACACACACACACACACACACATGACATTTCTCTTTCAATAATTACATGGATTCTTAAAGATAAAAAATCAAACTTTTCCTCAACTAGTGGCCTAGAAAGGAAAGTCACTTTGATCTCTTCTGATTCTCTAGAAAACTGGAAAAAAATCAAAAGGCATCAATTCCCTGAGTGAGCAGAGTGTTGATCAGGCAATTTAAAAATTAGTAGGGTTCTTTCCTAGCTTTATTGAGGTATAGCAGACAACTATATATATCCAACATATACAATGTGATGATTTGATATACATGTACATTGTGAAATGATTACCACAATCAAGCTAATTAACCCATTCATCACTTCACATATTTGTCATTTTTTAAATGGTAAGAACACTTACTAATAATATATACTTGAATACCAATGATGGTCACCATGTTGTTTATTGGATCCCATAAACATATTCATTTTATAGCTGACAATTTGTGCCTTTGACTCCGCATTCACTCCACTACCCTCTCCTGCCAACCACTTCCCTACTCTCTGCTTCTGTGAGTTTGACATTCTGCCTTCCACATATAAGTGAGATCATGCAGTATTTGTCTTTCTGTGTCTGGCTTAGTTCACTTAGCATGTTGTTCTCTAGTTTCATCTATGTTGTTGCAAATGGCAGGATTTCCTTGTGTTTTGTTTTATTTTGTTTTTCTGAGACAGTCTTACTTTGTTGTTCTTGGTAGAGTGCTGTAGTGTCATAGCTCACAGCAACCTCAAACTCTTGGGCTCAAGTGATCCTCTTGCCTCAGCCTCTCAAGTTGCTGGGACTACAGTCACCCGCTAGAGTGCCCAGCTATTTTTTTAAAGATGAGGTCTTGCTCTTGCTCAGGCTGGTCTCGAACTTATGAGCTCAAGCAATCCACCCATCTCAGCCTCTCAAAGTGCTAGGATTACAGGTGTGAGCCACCACGCTTGGCCTGATTTTCTTATTTTTTATGGCTTAATAATATTCTGTGATATGGCTGGGCGTGCTGGCTCACACTTGTAATGCTAATATTTTGGGAGAGGGAGGTGGGAGAATTGTTTGAAGCCAGGACAAGTTCAAGACAAGTCTGGGTGAGATAGCAAGATCTCTTCTCTACTAAAAGTAAGTGAAATTAGCTAGTTGTAAGGACACATGCCTGTAATCCCAGTTATTAGGGAGGCGAAGGTGAAAGGATCATTTGGGCCCAGAGTCAGAGGCTGCAGTGAGCCTCTGACACACTAGTGGATTGCTTGATCTCACAAGTTCAAGACCAGACTAAGCAAGAGCAAGACCTCATCTCTAAAAAAATAGCTGGACACTGGCAGGCACCTGTAGTCCCAGCTACTCAGGAGGCTGAAGCAAGAGGATCACTTTAGCCCAAGAGTTTGAGATTGCTGTGAGCCATTGTATTCCAGTTTGTGTGACAGAACAAGACCCTGCCTTTAAAAAATAAAAATAAAAATAAAAATAATATAAACATTTTCCCCTACACACACACATAGACACACACACACATATATCTTCTATGGAATCTATATATGTATATACAGGGTAGACATAAAGTTCATGTGCAATTTAAATTCTACCTTGTATATGGGGGATATATTACATTTTTTATTCATCAATAGACACTTAAATTATTTTCACATCTTGGCTATTTCTTGGCTATTATGAATAATACTACAATGTCCATTCAGAGATTCATTTTTCTAAATATTGTTAGATGGCATTGATTTCATCAGAAACACCCAAACTTTAATCTACTCTTTTCTCAAACTTCAAATATTGAGTTATTTCAAAGCTCTATTTTTGCTTTTCCATGTCCCGCCATAAACACGTGCTCTTTCTGAGTGACCTTTCTCAGACATAAGGCTTTAAACATCACCCAGTTTCTCCTGAGTATATATCTGCAGTCTTGATATCTCATTTGTATGTTAAAGAGCTTCCTTGCAGAAACTCCTTTCTTTGAAAATCTAAGAGACATATCGAGATTGAGATGTTTTAAAAACAAATCTTAATTTCTATTCCTGCCTCTTCACGGTTTTCCCCATTTCAGAAGTGGCCAAACCTAGTCGTTTAGCATCCCAATTAATCAAACTTTTATATTTCCCTTTTCTCCTTCTATTGCATATCCAATCCATTGATAAGTCTTGTCGATACATTCTAGAAAATATATCTAAATCTGACAGCCTACAGGTCTGCACTGACAACCCTGAGCAAGCTATATTTATGATTTTTACTTCTCTTCCAGAATTTTATTTTATTTTATTTACACAGAGTCTCCCTTTGTTGCCCTTAGTAGAGGGCTGTGGCATCATCATAGCTCACAGCAACCTAAACTCCTGGGTTCAAGTAATCCTCTTGCCTTAGCCTCCTAAGTAGCTGGGACTACAGGTACCTGCCACAATGCCTGAGTAGTTTTTAGTAAAGATGGGGTCTTGCTCTTGTTTAGGCTGGTCTTGAACTAGTGAGCTCAAATGATGTACCTGCCTCGGCCTCCCAGAGTGCTAGAGTTACAAGCATGAGCCACCACTCCCAGCCTTTGTTCTAGACTATGCAACAGCCTTCTAATGGGCCTCCCTGAGTCCATCCTGTCCCTCTTATGGGCCATTATGGGTGTATAGCCATCACACAGCTAAAGTAGTCTCTCCAATGTGTAAATTACTTTACATCATTCTCTTACCCAAAGCTCTTCAGGGACTTTATAATTCAGTGAGGTAAAAACCCAAGTTCTTAGTGTGGTCTATCAGCCCCTACCTGATCTGGTTCCTGCTCAGCTCTGGACATATCACTTTCCTGTCTCTCTACATTCCTGCAACCTTGCCTTTCTTTTTTTCTTTTTCTTTTTTGGTCCCTTAAGCACACCATGTTCATTTCCTCTGGGACCTTTATGTTTATCTCCTCAGCCTGAAATACTCTTCAGGTGTATTTTCATATGGCATCTTCATTTTCATCATTGAAGACTCAGATCAACGTCACTTTTCAGAGAGGTCTCCTTTGACCACATTACAGTGCCTAGTGACTGTCATATCACATGGTTCCTGGTATCAACAGCAGCAGAGAAAACCAATGAAGTTAATTTTAGGATAATGTAAGATGTAAAGGAAGGAAATAAGGGTATGAAAATAGATGCAAGGACACAAAAAATCAGAAGCAGTAGAAGCTTCAAAGAATTGGTAGGAAGAGTGGTGAGGCCGGACTACTGGGGCTTTGGTTCCAGTGAAAGTATCTTAGGAGGATGCCAAGGATGATCACACAGTCAACCTGACTTTTGATCCTGTTTGAAATAAAGACAAGATAATGCCAATGTAATCGTTTATTTGTTGGAAAAGTATTCTCATAACAGAAGGAATAAAATAGTCATTAAACATTCCAATAGGTTACGGTGATATATAGATATTAGTCTCCATTTTGGACCTGGAAAGCCAATGCAGACTTCCTCATATCAGATCAACCCAGATTTCAAGATTGCCTTGATCCCAACAGATGGAACACATTATAATTTCCCAGTGTAAATAAAAGGGCTCAGACATATTGTTCTACATCACAAGATTCCTTGATGGATCCTATCACAATAAATCAGACTCACATCCATCAAATGTCATTTGAAATATTTCAGAGTTTAATCTCTCAAAAGAAAATAATTTCCATCCCAATTAAGTTTCTTGAATTTGAAATATAACCAGAGCAATAGAAATCTGATGAGAGTCCTTGTCACTAATTTAAGATTGTGATAATATCTCCATAAGGCCCAGCTCAGACAATTTTGTCCTTTTTTAATACCATGCCCTGAGACAAATCAATAGAGTAATGGCTCCCATCAATCCCCAAGCTGTCCACCATGGTGATACCAGTTACACTGCAAGAGTAGTCAAAGGGAAGCAGGTGGTAGACAGGATCTGGTCCTGGGAAACTGGAAGGTGAAGGGCTGTATTCAGGTCTAGGTTGGGCAGGAAATCATATATGAAAGATATTTAATGACTGAAGATTTTTTTTTTGAGACAGTCTCACTTTGTCACCCTTGGTAAAGTGCTGTGGCATCACAGTTCACAGCAAACTCTAGCTCTTGGGCTTAGGTGATTCTCTTGCCTCTGCCTCCTGAGTAGATAGGTGTACAGGTGCCTGCCACAGCACCCAGCTATTTTTTGTTACAGTTTGGCCGGGTCGGGCTTGAATCCGCCACCCTCGGTATATGGGGCTGGCTCCCTACCCACTGAGCCACAGGCACCACCCGACTGAAGATCTCTTTGAGAGCTGCTATAGTGTGTGGAATAGTGGGGGAAAGGAAAAGGAAGATATTGGAGTTTCCACCTAAGGCAGAAAGCGGTTAGTATTTTGATCTTAGAAGCACATAAGATGTGCTGACATTACTCAGGGACCAAAAAAAGGTCAATGAAGTGGAATTTCAGTGGGTCTTTAATGTGAATATTGCACATACATAATAACACTTAATAGATTGGCTGGCTTACTGATTGATTAGTTTACTTGGCTAAATTCAAGGCTTAGAATTATGATTTTTGACTTTGCTGTACTTTCAATAAGAAAACCTTTTGGTTGGAGGAAACGGAACTTTCCTGATGAAATGGTAGAACCTATTGGCTCTGTTTCCCGTTCAGAATAGTGCCATATTTATCAAATAATTCCTTTAAGTAGCATTTGAAGAATTTATGAGGTTTTTGCTTTTTTACTTGTAAATGATGAAATGTTTAATATATCTGCACATTATAAACACAATAATTTGCAATTGAAAATTTTTGTTTTAGTTTTTATCCTGTGGTCTTGCATTATAAAAATGAAAGATGATATCATCACATAAATAATTTCAATAAAAATGAATGAGACCATTTTTCACCGTTTTCTGGATTAATTCTAAACTACCTTGCCTTCAGGTCATGGGTGATGTTATCATATTACCTTTCTACATGTACCATTCTATTCTGGAGAATTCGAAACATAAACATATTCACAAAGTACATTACTGTAAACTTTACAGAAAAATCTTAAAATCTTGAAATCTCATGTTTTTTTCTTACATAAAATGTTCTTTTTACCTATTTCCCATCAGATTTTTGAAAAAGGATGTTACATTTTCATGGTCATCAACTTTGGAATTAGCTTCTGCATGTAGACCCTGCCTGGCTCTACCGTTCATTAGTTGTGATACTTCTGGCAAGTTTTCTAATCTTTATGATGTCTCTCTCTTTGTTTTTTTAATCTTAAGAATAGTTACAATAGTGTTACTGCCAGAATTTAGACAAGTGAATAAAAACAGTAACTGTACACAATAAATGTTAGATTTTTTAAAAAAATAAAGAACATAGATATTCTAAGAGCCTTGGAACTGAGACATGCACAGAGAAAAATCATGAGTAGATATAGTTCATAATGGTTGGTCAATGAATGCATCCCACAGGGAACTCCCTGCTTCAGGCTAAGTATTTAATGATAGAGGGCATGTGGTACAGCCATGATAAACCAGTACAGAGATTCCTCAAATAATTAAATATAGAGATACCATATGGTCCAGCGATCTTACTACAGGTATATATCTAAAGTATGATTTTCAACCTGTGTGCCTTGGCACAGTGGTGTGCCATGAGAGGATCTTAGGTGTACCATAAACATTGTAAAAGAACATTAATTAAATTATTTTTGAAAGAAGTTCAAAGCCCAGTAAGCATATCCTTTTTCTTACCCTTTTTTTTTTGATCAACATAATTTAAGTGTGCCATGGAAGTTTAACTATAGGTTCAAGTGCATTAGCCACGGAAGTTTAACTATAGGTTCAAGTGCATTGGCCACGGAAGTTTAACTATAGGTTCAAACACGTCATGACATTAAAAAGGTTGAAAAACATGGTTCTAAAGGAAAGGAAATTAGTATCTTGTAGTGATATCTACACTCATTGCAGCATTATTCATAATAGCCGAGATGTGGAAATACCCTAAGTGCCCATTGACCGCTGAATGTATAAAGATTCATCTTTATATAAACATACACAGTAGAATATTATTCAGCCTAAAATAAAGGCAATCCTGTTACTTTCAACAATGACATAGATGAAGCCGCAGGACATTCTGCTAAATGAAATGAAGCCGGCACAGAGAGACAAATTCTGCAGGACCTCACTCAGATCTAGAAGATAAAATAGTCCAACTCAGAAGCAGGGAGTAAAATGGTGGTTGCCAGGGGCTGGGGGAAGTGGGGAGATGTTGGTCAAAGGGTATAAAGTTGTAGTTATGTGGGATGCATAAGTTCTGGAGACCTACTCTGCAGCATGATGACCATGGTTACTGTATTTTAACACTTGTAATTTACTGAGAGAGCGGATCTTTGTGCTCACCAGGCACACACACAAGTAGTAAGGTGAGGGTGTGGGTATGTTAGTGAACCTGACTGTGGTGATCATTTCACAATGTATACTAAATCAAAACACCACGTTGTACACATTAAAAAAATTAGAGGGCAGGTTGCTATCCCTAACAGTCTACGCAGATTGAAATCACATGTCTAAATCAAACTTAGAAAATATGAGAATTTATGGAATTTGACTGCCCCAAGCTCTTGCCTGAGGTATTTAGAGACAGCAGGCACCCTGGGGGACTGGTAGAAGTCTGTGTGATGGAGATACATGAGTATCCCCACTGCTGTCTGTTAATCCAACATGGACTATTTATGTCACTTTTTGAGTTTCCACAAAATCCGACAACACCACCATCAAGTAACAGCTGATGATTCTTTTAGTGATGCCGCCTCCTCTGTTTTTGTGTGATGTAGGGATGGAACAGTCAGTCAAGATGTCCCATGCTTTCCTAGCCGATGAGTCAGCCAGAGCAACTGAACTGTCCCTCCAGGAAATAAATCTTGAGTGGGACGAATCAAGGACTAACATGGGTATCACTCGTTTCCAATGGCGGCTCCCAGATCCAAGAAGAGACTGTTTTTTGTTTGTTGGTTGGTTTGCGACTGAGAATTCTAGAGCTGTTATGCTTTCTGGCTTTTTCTAACGTCTGTTCCTGTGCTTTATTTTCAAGCATATAAGCTCCCCAATATCATCCCAATAATGTCATTATTTTTAACTCACATCATATTTCTGCTCTATGAAAAGAACTTCTAAATCAGGAGGTATTCCTAGAGTGAGTACTCCATGATTTTCTTTATGTTTGAGAGATGATGTAAATACTTAATGATAATACAGTGCACTAAAAAGAAAGGACACATTTAATTTTGTCGCAAGTATTTTTAGTATAAGTAAATAGACGATCATCATTGAAGAGGCTAACAAAGTAGATGGTGTGAAATAGAGGAGGAAGGGAGACGGGAAGAGTGCTGCTTCAAATGTGGCTCAGACATGGAGATCCCTCTGTTCATCTCTTTGACGGTGATCAGATCCCTTCAACTCTCTTTCTGAACCGGTTTCTTCAGGAGGAGATAACAATACTTCTATCAAATTACTGTAATTGTTGACTGAGAGAATACAAATGGAAGGGCGTGGCATACAACTTTACTCTTGTTAAGAATTTTATAAATCACAGTCCCTTATTATTGTACAACTAATTCTTCACGTATTTCCTCTCTACCAGAGAGCTCATCTATCTTCTTTGCCACTATATCTCTAGTTCCAAGCATAATGCTCGGTTTAAATGGTACTGAAAAATATTTGGTGAGTAAATACAATGACATCAAAAAAGCAAAATGATAAACAATTGTTTTAGAGACTATGTCACCTTTGACTTTCAATTTGTGTCAGATTTTGTTCTAGTTAGAGTTTAGAAGTTACTAACTTTTGTAGTTCATATTTTAAAAATACAGGTATCTTCAAGTTTTAGAATTTAATTAAACTAAGAACTTAGAAAGAGAAGTGGCAGGAAGTTTTTCCTTGAAGCGGTTATACTTGTTAGTACTTAGAACTGTGGAAATGAGAGACGGTTCATGGAAATATTAACCCTGCTCTGTGTCAGCTGCTGGCTTATTATCCACAGCACACCTTACAGTAAAAGGTGTGTTCCTTTTTTGTCTTAATGCTCTTATTTGTCCCAAATTTACCCTATCAAGATTGCAGAGACTTGCGTTTTAAGGAAGACTCAGGGAGTACTGTGAGGTTTCTAATTAATGGAGCTTATAGAAGTTCAGATACATTTGTAACAGGAGAAGCTCTATTCCAGGGTCCATATACACACACACACAGTGGTCAGGCTGGCAGCACGTGACCCTTGGTGAGTATTCGTTGTGTTAAAAATGTATGTAAACATCTGGTTTTATATATGTTTCAAAAGATGCTGTTTTAAAATATTCAAAAATTGTTTTAGCATTGATAGTTATGGTACAAATGATATATGCTAATTTTATAACATTAATGAAATGGTAAAAATATTAAACACGATTTTATTATTAATGCAAACATTCTATATCATTGGTTCAATCTATATCTATCAATACATTTGCATGTGTGGTTTATATGTAAACACTAAATATATAGTACGTACAATACTGTTTTTACCAATAACTTAAATGCTTGATAAAAATTCAAACAATAGGCCAGATGTGGTGGCTCTCACCTGTAATCCTAGCTCTCTGGGAGGCTGAGGTGGAGGATTGCTTGAGCTCATGAGTTCAAGACCAGCCTGAGCAAGACTGAGACCTCGGCTCTACTAAAAATGGAGAAATTAGCCAGATGTTGTGTCTCCTACAGTCCCAGCTATTCCAGAGGCTGAGGCAGAAGATGCCTGAACCTAGGACTCTGAGTTTGCTATGAGCCAGGCTGACACTATGACACTTTAGCCTGGGCAATAGAGTGAGACTCAGTTTCAGGAAAAAAAAAATGCAAACAATAAACTCTAATTAGTATAAACTAGGTCTCCTTCTCAAGGTACAATGCCAGGACACTAGTCCCTGAGTGTAGAAGTCTTATTCTTCAAAAGGAGATGCTATCACTAGTTTTCTCCCCAGTCTTGTTGAAAAACCTAATGTATGTAAACACTTTCCTGCGCTGCACTTTTTTCAACTACTTTATCATGGAAGTTTGATTCCATATCGACATACTAAGTTATGCAGGTAACCATGAAATATGAGTCAAAATTTAGTGGAACCCCTGAACTCCCAGGACCTGATTCTCATGTTGATATAATTCTACTTCCTCCATTTTATGGATGAGGAGACCAAGACTCAAGGAGGTAATGTGACAATGAGACGGGACCTGGGCAAGGACCAAGCATACTGGCTCTCAGACCATGACTTGGTATGACACCCTGGAGGTAAGTTCACGGAAGTCCTAGAAAATCTGTATCCAGGGAAAAGTAAAATATTAAAAGAAAGAAGAAAAAAAAATCATGGAGATGATAACTATGATGATTCACATTATTAAACTGAGAAAGAGTCAGGGATTTTTGGCTAAAAGTTTTGCTTAGAGCAGCTTGCATTTCTCATTCAGTTACGGATAAAAACCGGGGGCAGATATTTAGAGCCCTCTGGAGTTTTGCCATGATTTGAGTCTCAGTAAAATTAGATGATGCTTTCTAGCTCTCTGGGAGGTCCAGTTAGGTAGATTGCTTGAGCTCAGGAGTTCCAGACCAAAGCTGAGCAAGAGTGAGATCCGTCTCTACTAAAAATAGAAATACTATCCAGGCATTGTGGTAAGTACCCCAGCTACTCAGGGGGCTGAAGTAAGAGGACTGCTTGAGCCCAGGAGTTTAAGGTTGCTGTGAGCTATGACTCCACAACACTCTAGCCTGAGGCAACAGAGTGAGACTCTATAAAAATCATAATAATAAAAAAAGATGATGATGCAATCTCTAGCTCTTTCCCAATTACCAGCCAGTAAAACAGGATGGTATTCTCTCTCCCTTCTCTCCAGCCCCACAGCACTGGAGGTGCAGGCCTGGACAGAGGTGAGTCCAAGAAACCTTCCCCACAGGCTGCTGAGAGTCTAGGCTAATTTCTCTGAAGGTGTCTCAGTTCTGGGCTGAGCCTGGGGGTCCAGGTCAGCCCATCTCAGAGCTCCAGGGGCTCTTTTCATATAAATATTCTACCTAATTAGGCAAGATATTTTATAGGCTAAGAATCTGTAGGGATACTGCTTTAACAAACACATTGCAAAGATGATCATTTCCCATTTTTTTTTTTTTTTTTGCATCCTACTTTTCTCTTAGGCCAGACTAACTCATTCAATGTCTATCTCGTTAGTTCTATCTGGAAGCCATTATTTCCTTCTTGCAAAACAGCAACACTTCTTTATGGGAACTTTTCTGAGCTATCTTTAGCAAAACATGTTTAAATGTACATATAACTGTGAATTTAGAGGTATGTCATCCTCCTAATGGGGGTACAAGTTTAAGTTCAGTGAGAAATTAAAACATTTAGAATATAAAGCTCTTGGATACTTTCACTGCAATTCAGTGAATTAATTTTGAGTTCATACTGAGTGCATGTCAGTATCACCTATTTGGTATGTGCTAGAGGCCCCTGCCCTGGGAATCTCGCTCTTCTTTTCCAGTCCTTGAACTGTGTCTGGTCCTGATGTCAGAATATGTGGCTATACTGTTCCCTGCCTGTCACAATAATCTACGTCCAGTGTTCCAAGTTTAGGGTTCTCTCAGGCAGGGTGGTTGGGCAGGGTTTTTATCCTCAAGATCACAGACAAGCTAGGTACAGGGGTCCTCAAACTGTTTAAACAGGGGGCCAGTTCAATGTCCCTCAGACCATTGAAGGGCTGGACTGTGGGCCCTGGGACGAGTCGCCTGCTAAGCAGGACAGGCAGCAGTGGCAAAAACACCCAGCGGGCCAGATAAATGTCCTAGGCGGGCTGCATGTGGCCCACAGGCCATAGTTTGAGGATGCCTGATTGGAGTTGATGATTAGCGTGCCCGACTAACTTCAGGTAGATACCATTTAATGACCGTTCCTCCCCTTGTGGGTTTAAAGGGGAGTACAATAACCAGCCTGTAGAGAAGATGGTATCTCAGGCATTACAGAGCTCTAAGGAGAAATGGAGACAAACATGAACCCGGTCTCAAATTCTAGTAGATCAAATAACTAATTAGTTAATATTACAGCAATTGTGAAACTGTGTACAGAGGTTTACTATTTTTTTTTTTTTGAAACAGTCTTACTTTGTCACCCTTGGTAGAGTACCATGGCATCACAGTTCACAGTAAACTTCAACTCCTGGGCTCAAGCAATTCTCTTGCCTCAGCCTCCCAAGTAGCTGGGACTACAGGTGCCTGCCACAATGCACAGCTATTTTTTGTTGTAGTTATTGTTGTTTAGCTGGCCAGGGCTGGGTTTGAACCCGCCACCCTCGGTGTATATGGCTACCGCCATAACCATGGTTTTCTATTTTTAATAGAAAGCTGAGGTTTCTATTTTTAAAAAATAGAAAAGTTTAATAAAGCTGAGGTTTTCTATTTTTAATAAAGTGTTGATGTAAATAAAAAGTCATACAAGACTCATAAGACAAATGACAAATGAGCAAAAGATTTGAGTCAAAACTTCATAAGTGAGAAAATATTATTGATAAACACATATTTTCAAAAACATGTTCAACTTTGTTACAAAGAAAAGACATATTATACAAGGTTTTTTCTTATTTTGCTTGGTACATCATTAAAAATTTGAAAAGAATATGAGCAAATGGTGTCGCATTGTAGTGTACTGATATAGTTGTTGAATAAATAAATAAATGAAGAACTAGATTGATGACTCTTAGGGAAAATAAATTACTTGTTTTAAATATATTCTAAAAATGATTCTTGTCTACTTCTAAAAAGTTTGAGAACCATCAAATTTCTGCATGCTTAAGAAATAGTAGGACGCTTATAAAGAAACTATGTATACCTGGATCCCATCTCTAGAGTCAGATACATTGCAGCTGATATGCTATTAAGGAATCTATAGTCTTGAGCTGGGCATGGTGGCTCATGCCTATAATCCTGGCACTCTGGGAGGCTGAGGTGGATAAATTGCCTGAGCTTAGGAGTTCAAGACCAGCTGAAGAAGAGAGAAAGCCTCTCTGTACTAAAAATAGAAAAACTAGCTGGGCATTGTGGCAGGCACCTGCAGTCCCAGCTAGTTCGGAGGCTGCAGCAAGAGGATGCTTGAGCCCAAGAGTCTGAGATTGCTACGATCTATGACACCATGGCACTCTACCAAGGGTGACAGTGTGAGACCTTAGCAAGCACCTGGGTCTTTGAGGCAGGTAGTTCACAAATTATCTTTTGGGAAACAATACTATAGGTTCTTTTACATTTATATGTATTTCTTATTTATATTAATATATAGAGTAGAAGTGTAACTTGGTTACATGTGTGGATTGTGTAATGGTTGCTATAGGTTGTTTGAATAAAGTTAAATATTAGCATGAAAACACAGAATCAGATGACCAGACTATGATTACATATTAAGCACATCAGCAGTAATGCTCTATAAACTCCTTTTTTATGTATTTATTTATTTTATGATAGGCCAATGCTGGTAAATTTAGTTAGGGGCTGGGGGCTCAGTTATTACAATACTTTAACTATACCTTGCCTTTCCCACTTAAACAGATTGAATATGAGAGCTTTGTGAGAAAATCTTGTTCTTTTTCCTTCCCACACCATGATCATCGATTATAACGTAGGCTGCAGTGGAGCGGCTTCTGTGAGCACACCTCCTGATTGAGAAGTGATTTCATCTGATTTCATTGCCCAACATTCTTTGACAGTTGGCCACAGTGGAAGCCTGGATCAGAAACAGTCTTGAACACCTGCCTTCAAGACTGAGAATCAGAACAAAGTGGGGAGGCAGTAGGCTCCTAAAAGAGAGAAGAGAGGAAGAAAGAAAGGCTGAGTTCTCTTACTGGGTGCAGAAACTCCTAAGAGTGAGTACACTAGTTCTTAGGTAACAGGTGGTTGTTGATTGTCATGTGTCGGAAGCCAGGCTTGACACTGGTGGAACTCCAGGGAAAGGAGCACTCCCAGACTCTCATAGGGAAGATTTGGGGTTTAGAGAAGTGTACTTCAGCGGTGGTTCAGACCGAGGACAATAATGTGACACGTACAAAGGGCCCCTTTTTAAATCATTCTGTTATTGTTTCCCTAGAAGGTAAGAAAGTGGGAAAGGCAAGGTATAGTTAAAGTATTGTAATAACCGAGCCCCCAGCCCCTAACCCCCAGGACTAGAAAGAAAAGCAACAAACCCCATATACTTGTTAAAGGAATGTCTCCTAAGCCTTTTAGCCTCAGCCTCCCCTACAAGGGAGGAGAAGTTAAGTTCTGGGAAGGAGCTCAAGAAGGTAAGGGAAGGAAGGGAGGGAAGGGTGAGCCCTGGGCGAAAAGGGCTGAAGTTGGTTTAAAGCTCAAGCTGTTCTTGGAAATTTACCCAATACCCCTCATCTGATGATTTGTGAGTTAATGTATCTAAAGTTAGCATGTACCCCCACCCTGAATTATGTAACCCCTTACAGTGCACCCCATCTTATGGTGATGAAGTAATGTGTATCTTGTGATGTATGAATCAATATGTACCCTCGCCTTGCAACCCCACTCTAACTGCTATGATTGGCTTCTGTATTGCGCTAGCTTGCTGACCCTGCAAAATAATGGTATAAAAAGGCACTTCACCTGCCAGTCGAGTGCTGCATGCCTCTCTGGTATGGGCCCCCTGTAGGTGCACCTGCAGGTGCATTAAATTCCTGATAAATTTCTATTACTTAATTACATCTGAAGTGGGGTCCATCCTTCTCTCGCATTTGCTGTCCTATTTTAGTATAAACTTTAAATCAAAAAGTAAAATTGAGTATTCTGTTACTGTTTCCCTAGAAGATAAGAAAGTGGGAAAGGCAAGGTACAATTAAAGTATAAACTTTAAGTCAAAAAGTAAAATTAAACCAATTTTTTAGGCTTAGGACAACAGGTTTTGGGGCCATGTAAAGTTCTGGCTATTTTCATTGATTTTTGAGAAATACTTTTCCAAATTATTCTATTACTTTATCAGGATTTCCTTTTTGCCCTTTGTATATTTTCAGTAACTTAAACTGCAGTCGCTTGTCATAGCTGGGATAAGCATAAGAAGGAAAAGGTTTTTGTTGAATGTAGTTTCATTTATCATGTTTTTCTGTTAATGAGAATTTTATTTACATCCATTTCTATTTAACACACGAATATCACATCTTCAGGATCTGTAATAACTTATTTAAAGCCTGTGCTCATTTTCTCCAGGCTATAGGTAGAAGACTGTCCCCAGAGTAGCATTAACTTTGTTGAGCTGAATGATTGAAGCCTTGAAATAAGAAAAACCTGCTGCAAGAATCCTTTCCTTCCTTTTGAAGAATTTGAACTGTTTAGTAGGAACTCTGTAACTTTACATACTCTTGAAATACCATTCACGTACAAATAAACGCTTGTCTTCTAGCTAGACACAGGCTTGGTTAGTTTTTCAAATACTCTAGCCATGGCAGTATTTTATTTGGAAATCATCTGAGATAATTGTTCAAATCCCATCTGTTGCCATTCACATTTACACATCAACTGCCAAAACCAGTAACTTGATTTTCTTTCAGTTTTTTTTAATTATTAAGGGCACACAATAGTTCTATATATTTGCAGGGCACATGTGTGTTGATGCAGGCATACAGTGTGTATTAATGAGGGTAACTGGAGCCTCCATGACCTCAAGCATTTATCATTTCTTTGTGTGAGGAATATTCCAATTCCACTTTTTAGTTATTTTATAGTAGACCATAACTTACTGTTGGTTATAGTCATTTTGCTGTATTATGGTAGATCATTCATTCTATCTAAATAGTCCCTACATATATAGACAGCAAAATTATGTAACAATATATTCCATTTTTAATGTATCAAAATGTTTCCAGAGCAACATTATTAAAATGATTATGTCATGGTCCCTGATAGCATCAAGCTCTAATAGGAAGAAGCAAAGAGGGCAGATATGTTTCAGCCGGTCAGTGGCTTGGGTGCTTTTCTTGTCTTCAGTTGGTGAATTCATGATGTGAATGGAAGAACTGAGTTAATGTCTGGGATTCAATTCCCACTAGTCCACTGTGGAGTATAATGCCAGTGGTGTTAGTCTCCTCTGAAGAATCAGTAGGACAGAAGAATTTTCCTCTGATCTCCACCCAGAGGTGATTAAGGGATATAAACCCTCCTATGCGTATTTCAGGGCTTGAGCTATTCCCTTGATCTCTGCCCTGGTCAAATACAAATCTCCACCATGGGTATTTGCTTTGACTTTTGATCGGGCAGGAGATGGCCTAGTTAATGTTTCTTGCCAGACCTTGGACGCAGCTTCCTCTGTGGCCATTGTTTCTTCAGAGGGTTCACAGACCCAGCACGGGTGTTTACAAGCTGTATCCCCTACAGGCCAGGCTTCTAGGAACTGCTCAGATAAGGAATTTAGTGTCTGATTTAAAAGTAAACTAGCTAACCTGTTTATATTCCACCTTGCTTAGCTTATTTCTCTGTTTTTCCCTTGGCAAATGGGGTCTTCGTTCTCCATTCTGCCCGTAGATGTAGCCTGAGTAGCCAAATCCTATCAGATGGTGGAATAGAGAGGCTGCATGACTGAACACCAGGTACAAGGCCACTGCCTGATGACACCTGAGCACGATGGAGCCCCAGTTCACCCCACTTTTGGCGTCAGGGTTGGCCAGCAGGTCAGTCATGTGGTTCTTCTTACACAGGAATCAGTCAAATCTCCCCCCCCCCCCACCGGCCTCAGATATGGCAGGAGTTCATTTAGCATGTTTTAAGGAAAGTAAGACGTTATTACTGGGTCTGGGTCTGGGTCTGGTGGTAGCAGTTAGACCATAAGAAGGGAATCCAAAAGGGGAAGTCAGATTTGAAAATGTTGACAATACTTAGGCAATAAATTTTCCCCTTTACCTTCCATCCAAGTGTCTCCTGAAAGAATTTTATTTGCTTAAAATTTGGAGGACTTGAAAATTTTTGTTTCGTTAAGAATGAATGGTTGTTCACTTTCGATTTGTCTTTTTTTTTTCTTTTTTTTTTTTTGCTGTGTTTTGGTTTTGCTCATGAAGCTCCTCAATGCAGAAGCAAGGGGAGCAAATCAGTAGTGTCCAGGCCCCGCCTGTGCTGCTCCCACAGGCTGAGTTGCAGCTCCAGGGAGATGAGCAGGTATTTGGCCTCAGGCCAGGTGTCTTCCCATTGTCAACAAACTTGTTTATCTCTCTACTCAGACTCTTGTTTTTCCCTCTCACTTTTCATATTGCAAGTCACACTTATTAGCAGCTTGTTAACAGTATTTTTGGTGAAGACAGGGGTGCAAACTAGTGTCTCAACCTTCAACCTTTCAAAGCTTATCAATTCTCCCGCTCCCTCAGTCAGTCCATGACCTTGATATTTTTATCCCTGACTAGGAGGAAGTCTTTTTAAAGTCTGTCCCTTGTTATGACAGCCAAGGCAATGCTGAACACAGGGACTATGCCAGTGTGTGTAGCTGATACTACACACTATCTAAGATTAGGGGAGTCTGTGCACTCCCATTGCCTAGTGACTGCTGGGTTCCACAGGGGTTCAGAAATGGGCTGTCTTCCAAGGCAGACAAGTGGTAAAGTAAGGATGGTGAAGCCAGATGCTTCCTTCTGCAGGTGCCTGTCACTGGAGAGCCTCCATCCCATACACTGTGGAATGTATCCGGTAACATAAGTCATGGGCTTATGAATTTTTGAGGGTCACTGCAAAGAGCTTTAGAGTTCTTTTGAGAAATATGGGACATAATCAAGTTTTTAACAGTCTCAGCACATGTGCTTACATGGTTCTGCAGGAGGGAGAAATAAACATGGGATTTCATTCTCCTATCTCTGTTTGTTTCTATGTTAGGTAGACGCCTAGGAAGCTCTATAATTCTTATGACTTTAACAATATAGAGTTGAAGCAAGGATTTCCTGACTCACCCTTTTCTTCCTAAGGTTGTACAGATGTTGCATTTTCATAGTAACACAGTGTTAGGGTTAAATGTGTGAGTGCTGAGTTTGGTTCTCTACTTGGACACTTACCAGCTATGAGACCTTGGGCAGGTTGTATAATTATAGTGTCTCAGTTCCTTTCATTAAAAAGTGGGTGTTAATAATAATAATGCCTACTCCGTAGAGTTGTCCTGAGAATGAAATGAAGTATCATGTTCGGTGTACTCAGAGATGTGTCTGGAACATCGTAGACATCTCTGGCATGAATATCACAGAATATCACAGGAGCCTGCTTGTTTTCCTGGGTGACCATGAGTGCCTCAGTGAATTGATGCTCTTAGGACAGAGCTCCCCTGATTCAGTAATGAATTAATTCCCTGATTGGACTCAGGAAGGAATCCTTAGAGGATGGGCTCTTGGAGGTGCTTGGGTGTTGATTTCTAAACAGAATGCAATTGAGCTCATCTGTACCCCAGGTCGGCCCCTGTCCATCTCCACATGCCTGGAGGCACACAGTACATAATGTGTCTTATTCTAATAAAGCATTAGCTTCTTGGTGTGTAAGGTTGTTTAGGAATAAAGCCTCCAGATATAGAGTTTGGGGGAGATTAGGAAGCATTCAACTGAGAATACACGGATTCTTTTCCAGAAAAAAAAGCCATTTATTTTCTTCAGTAACATTAACTGAATATTTCACATGTTCCAGAAACTCAGCTAGGCTCTGAGGTTAGAATGGTGAGCAAAAAGCCACGGTTCCTGTCCTCTTAGAATCTGAATCTAGTGAGGGAGTCCTTTTAAATCAAATAACTGAACCAGTAAATAATAAACTATACATGTTCTAATGGCTGCGGTAGTAAAATGTGCAAATGCCAGGAGGATTTGTCTATGGGGAATGGCTGAAGCAAGAGGCTCAGTGCAGATTCTGGGGAAGTAGTATTTGAGATGCGTTTTGGAGGATGAACAAGAATTTTAGGGGCCCACGGAATGGGGAGAGTGTCTGAAACAGCTTGTGACAGGAAGGGAAAGAAAGGCCCACTGGAGATGAGAAAGCCAGGCCAGGGCAGCTGGAGCATAGATATTGAGGCATTTTCTTTTTTTCTGTGACAGGAAGCCAGAATTACTCTACAAGATTTACTTTGGATGTGAATGGGAGAACTGAATTAATGTCTGGGTTACTTTTGCTCTCCAAACTTCATAGCACTATTGTAAAAACTGGTTCTAACATTGGTAAAAGCCCTCAGAGTTGCTTGCTGGTCTATTCAAGCTCATTATAAATAATCCATTTATATTCAATAAGCAAAAGGAACTTCCATATTATTTTTATGGTTCTTTTTAATAGAAGAAATTCAAATCTGTATCTTTAAGTCAGTAGAAGCTACTGTTCTCATTTTCTAGAGAACTTGTGAGCCAAGAAAGAAAATATAAATACTCTAGTTGATATTGAAGTTGGCCATTCTTTGTAGAGACTATATATTGCATATGAAAGGAAGTCAAATTGCTTAAACATCTGTTATTCTCAGAGCTCTCCAATCTAATAACTTCTTCAGCGAGATATCAACTTTCTAAATGTCAGGACAAATTACAGCTATTTATGACTTCTTTGGGCTATAAAGGACTCAAAATATTTGCCCTTTCATTCTGGCATGGAAATAGTGGTGGGAGGAGTTTGTAGTGCTTGGGCTCCACATAGATGCAAACATATGATTGATGTGTGTGTCATGATCACCTCACTTTTTCTATGGCACTTTAAATTCTCTAAAGCATCTACGTGTTTCTCATGGTGTGACGAGTCCAAATTTAGATCCCGAATGGACTTTAAGAGTAATTTGGTCTAAAGATGTTTTTAATGGAAAAAAGCACGAATATCAAGTAACCTCAGACAGTATTTGCTAAGTGCAAGTTGTAGAATTAGTGGGTCGTGATATCCATTTAATGGGTTGTGACTGGTATTAAAAAATAGAACAGAATATATTGAAATGCAATAAGAAGGATGTTGCTTTTATTTCAGTAGCAGTTGCATTTGTTAATGTATTTATTCGGTCAGGCTTGAAAATAAAGTAACAATAAAGTAAATAATGATATTACTGATTTTTAAAAGCTTGGTGAACTGTTCAAACTGCAGCTTTGTAGCCAACAGCTAAGTGGCTTTGGGCAAGGGACACAAACTACAACTTTGTCTTCTTGTTTCCAGACTGAGGCTGACTGATCCCAATTTGCGTAGATCTGGCTTGAGTAATAATTGAGGATATGTGGTGAAGGTCACGGGAGATGTTTAGTCTGTATCAATATTTTTAGAAATGCAACACACATTCACACCCAAACTGAGAGGCAGGAAGGTGGTTGTATTACTGCCTTAGTTAAACTAGAGATAATATGGAAGCCCCTGGGGGCAGATGGCTGTTCAAGACTACTTAACAAGAATGAATCACAATCAAATCCAGCTCTCCCCACTGTTGGCCTTTCATATTTACCTTCATTCTTGTCTCCCCACCTTTGGAATTTCTTTTTCTCTTTCAGCTTCTCCTCTTCAGGGATTTATTCCTTTTTATATTAAGCAGAAGATAAACAGCAACCCTGGTGGGGCTTATTCACCAACCCACTGACCTCAGAATAACAGGCTTCGCCTCACAAAGGACTTTCTTAAGTATAAACTATTGATTTACAACAGTAGAGCTGAGGATATCAAAGGAAGCTACTAAACCGAATATCAGAAAATCTAATTTTTAATTCCATCAATTAACTGCATGATATTAAATAAGATAATCTTTGTTAAGTCAAAAAAGATGATATTGAACTAAGTTATAGTAAGAACTTTTCTAAGTGCCCTTTACTCACCAGAAGCATTTATCAGTGGGGAACGGCATGAGGTGATCTGTAGTTGTTGTTTACTAAGCCATTTTATACAACGTTTTGGAGATTTTTTTCTTTCTTTGAAAGCATTTCAGACTTAGGCTGCTAGAGAATTCCCTTGAAAATTCATGTAGTCATTTGTATTTACATGCAAACTGGAGCAGGCATAAAATATTGCCCTTTCTACTTTTTGTTACTAAACTACTGCCTAATCGATAAGATCCAGATCAAATGATGTAATTTCTCTGAAGCCAGGTCACTTGTCCAGGTGGAAACAATCACACCCAAAGCACTTAGTTATAACACCTACCAAAAAACAGTGTGATTACTGATACGTCTATCTCCCATACAAGACTGATTGTATCCTCAGGATGTAAACTAGTGCCTGGCACATAGTAGATGCCCAATCTACATTATTCACGAGATGAACAAAGAAGCTGGGAAAATTTGGGAAATCTCCACGTGTCCATCACTGAAAGCAACTTCAATATCAACTAGAATTGGATGGAACAATTCTTACATCCTTCTAGGATAGTTTTCGCTGCATGTTTGATACTACACAGAGACAATAACAAAGAGGGTTGTGACAACCTGAGTAAACACCAGCCTTGATGCCCTGTAGGAAACTGCCCCCCCCCTCCCCCGTACCTGGACTCATCCTCTACAGGAGCGCTGTAACCCCGTGCTCCTCATCTGCCTCCCATATTAGCGGCAGCACTCCTGTTGTTTGCTTATTTTCTGGTGCACGCTGTTCACGTAGACCTGCAGAGAGGAGGATTCATTCAGTTGAAAGAGTCAAGTGCTCAGAGAGCATGGAGCATATAGGGGGCCAGTGTGATGCTTGGAATAAAACTGTCACAGTAAGAAATCCTCTCTCAGTTTATAATCTGCGGCTCCTTCTGGGAACTCTCCTTTCTTGTACTTAGCAAATTTGCAGAGGATTGCTGGAGTTAATTCCCAGAAGATGGGAAACGATAGCAGTTTGGGTTCTAAGTTCATTACGCTCCCTGGGTAAGGGCAAAGGCTATTGAAGAGAGGCAGCGGATCGGTGCGAAGAGACTAGATTGGTTTCCGGTGTGGCCATTTACTGGCTGAGTGACCTTGCAGAAGCCCTGGAGTCTTTCTGAGTCTTGGCTTTCCGTTTGCAAAAAGTGACCAATGATTTCTTCCTTTCTCTTTCATAGAATTGTTGTGAGGCTCAATTTAGAAAATAAATGGAGGGCAGTGCCTGTGGCTCAAAGGAGTAGGGCGCCGGCCCCATATGCCAGAGGTGGCAGGTTCAAACCTAGCCCCTGCCAAAAACTGCAAAAAAAAAAAGAAAAGGAAAAATATTGATAAATGTTTATAAAATATAAGATATGATTATAACCTCTCACATTTATAGATTTCTTTTTTTTATAGTGACAAAGTCTCACGTGTAACCCTCAGTAGAGTGCTGTGGCATCACAGCTCACAGCAACCTCCAGCTCTTGGGCTTAGGTGATGCTCTTGCCTCAGCCTCCCAAGTAGCAGGAACTACAGGTGCCTGCTGCGATGCCTGGCTATTTTCTTGTTGCAGTTTGGCCGGGGCTGGGTTTGAACCCACCACCCTCTGTATATGGGACTGGAGCCCTGCTCACTGCACCACAGGTGCCGCCCATTTATAGGTTATTTTTAATAAGAAAGAAAGTAATGACAACATGCACTATATTTTTAACTTATCGGTAAATTTTAATTTGGGATAATAATTTAGGCAGCAACAGTGGCTTATGATCTTGGGCTTTGTTTAACTGAAATAATTACTTAATTTCCACTTGTGTATTTCGTAGACTTGATGGACCACACAGACTATATTTTAGTCAGAAAATCCAAAAGCAAGAAATAAGAAGTATGTGAGATCCTTTCCTCATCTCAAAGAAAGCTTAACTTTCATTTGATTAAAATCATAGATTTTTAAACACTGAATGGTCTGATTATGACAATCGAAAGTTTACGTCTTTAAGCACAAATAAACTCTGTTGATTTAAAAAATTAATGTTTTCCCCTTTAAGAAGGAATTGTATTTATAAGCTCTGTGTTGAGGGTAGATGGCTGTCTGTGCTGTCTCGCCTGCCTATGATTTAGAATCCCAGGATGCGAGGGGAATTAAGCTATCGATAGACAATTTACATTCACAGCTGTTCTGAGCCAAATACTGAATCAATGTTGTTTAGTCAACAGTTTTCATAAAGAGAGAGCAGCATTTAGGTTCCTGGGAACCTAACACTGGCCCAGAGCACAGGGAATTTGTTTGCATTATTTTGCATTTTCCGTGGAGGGACTAAATGTCACCAGGTGATTTGATTTGGCTATTGACCAGCTATAGGTTAGTTTCTTACTTCAGAGAGCCTCAGGTAGTTAGCCTCACATTCCCCAAACAAAGATCAAGCACATCCTATTATACCTTTTCAGGCTACAAAAAGTTCAGCAGTCTGTAGAAGAGGAAACGAAAATAAGACACGAAAATAAGACACTTCGGGACCTGTCATGATTTCGAACCCTAAAGGGTCTGTGTTTGGCAACACAGTCTCTCCTTCCCAAGGGAGAGGCTTGTTTTCGTCTGCAGCAGTTAGCACTTGCCCGCACCTGCATTGGGAAGGCATTGTAAGGTGAGAAAAGACTCATTTTATAGCTTCGGTAGAAAGCCCCTCAGTCAAGCAAAGTAGAAGTGTTTTTTGCATGTTAAATTATGGTTTTTCTTAAACTCCCTGGAAAGGCAGCCCAGTCCTTTTGTTTAGATTTTAAACACACACAGATTTCCCAGTAAAATTGCAAGCTCTGAGAGTCTGGCTGCTTCATTTAATTTGTAGCGTCAGGAGAAACAATCCCTGGTGAAAATGTAAACACCAGCTGATTATTTACCAGTGACGCTGGCACTGAGCTTAATCTTCAGGTGTCTCCAAAAACTGGTTTGTAAAGAAAGATCTTTCCTGTGCAGATCTTAGGAAAAATCTTCATGCCTGAGCCAGTGCTTTGTTTTTGTGACCCTTCCTGGCTGGGCCTGAAAAATAAGAAGTTACACTGCGGATCAGGCTTCCTTCCCTGGCTCCAAGGACTCGGTGACCTTGACTGGCATACATTGGTTTTGGTCACACCCTGATGGGAACACAAGGGGTTTTAAGGAGACACCAGTCTGAGAGTTTACAAGACCTATTTGTAAGCAATGAGTGCATTAGACCAAGAATAGTACTATTCTTGTTGATTTCTTTTTTGAACATTTTTTGAAGGAAGAAATATGAATCTTATGGACCTTCAGGCAGAGGCGCTTCATAAAAAGGGTACAGGAGGCAGTATCATTAATTTCCTGAATCTTAGCTAATGTCAAATGGTCATGTGGAAGGGAAGGTCTGTGATTATGGACCAAAACAAAACAGCAAAAAAAAAAAAAAAAAAGAAAAAAAGAAAAAAAGGATTTGGAATTGTCTGGATTTGAATAATAGCTGCATGATTCTAGGGAAACCACTTGACTCTTAAAAGCTCGGTTTTCTTACCCGTAAAGTGGGGATACTTAATTTTCTGTCTTTTATTTTTTATGGATCAAAACAAAATAATATAATGTGTTTCAAAGTGTTTTATGTATATTAAAGCAGTAGAATATTACCATTACCGATACTGTTGGGAGGGAAAAGAAAAAACAGAGAGAATGATTAAATACAAACGCAAATATTGTCTCCTGTGTTCTGTGCCAGCTGTTAGACTGCGCATCAAAGATGTAAGGATACGAGACATAGTCCCTAACCTCCAAAAGCACACTTGGTGAGGAAGGAAGGCTTGTCAAGAATATAATTTGCAAGGCAGAGTGGTACATGAAATAAGAGCTATCTACTGGGTCTCTGATTGGTACCAAAAAGGAAGTAATTTGGCTTTGAGTGAGTCTGGAAGGGTTGAAGAGGCAAAAGATACCCAATCTCTAATGTTTGGCAGAGTGGTGGGAATTTGCCCCACATTCCAGGAGGAATGGAATAGCAGGGCAGGATCAGGGACCTGCCAATCGTTTTCTATGCCTAGAGGTCTGTTTTTGTTTGTTTATTTGTTTTTGTTTTTGGCCAGGGGTGGGTTTGAACCCGCCACCTCCGGCATATGGTGCTGGCGCCCTACTCCTTTGAGCCACCCTAGAGCTCTGTTTTTATATGAGATAAGCTGAGTGATTTGATGCTAGACAGGTAAGCAGAGGCCAGATGATGGAGGGTTACTTTCCCCGAGTAAGCACTTTCCTGCAGAGAAAGGTTTTGAGCAGATAAGCATTTTCCAATTATTCAACACGTGCTTACACAGTATCACAATATTCTGGGTACTGTTTTAAGAGCTTTATAAATGTTAACTCATTTCATCCTCATAACAACTAGGTGAAATAGATGTTATATTATTTTTATTTCCACTTAACTTCTGAGGACAATGAAGCACAGAGAGGCTAAGTAACACTCCTAAGGTGGCACAGCAAGTAAGTGATGGAACTAGGATTCGGCCTTGGCTCTGCAGTCAACTACTTGACTGTGCTGCCACTCAGGATTATTTCCATGTTAAAGAAAGGTCACCCTGGCTACCATGCAATGGATTGGAGAGGAGGCAAGGCTGCAGATCAGCTGGGATGTGGGTGTAAAGTCCAGACAAGAACTGATGCATCAGTGAGGTCAGGGAGAGGGAATGGGTGGGGTCCAAGGATACGTGGGAGATAGAATTGATATGGTTTCCATGGACTGCCTGTGAGTGTAAGGGAGAAGAAATTCAGGATGTTGGGTTTCAGGGTTGGTGATGATCCATTAACGAGACAGAAAGTACTGGAGTAGGAATGAGAGGAGACGGGCCCTGTGGATTTTGAAGCAACAGGGGAACATGAGGATGGTATAGACAGAAGGCAGATGATTATATGGAGCTGGAATCCCAAAACAAACCTCTGAGCCTGAAATTAGGATTTGGTAGTCATTGCCGGAAAATGTTGGGTCTCTAGGTGAGTTTCCCAGGAAAGTTTTGAAAATGGATCTCCACTGATTTCATCTGGCTTGCTGAGGCGCAGATTTGAGGTTGCCTTTTCTGGCACAAAGTGAGAAGAGTAGAGAGCTTGGGGAAGAACTGTAGGAAGAACCAGTCCCTGTGGTGTCTTTCAGAGTAGAAGGATGGGAAGAAGCAAAATGAACGACAGAATGAGCGAGATCGTGTCAATGTGTATTTGCTATACATGTATATTGGATCGTGTCAATGTATCTATTTCAGCAATAAGTTAAAATAAAGGTGTTAACTATTCAATTAAAACATGACAATAATAATAAAAATAATCGTCTATGAAAAAAGGGATAAAGGATACCTACATGTTGAGCGTTTCAGCATAGAGAAGAACTGCGGACTATTCATTCTAAAGCTAAGTTCTGTTTAGATTCTACTGGGAGGACACTTGTATATTTACTTTCATCTTTGCTGTAAGAAAGTGTCACTGCGGCCTTTTGCAGTTGCGATTAATAATACAGTATGTTTTACAGAGAAAACAGCTTTCCAGGGACAGGCTAGGGTATATTCTGGAGTCACTGCTGCTTTCTCCAAGTACAGGGAGGCCGAACTCATGATTTTATCTGTCGTATAAATAATCTTAACACACCAAAGATTTTTTATGTCAATGGAAGAACAGACAATTTTAGGAGTGGGTCATGCCCTTTATGTTCTTTTTAGGGAAGACTCCGGATTGAAATTCAGCCCTGAGGAAAGAGGTAGAGATTTACAACATAACATCAGTGAAGATAAAGATCATGCTTAGTGTTTGCTGGGAGGTTTTATGGGGAATTCACCTCACCGGGGCATGTTATTTGGAAATGCCAGTAAGTGAAATCTGATATTGCCAGGGACTCTTTTGATGTGTGTAAATTTAAAGCATCTCATACTAAAATTTAGAATGATGCAGTAAGAACCCATTTCTGATTTGAAAAAAATATTTCCTATTTAGACACAATTAACTATAGAATGGACGAACTTGGACCTTACTGACTTTTTTTTAGGTGCATGAAGTGGAGCACGTTACATTCGATTCAGGCTTGGTCACTCTTGGACTCACTACCGAAATATCAGCAGAATTTTAAGAGGCAAACTTTGGTGCATTTGTGTATTTCAAGTTCAAGAATTTGATTATAAACACTTTAGAGGCAGACTGTCTCCCGGATAATAAAAGTCAAGTTATCTGGCACTGCACCCATTGGAAAGTTTTAGAAATCAGAATTTTCTAAGGATAGCTCTTCATGCTAGAAACTGGTTTCAACACTATAGCTCTAGGACACAGACTAGAATTTTGAAGAGAAAAGAAATGAGATGTTAATGGTGCCATAGAAGGGGATAACTGAGAGGTTTACTATAGTCACCTATTACTGTATAACAAGCCACTCAGAAAATAGGGCTTAAAACAACAGTGGTTTATTATTTCCCGCCATCTAGTAGGTTGCCCGGGTAATCCTGCTGCTGCACCAGGGTCTGCTGCATGAGGGATGGCCTTGCTCACATGTCTGGGCCTTGAGGGCGACTGTCAGCTGCATGCTTCAGCTCTCTCCAGGGTCTCCTATGTCCTCTCTCTCCACGTGGAGTTCTCCATGGGGTTTCTCCACGTGGCCCCTCTCTTGCTAGCGGGAGAGCATGGGCTTCCTCATAGCATCGCAGTTGAGTTCCAGGAGAGAAAAGTGGACACTACCAGTCCTCTCAACCCCAAGCTCCTAAATGCACACAAGTCCCTGCCATGGCATCCTCTTGGGCAAAAACAAATGACAAGGCCTGCTCAGATTCAAAGGGAAGGGAAATAATCTCCATATTGTGATGGGATGGGAGGAGGGGCCTGTGACCAGAAGGATGAGTGGAAACGTTGGCCACCATCTTTGAAGATAACCAACTACATCATTACAAGTGTATTTTCTGGGAGGAGGACAACTTTGGCTCCTTGTAGGGCAGTGATGGGCCCATCTATACAGGACACTCGAACTTAAGTACCCTGTTGATCTGTCTGTGCTGGGGAAGGTTATTTCTCAGCAGCCTTTGCTGGATTGATTGTATCCTCCCCCTCTGTGTTCATAAGCGATACTTATCACCTGACAGAATCATTATCATATTTACATGGAAGATTGCACTCTAGTTTCTACTAAATGTTAGATTGGATTCTGGGGAAACATCCAAGGATGTTTCATCAATTGTTTCCTACGTGTGTTTTAGTGCTGAGATCTTCAGACACTTTTCCTTTGTTAAGATTTCTAGAGAAAGGACATGAAAGTGAGATTTAAATCCAAATAGACTTATTGTCAGCCTCTGCAAGAACACTCAGTTGTATTAAATGAAAAATACTCTCTAGTCACAATGAGTTTTCCCTAAATTGAATGCCCTTAATTGAAAAGGACACTTCATCGAGAGGTTTCCCATGAATACCAGCAGGTGACAACTGTCTAATGCCATTCAATGACAGCGACTTCTACTTAAGTGAGATGAGCTTGACATCTCAGGCAGGAAGTGGGTTTTTTTTCTTTCTCTATTACAATTATTATTTTGCTTATTATAACTTGGTGTTACAAAGTAAGAGAATGTGTGTACACAAATTGTCTTCACGTGCTTTCCTGGGTGACTCAGGGTGAGGAGTTGATTTACAAGGCTCTGCTGGCTTAATGCGTCTAGCCCAAGCTCTAAAACTCACAATAAAGCATAAACCAAGGTGTACACCTTAGTAAGTCTTGTGAAAGACTCTGTGACTCTTCTTTTAGAAAGGATGAAATCAAAGGAGTATTGTTTGGGTTACAAATTGTCTCCTTTAGCTAGTTGGAAGTGTGCCTCCTGCCATGCATAGCACATGTGCTACACGCTGGTCAGGTCCCTGGTGTTACGAGGTTGTCCATGAATCAGGTAGAAGGGGTGCGGTCGGTGACCAAAATGGAGATGATGAACTCCATCGCTTGTTAACATCTGCTCCACCATCACGGTCCGTGTTTTTATCCTCTCATTGCTCTTAATCTGTCACGTACCAAGTACTGGGTGAACAATGCTGGCCTCAGACATTGAAATGACAGACAAAAAGGTTTGAATTGGGAATACAATCCATAGATATTCTATTCAAAATTATAGTCTATGTCCATATCCTGTGATATAAAAATTACTGCCATTTGTCTAAATGCAGGTGCTCGACAAATACTTGACAATGTCTGTAGGATGAACAAGGGAATGCTGTTTACACGAGGCAATTAGACTATTCATTTTTCTTCATGAAACTCTCCCTACCTGAGCTTCTGTGACTCCCACCTCTGCTCATACTTTTCCCACTAATGTAAACCTTTCTTCTGAATGTTGCCTTTTTTTTCTATTCCTTTCTTTTAAATATTGGCATGTAGTAGACCATATAGTATATGGAAAGGAGAAGCGAGCTAGAAGCTTGGAATACTCGGTCATCCTAAGAGACACCTGTAACATCTTGGTAATAGAACACCTTGGTGATAAGGGCTTGGGGAGGGATTCAGCTCTCCTAACATGAGTGCTTGCGAGATGAGAACAGCAGTGACTGGCAGTCTTTACACCTGTGGTGCAAGAGCCACGGGATTACCCTCTCTATAAGAAGCTGCAGGAGAAGGCAGTTTGGAAAGTGCCCATTCTTTCACACACCCGCTTACTTATGGCGCTTCTAATGCCTGCAGGGCGTCTGCCTGATGCCCTTCTAGGAAGACTGCTGATATTTACTCTTCTATTAAGACTGCTTCTCTCCCTCAAAGACTGTTTCTCTCTCTCCCTTAGGCCAAGGCTAATAGCCCTAAGGCACCCAGGGGTAATTGTTCTGGAGCAAGATAATGCAAAGCGGTCTGCAGCTGGACCTTAGCTAGGCTGGGCGGGAGACCTGGCCAGACCCAGTGGTGACCATGAAGGGACAGCGGAAGCCATCGGCATAGGAGTTTTCTTAGCTTGAACTTCTTTTATCTGTTTCCCTCTTTGGGCATACTTGTTCATATTTATGGGCTTTTGACTATGTGCTGGTACCTCCTATGTCTATTTATTACCCAGCCAGGTTTCTTTTTAGAACTTTAAAACTCTTAAACCTTTTGTAATTAAACGTATCTAAAAGGGGCTTGTTGCCTTTTCCATCAAACATCGTCTATTCCTGAGCCCCAGTCATCATGGTCACCCATTACCCCTTTCCAGGTAATAACTGTCCTGAAACTTTTGCTTGATATCTCATTTATGAAATTTTCTTATCACTAAGAACCAAATATGCTAGTATATAACTTATTCTAACATTTAAAGTTTATCATGGCTATGATGTCTTTGATTCACCTGGAATTGATTCAATGTAGGTATTAGAGATCTAATTTCATTCTATACCCCATTCCTTATTTGAATAACCAGTTCTCTTGGCATAATTTACTGGATTATTTCACCATTACCCACTGATTGGCAATGCTGCTTCTTCATATAGCAAATTTAAGTGGATCTGGTTCTTTTGTTTTGTTATTTTTTTTGCAGTTTTTGGATGGGGCCAGGTTTGAATCCTCCACCTCCCCAGTATATGGGGCCAACACCATACTCCTTTGGCCACAGGTGCCACCCTAAGTGGATCTGTTTTAAAACTTGTAATTCTATTCTTTTTTTTTTTCTGGCCGGGGCTCAGTTTGAACCTACCATCTCCAGCATATGGGGCTGATGCCCTACTCTTTTGAGCTACAGGCGCTGCCCCTGTAATTCTATTCTATTGGTTAATTTATCCATACTTAAGACAAAATTACATTGTTCTGTCATGGTCATATGGTATTACTATTCAGTAGAAAAAAAACTCATCATTTTTTTCCTCCTTTGTAAGTATCTTTACTATTATTGGCTCTCTGTAATCCCAAGTAACAAGTATTAGCACTCCTTAGGTTCCAAAACAACAATCACAAATAAAGCAACAACAAAGTAAACATTTTTTTTTTTTTTTTTTTTTTTTTGAGATGGAGCCTCAAGCTATCCCCCTGGGTAGAGTGCCACGGCATCACACTCACAGCAACCTCCAACTCCTGGGCTCAAGCGAGTCTCCTGTCTCAGCCTCCCAAGTAGCTGGGACCACAGGCGCCCACCACAATGCCTGGCCATTTTTTGGTTGCAGCCATCATTGTTGTTTGGCGGGCCCGGGCTGGGGATTCGAACCTGCCACCTTAGGTATATGTGGCTGGCGCCTTAGCCGCTTGAGCCACAGGTGCCGAGCCAAAGTAAACATTTTAATGCTAGTTTGACAGGGATTGCTTTGAAACTGTACAGCAATTTTGGGAGAACTCTCATTTTCTTGCTTATGATAAACATATTACCCTATATTTCAATGTTTTAAAATAAATATTATAATTTTACTCATAATGGTTGATGTATAATTTTTAAACCTCGAATTATTTTCTTAAAAATTGTATGGTGTTACATCTTCTATTCAAGGTCATGACCACTTTGAGTAAATTTTTGGACGAGGTGTGGTTTTGTGAGTTTGCTACTTCATCATTTCTATCACTTTTTGCCTTCTGTATTTTGAGGATCTGTGTTTGGTGCATGTGTTGGACATTTAGGATTGCTATGTCATCTGGGTGGATTGACACTTTTAAGCCATGATGACCCTGTAGTGCCTCTCTAAGTATCCAAAAACTGTTTTTCCCTAAAGTCAAGTTTTATCTGCCATTAACAGAGACACTCCTGCTATCTTTTGATTAATGTTTATGTGATGTACCTTTTCCTATCCTCTTACTTCCAACATGCATATATCATGTTTAAAGTGAGTTTCTCATTGACATCATATAATTAGGTCATCTTTTTTAATCCACTCTGTTAATACCCATCTTTTAATTATTTTATTTAGATGATTTACATTTAACGTAATCACATACTTTTAACAATCACATGGCTTATGTCTTTCATCCAAGATGCCTCCAGTCTTCCTAATTTTTGTAGGCTCACACATTTGAAAAAGAAAAAGATGAATTAGCTATTTTATTAACATAATAGTTTAATTTATCTTCCTTTTTGAAAAGCAATGAATGCAGAGCCCAGTAGGGTACAATGAACGTTCTAGCTTGTTATGCTTGGCATGAGGGCAAACAAATGAATCAGTCAGTCTTTTATCTTTTGTTCCCAATTTTTCCAAATGTAAATATAAAATTTGGTCTTAAACCTACAGTGATGACTCAGAGATAATTAACAATCCATATGGCCTGCCCCGAACATTTTGGTCTATGCTCTGGTAAGTGACAGGATTATACACTGTTGCAGACTTTCACAGTGAAATAAAACCTAACAAGATCACATCTATGGTGCATATTGCAAGGGTACATGTTGGCTGTATTAAGTATAGACGATAAATGTCTTAAAACAATAATTAAGTAAATGAGATGAGGGATATATTAACCAGTACGATGTAAGCATTCCAAATTGTATATGAAATCACATTGTACCCCCTAAATGCATTAATGTGTACATGATCTACCTCTTTATGATTTAATAATAAAAGAAAAAGACCTAGCAAGAAAAGGGGATGGATAGAGGATATTAGATGTTAAGCCCCATCAAAACAAAGACTGAATCTTTTGTTTATATACTTACAACATAGTATAGTGTGGATATAAGATCTTTGATTAATATTTTTCCAATGAATGAACAAATGAAGCAGAAAATAATTTAGTAGTTCCCAGCTCAAGAACAGTTCTCCTTTCCATTAGAATATCCTTTTTTATATCTTCTCCTATCTACACCCAATCCCCACAGCCCCAGACACAGTTTCAAGTCCAATTCTTTCACAACACTTTCTGGATTCTCTCCCAAATGGAAACAGTGGCACCCTTTCCTGAAATCTGACAGTTCTTCATCATGCTATTGACCACGTTCTACCTCTTGGTAGAGGTTTTTAATTCACATGTTTTGTTATAATCAAAACTCACATGTGGTATCACAATGACTGTGTTTTCAGGAATGTGTTGTTATATACATTTTTGAAAGTAGCAGCCAATAATCCTCAAGCCCTCTTTATTTCTTAAAAGAGACATCTATGTCTCTGATTTTTGTCACCACAGTCCCTGGTACAGTGCTTTCCTTGACCCAGAGGCTCTTGTTGAATGTGTGATGCGGGAAAGTGTGACGGCAGGAGGTAGGCGTTGTTCTCCTCTGGGGGTTACTCCATGAAGTCGGAGAAAGGTTGTCAAGGTTAAAAGGTGACCCGTGAGGCTTCACTGGGCAGAAACAGATGGGCAGAAAAAGATCTAGAACCAAAACTCATGTGTGGTATCACAGTGACTGTGTCTTCAGGAACGTGGTGTTATATGCATTTTTGAAAGCAGCAGCCAGTATCTTCTGAACAAACACTCAGCTATTGTTTTAAGTTTGTCAGGAGCATTGGTTTGCTGTCTAATTCAGTAGTACAACTGGGTTAACATAGTCTAAAAGTAAATGAGCAAGAGCAGAAAGTTCTTGAAACTCTTCAAAAGAGCATGCTAAAGGGTATCAACCAAACCAAAATCTTGATTTAAAAGTATCTTCCATCTCAAAAGCTACCCACTAAGAACCACCACTACCTACGTGTTCTAGCATCATAATTTTCATTCCTTTACTCTTTTTTAAGTTCTTTAAAGTATCCGTGTACAGCATGTTATTTTTTGAAGGTGGTTCTCACGGAGATCTTAAACACAGAAAAACACATTAAACATCTTAAACACAGAAAGACTCTGCTTTCACTCAGAAAGAAAGGGCTCGGTTGAAGAACCTCGACCACAAGAAAGGACCTACCATTGGTCCTGAAGACCAAAAGAGATGCGTTATAGTCTATCAAGCTAGAGTTTGGGTCTTTTTATCTTCTTAAATAACAAAACAGCATGCATGTGTTGACTGAATGAATCCAAGAAGATGCGTAGAAATTGGACAAGGAAATAACTTTTCCATTAGAGGAAACGGGGAGAAGGCAGGCACCCAGCTGACACAGTAAGATGTGTGGAGAGACCTGGGGCTAAATTCAAAGGCAAGAGGATATAAAATCAGGAATGAAGTGACAGTCATGCATTCAGGGCCTTAGACACAGTGTGCTTTTATTATCTTTATTCAGGGTGAATTATGAATGGTATTTCCTGTTAATCCCTTCATAACTATTTATGTTCTAGGTCTTGAAGATACAGCAGTGGGCAAGACACAGTGCCATCCCTCAAAGTCTTATACTCTGGAAAGGGGTGCAGGAAACGGATAGCAGTTGTCATAAATGTTTTTACCTTTGTAGCAGGGAAGCCTGGTACCGTATTAAGGTATTTTAGGTTGCTCATTCTTGGTGCAGTTTGGAGGTTGGCTACAGGCTAGCAGAACATGATACGTGACCTTATTTCAGAAAGAAAAAATATCTAGTAGACATTTAGGCAGTATTTTAAAATCTGGGTCCCTGTTTAGCTGTAAGGGAGACTGGCAGGTGTTTAGCTGGCAGGTGTTTAGCTGTAAGGGAGACTGGCAGGTGTTTAGCGCCTAACGGGGAATTACTTATCGACGTAACCGAGGAAATCCATAGAGGTCTCCTAAGGTTGTGTGTTGTTTGTTAAGAGAGAAATAAGGATGAGAGCTGTGTGTACCCCCCTTAGTATTTATTGGGGTGTGGTAATCATCTGATCACACATTCCAGGTTTGAAGGACTGTGAGCACTGCAGGACTCTGAGCAGAATCCTGAGCAGAGGACCTGGCACATCAGAGAGAGATTTTTTTTCAAAGCATCATTTCAGGACCACCTGAGGAGCTTGTAAAAATTCCGATTCCTGGAGCACTGCCCCAGACACCTTGAATCAGGATTTTATTAGTAGGCCTAAGGAATTTGCATTTTAAATACAGTTCTCAAAACACTCTTGTGTGCGCTAACATTTGAGAAGCATTTTGATAAAGACCCAGTATAATGTTGGTTGTTGGACTGATACTCAGGAACTTGTCCTTTTTGAGTGGAGAAGGTGTCTTCTAATAAATTCAGGTTTAACTGGCATTATATTTGACCTTAAAAAGCGCCACTATCTATTTTTGTTCTTTTCATATTTTTGGAAACACTACCCTCAATGTCAGAAACACAAGCAGGAAGAAGATATCAATGTCAATACACAGAAATGTCTCTAGAAAAACATCTGTGACACTCTTATACCTCAGTATATTACATCAGGGCATGACGGAAGAAAAAGAAATCCACATTAACCCCAGCCAGGCAGCTGAAAGTCATTGCTATGGCAACTTCTCACACAAAATATAAGTGAATGGGCTTGGTAAAGATGCTCAGGTCAGAAGAGGCCACCATGTGCCACAATCCTCATATTTATTAATTTGTTTCATTTTCACAACAGCCTTGTGAAGTAGACAATGTTATTCCCAGTTTGTAGACAGAAAATTGAGACGTCATCAAGCAATTTGCCCAGAGAAGGTCTCTTTGTTTGTTCCTGTTTGTTGACTACGTTTTCATCATTTTCCCCTTCTTCTCTGTGTTTGAAAAGTTGTCAGCAATAACCAAGACAGAGGTTGAAAGATTTCTGTCTCAGTAGGGTTTGATGGTTAGCAGCTAATTTGATGCTAGCCTTTTCCAGTAGAATTCTTCAGTACTTTAATTGTGTACTAACTTCTCATCTCTAAGCACAGAAGGTAACGTCTGGGAAACCGCAGGTGTCATCTGACGCTTTAGAGTTCTCATATTTACTTTGGGACTATGTTTAGTGGGTCTACCTTTAGCATCTTTCTGCACGGTAAGACGTGGACTGTTTTATGAGAAATGCTTCTGTAAGAGACAACACCAACGGGAGAAAAATGAGATGTGATTCTGCATTCCAGGGTGAAAACATAGGAACAGTGAGTAGCAGCCGGTGATGACCTATTTTTCTCTGAGAAGGCAAGTTCAGGGTTCTCATTAGACTCTAACACTTTGTTATGCTTGGGTAAGACATGTTTGAAACCAGCTAAGGCATGTGCATTTCTTCATATATATATTCCCCAAAGTTTTAGGTCTTTACGTGACAACATTTTAAAGAGATATTTAATAATCTAGAGAAAAGAACATTAGATTTAAATGCTGTTCTCTGATAATATGAGATAAACACAGAGATTATGCTTTTTCCCTGAAACTGTCCCCTAAACTGTAAAATACCAGCAGTGGGCTCATATTTGAAGGTCCTCTAGTTCTCTTTTGCCAAACTTTGTTCAGTGAGTATACAGGTCTATCATTAGTACAAAAATACCTAACTTTTTTTTTGCAGTTTTTGGCTGGGGCTGGGTTTGAACCTGCCACCTCTGGTATATGGGGCCAGCGCCCTACTCCTTTAAGCCACAGGCGCCGTCCCCTAACATTTTTCTTAATCCTTGATTCAAGTCAATTCAATGTAATAAATCTACACTTGGCATCAGAAGTACCCTGTCAGGCAGTCAATATACAAGTCAAATTGGGGATACTACACTTCAGTTTGACTCATTTCAACATTTCACCCTGATTTCACATCTGTCTCACCTATGAAGGCTGTCTATGGTTTTTAACACAGTAATGTGAATTACCAAACCATCTCTGGATGTCCACTCTGTGGGCTAGCCTAGGGTTGCCAGGGGCAGATCTGGTTTTAACTCTATTACAGATTAATTAAAACCTGTTAATTCTTGTAGTGACTCCTTTCACTCAAAAATGCCCTGGTTTAAATAATAAATTATACGATCGCCCTATTCTTCCTATCACCTTTTTAAAGTATGTATTGGTCTCCCAGTACCACAACTAAGGAAATGGTAGTTGGCTTTGAGAGACTAACCAACTTTCTTAAACTGGAAAGTGGTGGAGCCAGGAGAAAACTCAGTTCCATTTGATGTCAGAAACCTGTGTTCCAGCCACTACCTTCAAGGACTCCTTTCCTTATATATGTTGGGGAAAAATTACTTATAATTCAATGCTGAGATGGGTATTACATCCTTATTTATTTATTTCTAAGTGTGAATAACCTTCCTTCCTAGGACACTTTTCCTTACATTAAACTCAAATTCATCTTATTACAAATTCAAGTGATTCCTTTGGCTCTGTCCCAGCAGAACTAGACACCAGCTGGTCACAGGGATTTTATCTTTGTTCAAGGTGCATTTATCCCTCATGCCTCTGTAAGTGGAAAACTTTGACTGAAGAGAACAAAGCACAGGAGATCCTCAGGATGCTGTGCCACTTCTGCTTATGCACCTGCTCCAGGATGGTGTGACGTTTGGGGCAATGTCGAGGCTTATGGTAGTGAGCCAAGGTAGTATTCATAAAGCCAATGACCTGGTAAACAAGTCCTTGATTGTCCTAAGAAGAAAAAGAAAATCTTTTCTAAAGAGTAGGGATTCTGTAGACCTTGAACACATGGCCTGGACAACCATGATCACTGCCCTAAAGGTGGGCAGATCTGGAGCAAAGGGGAGTGATTAAGAAGTAAACCTGGTGATAGTGGTTAAAATGATGATGTTACTAAGTTAGAACACTATGTATCAACATCCCTACTGTCTAGAAAAGAGATTCATTCGAGTTTTGACTTCCTTGCTCAATGCTACACAGAAATAAATAGGCTAGGTCTTGAACTCAGGATTTCTAACTAAATAGTGCTCCCATTCAGGGCAGTGCCTCTGGCTCAAAGGAGTAGAGCGCTGGCCCCATAGGCCAGAGGTGGTGGGTTCAAACCCAGCCCCAGTAAAAAACTGAAAAAAAAAAAATCTCCCATTCATTCTGCTTTCCTTCATCAATCCACCTTCTCATTCATCAGTTTATTCATACTGATAATTGTTATCAAATATTTGAGTACCTACTTTGGTTAGGCCAGTTCCTCCCAAATTTTAATGCCTATTTGAAATATCTTGGGATCTTTTTAAACTACGTACTCTTTCCAGGCTGCCGACCTAGCTGTTCTGATTTAATTGGCATGGGCTGTGATGATGTGGGCATCAAAATTGTTTCAAAAAGCTCCCCAGATGATTCTAATACTCCTCTGTAATAACATTAGGAATTCACTGTGTTGGCCCTTCCTTAGGAGCTAGTAATAAAAGATGACTCGGGAAAACTGACACCCTTAAGAACTGTAAGAAAACACAAGATTTGAAGCTCAGCCTTCTGCCTACAAGTAGACAGAGAAAACTTTTAAGCACAGGGACCAATATTTGCAACATTCAGGGCGTATATAAAAGAAGTCACTACATTTTATAGTCCCTTAGAATGTCTGTTTTTTTGTTTTTTTGTTTTTCAGAGAGGTTTGGGGAAAAACATGGCAAAATGAAAAAAAAAATGTTGGGAGTGCCTTATACTCATGTGAAGTCCAAAATATAAATATATGTCACTTCTCCGTTCAAAACACAAAGTAAAACAGTAGATGTGAATAAATTGCAACTGAATGCGCCCCTCCCAACAGCCCCTCTCCGAGGATAATTTCGGCTTCTTCTTATGTTGGGCTGCAGACTTTGATGTGATGAGAGGATTTCAGAATTCACTTTGAGGATTCTTCTTTTGCTCAGATTCACATGGTTTAAATGATTAGAGATCACATTTGATTTTATGTGAAAAACCTCCGTTAATACGATGCAAAGTAGGCAGTCTTGAATCCTAAGGGGAACGAGACAGTGACGGGTTACCTTAGCGAGCGCGGAGCTGGGCGTGCAGCTGGGCTGGGCGGGCAGGCGGCTACCCTGCAGCTCCAGGGGCTTCTCCTCCGGGGAGCCCCCAAAGTCAAGGCGCATTAGCAACGAGCCTTCAGTTTCTGTCTTGCTGAACCCTAAGGAATCTCTAGACTTAGGGATGTTTCTGGAAGAGCAATATCAAGGCATCACCCAAGCGTAGTACAAGACAAGGAAAATAAAGATTCTCCTTTCTGAACTTGGCTGAAACTTGAACATGTTTGCTCTGAAAAGAATGCATTAGACATTGGGGGCAGCTGCTCCGTGGCAGGGGCTGCAGGCAACAACTCAGAGGCAGAACAGATACTTAGATATAATCTGCGTGTCCAGTAGCATTTGTTTTCACACATGTCAGCACATAGATATTAATGTGGCCTGTGAGGTCGTGGGATTGAAAAGAATATGAAGAGATCCCAGGGCTTTCCGTTTTGCGGCTCAGCTGGAGCTGTGCTAGCCGGCTGCTAGGTCTCCTCATTACAGATCTGCTCTTCCCTCCCCTGGAAGCAGGGTCTGAGCGGAGTCCAGCGGGCAGATGCTGAGTGCAGCTGGGAGTGACCAGACGTGCACCGGGACTCTGAGGGACACACCATGGCCAGGCAGGGATGTGGGGCTCTGAGCCCCGCGTGGAAGGAGCCGCAGGGCAGCTTGGCTTTCCTTGTTTTCTGTCTTTATCATTTTTCTTTCTTCTCCATCCTTTTCCTGTCTATTCTTTACAGAACTTGAATTTCTTGTAGTCTTGCATGAAAGAAGAAATAGCTACTGTGTGCCTGTTACATTTATGCACATCATCTCATTTAACTCCACCTGTCAGAGACAATTATTATCACCTGCTCAGCCCACATCCAGGCTTTTTCCCTGCTGCTTCTTACAGCTCGTTCCACGTCTACATCTAGAGCCAGGCGATGCCTTGCCGGTGTGCCCCACTGGCCTGTGCTCATGTGCTTCTCGGGGGAAGAGACAGTGTTTTCCTTTAACTGTTGCTGCTTAGTTCAACAGTATCACATAATGGCAGGTGCTGCGTGTAGTTAGAAATGCATTGCCTAGTGTTTGCTGAGGATAAATATTAATTGGGTAGTCTACACAAGGTTCCACGCAATTATAAACTGCTTAAGCTGGGAGTCTAACCACAAAGCTCCAACTTTAGCTCCCAAGGCTCTTCCTGCTCTTGCATACTCTCTTTTGATGAAAATGAAATCCAAAATAAGATGTCACCGCACATCTTCACAACTGGCAATTGAGAGAGCTGTCCAGACTTTGTCTTCTAATTACAGGCATCAAATGGAAGTTATGCGTCAACATTTGTCTGTTACAGAACTGTGAAATTAGATGGTTCTCAGGGAAAGCTTATGAAGAAATAGTAAAGATCTCTCCTCAATATTTTGGTTTAGGTTCAAGAGATATAAGGCATGCTAACTCTTTCAAACTTAAAAGAGAGACAAAGTACAAAATGTTTTGGTTAAGTTCATATTCTAAAAAATAATAATAATTGAACTATGTGCATCTGGGCTTACGTGGAGTGTCAGTGCCCTGTCATCTTGTTACTTTAAGGCTTTTGTAAGTTACATGATACCAAAGTCAAAATTAAAGGTCAATGCTAAAGGTCAAAATGGCCCAGAAAATTTTCACAGTCCAATTATAATGCTAAAAGGTGAGCTGCCTAGGACATCTGAAATTCAACTCATGGATCTACTTACACTATTTTGGTGAATACAAGAAGCACCAAAATATCAGTGCCAATAAGTGAAGTGAAAAGCAATTTCAGGCAAATATGTATTTTGAGTCTGAATTATTTAGATAATATCTTCAATTATCTATAGTAATTCCCCTGCATAGATAGAGATACTAAACTGCTCTGTGAAGATTTATGCCTCTGTTTGCACTGTAATAGGAAAGTTAGGATATATATATTAAAAATACACATACAAACAAATATATATATATACACACACATATATAGAATCTAACTAGGAAAAAAGTCATAATGGGAAAAGAGCAACCTACAAATAATTTTTGATATTGAATATGCTGAATTAAGGAATAAAAATTTGGTAGAGACAGGGTTCGTAGGAGGCATGACTTTTCAGCTGCTGTACCTCTGTTATTTCATTAGAATGAGAGAAGCAGGAATTAAGAACAATTGAAACCGTTCTAGCCAAAATGATGTGGGTAATTAGTGAAATCCACCCTTGTCTGAAACACATTATTTCAGGGGCTATTGAACTTCAATATTTAAAACACGTTAGTACAGTTTGACTATTTTCTACAGAAATTTGGGGCAATCTTAATGGGGTGGGGTCTGAATGGTGGCAGCAGCTTGAGTACACATGGAAAAGAGAGAATGCAGAGAGCAGGAAGGACTCGGTCCTGCAATCCTGGGGCTTTCAATATGTCCCATCGGCTGGTCTGGCAATTCCATGGCCACTTACCTTCCCCATCCTAATGCCTCTTTCTGCTGGTCGTTTTAATTGGATTTCATCCATTTAAGAGTAGTGAGGGATGGATTAGGCACACAGCAACTATGTATTTACTGCCTGCAACATGGAAGTACTATACTGGTGCTCAGAATTCTCAGTGATCAAAAAGTTCTTCATTGTTATGTGATAACATCTTAGATGGGGTTTGGCTACAGACCAAAATAGATGCAAAAAAGTTTAGGGAAGAGTGTTATTGGCAAGAATGTGATTAAGCTGATAGATTGGAATCGGAGCTGAATATGTTGGCAAACGAAGAAAGGAAGCTGTGGATTGGAATACAACCTGGAGCTCAAAGGGATGGGAGTTTGCAAGTTCATCACGCTGAGAGCCGTTGAACAGGAAAACCAAAAGAAACTCCAGGCACAGAATGATAGTTTAGTTGGAGAAGTTATGAGTGACGATGGTTTCATGGTGTGGTCCGGGATTAGATGGTGAAAATAGAATGAAGGAAAAGATCATTAGAATTGAGGAAGTCATGGTACAGAGAGAGCATTATTGCCAAGGGGCTGGTAAAGTTAAGCTGAAGAGTGCATGGTGCATGTTGTCTATAAAACATGGAGGCTTTGCACCTCCAAGCTTATAAAAAGGAGCTCTGAGTATCTATTTCTGTGCCAATACCATGGTGTTTTGGTTACTAAAGTCTTGTAGTATAGCTTGGAGTCCGGAAAAGTGATGCTTCCTGCTTTATTCTTATTACATAAGGTTGCCTTGGCTATTTGGAGTCTTTTCTGGTTCCATATGAGGTGTAAGATGATTTTTTTCTAGATTGTCAAAAAATGGCATTGGATAGATCAGAACAGAGAACCCAGATGTGAAATCATTCTCATATTCCCATCTTATTTTTGACCAAACATAAAAACATACACTGAGGGTAGCGCCTGTGGCTCAAGGAGTAAGGGTGCAGGCCCCATATACTGGAGGTGGCGGCCCCATATACCGGAGGTGGCGGGTTCAAACCCCACCTCAGCCCCAAACTGCAAGAAACAAACAAAAAATACACTGGATGGGCTAATGCCCCCAGCTTTACTATTTTATTACTAAGAATTACCTTGGCTATATGGGTATTTTTTTCTGGTTCCTTACAAAATGAAGAATGAGTTTTTCCAAATCTTGAAAGTATGACATTGGTATTTTAATGGGGATTGCACTGAATCTGTAGATTGCTTTGGAAAGTATAGAGATTTCAACAGCGTTGATTCTTCCCAGCCATGAGCATGGCATGTGCTTTCATTTGTTAATATCTTCTGCTATTTCTTTTTTTAGGGTTTCATGATTTTCTTTAGAGAGATCTTTCACCTCTTTTGTTAGATATATTCCTATATTGAAGGGTATTTCATTTTCTTTGAAGCTACTGTAAAGGGAATCGTGTCCTTGATTAGCTTCTCATCTTGGTTCTTATTGGCATATACAAAGGCTTCTGATTTATGGACATTGATTTTATATCCTGAGACATTATCAGATTTTAGGCTATACTGCAAGGCCATTGGGATCAAAACAGCATGGTATTGGCACAAAAATAGAGACATAGACATCTAGAACTGAATAGAAAACCATGAAATAAAAGGAACATCTTACAGCCACCTAAATCTTTTATAAACCAAACAAGAACACAAGGGGAAAAAATCTCTATTCAATAAATGAGGCTGGGAGAACTGGACCCTCACCTTTCTCTACTCACTAAAATTGATTCATGATGGGTAAAAGATCTAAATCTAAGGCATGAAACAATAAAAATCCTTGAAAAAAGTATGGGGAAAACACTCTCAAAACACTGGGGAAAGATTTTATGAGAAGACTTTAGTGGCAATTGCAACAACAACAAAAATGAACAAATGAGACTTAATTAAACTGAATAGCTTCTGTACAGTTAAGGAGACAACAACCAAAGCAAATAGACAACCTACACAATGGGAAAGGATATTTGCCTGTTATGAATTGGAAAAAAAAGCTTGATAACTAGGATCTACAGAGAACCCAAATTAATCAACATGAAAAAAGCCAACAATCCCTTATATCAATGGGCAGGAGAGATGAATAGAACCTTCTCTAAAGAAGGTAGATGAATGGCTAACAAGCATATGAAAATATGCTCATCATCCCTAATCCTCAGAGAAATGCATATCAAAACCACCCTAAAAGATCACCTAAATCCAGTGAGAATGGCCCAAATCACAAAATCTTAAAGCTGCAGATGCTTGGGTGGATGTGGAGGGAGGGGAACACTTTTACACTGCTGGTGGGACTGCAAACTAATACAACCTTTTTGGAAGGAAGTATGGAGAATCCTCAAAGAACTCAAACTAGGCCTCCCATTTGATCCTGTAATGCCAATACTGGCCATCTACCCAGAAGGAAAAACATCACTTTATCATAAGGACATTTGCACTAGACTGTTTATCCCAGCTCAGTTTACAATTGCCAAACTGCAGAAACAACCTACATGCCCACCAACCCAGGAATGGACTAATAAGCTGTGATATGCATGTACCATGGAATACTATTCAGCTGTTAAAAAAGATAGAGACTTTACATCTTTTGTATTAACCTGGACGGAGTTGAAACACATTTTTCTTAGTAAAGCATCACAAGAATGGATAAGCAAGAATCCAATGTACTCAATTCTGATATGAGGACAATTGATGACTTAGTACATGGTGGGGGGTGGGGGAATGGGGAAGCAGAGAGAGGGAAGGAGGGAGGGGGTGGGGTTACCAATGTGTGACACACCTCTTGGAGATGGGACATAATTATAAGAGGGACTTCACCTAACAAATGCCATCAGTGTAACCTGGTTCTCTGTACCCTCAATGAATCCCCAACAATAATAATAATAAAAAAAATGCACTGGGGAAAAGAATACCCATTCAGTAAATGGTGTTGGGAAAATTGGATAGCCACATCTAAAAGACTGAAACAGGATCCACACCTCCTAGCACTCACAAACATTAACTCACAAGGGGGTAGAAGACTTAAACTGAAGGCAGAAAACTATAAGTATACTACAGGAAAATGTTGGAAAGCCTTTTAAAAGTACTGACTTAGGCAAAGAATTCAGGAACCAGACCCCAAAAGCAATCACCGTAAGAACTAAAATAAATAAATGGGACCTGATAAAATTAAAAAGCTCTGCACAGCCAAGGACACAATCAAAAGAGCAAATAGACAACCCACAGCATGGGAGAAAATATTTGCATGCTATACATCTGATAAAGGACTGATAACTAGACTCTATAAAGAACTCAAGCAAATCAGCAAGAAACAACCAAAAACTGCCATTAAAATACAGGCAAAAGACATGAACAGAAACTTTTCAAACAAAGATATATACTGGCCAACAAATTCATGGAAAAATGCTCAATGTCTCTAAATCATTAGAGAAAAGCAAATGAAAACCTCAATGAGATATCACTTAACTCCAATGAGAATGGCTTGTATAAAAGGTCCCAAAATAACAGATGCTGGCTTGGATATGGACAGAAAGCATTTTTTATACACTGTTGGTGGGACTCAAACTAGTACAACCTCTATGGAAAGCTAAGAGTATTATAGTTTATAGTAAAGTAAAGAATATTATAGTTTATAGTAAAGAAAACAACGATTACTCCCTCTTTCCTTGGCTAACTTTCCTTGGTACACTAGAGGTATGCTGTCCCCAAGTAGTTATGCCACTTTCTCGCGTTCCATGCAATTAGTAAAGTTCTTTGCATCCAAGTAGAAACATGTCCAGATTTGGATAAGAGTCTTAGCTTCTATTTGTGTCGTGAGGGTTGTTGTGAGAACTGTGTATGATCCTGCAGGGGACTAACCACGTGTGGGGCCCTCCACGTTTTCTCTTTCTTCTCAATGGTAGCTTGGGTTTTCCAAGATCACAGGAACGGAACCAGAATGTCCCTAGTCTTGAGAGGCTGTCTTGTATTCTTCGTCTCGTTCAAACTTTGGTTAACCCTTTCAGGCCACTAGTGTACCATTTAATGGAAAGCTTTTGAAATAAGAGGCCCAAGAGCTATCTTCTGGAATATACACATAAACTATGATTAAAAAAAGACAACTTAGTTGGAATTACTATAAACATGCACTTTGGAGTAGGGAAGTGATCTGGAAATGGTCTAGACGACAAGTTCAATAGTAACTAACTATTGATAACTTAGACCCCAAAGTAAAGTGCTTTTGGGGAATAGAACAGAATTTGATCAGTTTGTCATTTTTAGAACCCATTTAGATAAATTCCGGTTAATCCTAACATCAAATCAAGCTTGTTCACCAATGTGCATGTGATACTCTCATCTTGTAGCCAATTTCTCACCTTCTTCTGAACTTGACAAATACTAAATTCCTTTCTCCCTAATATTTCTTTCTCATTTTGCATATTATATAACAGACAAAAATATAATGCAGGTATTATGAAGTTTTCCTAGGTGTTCAGTAAATTCTCACAGTAAATGTAAGTTGTTTACTGTGTATTTGTATGCATTCCTTTACCTAAGATAGATACGTGAGCACAGTTCTCCTTTGAATAATTGCCTATTTCTTGGCACTCCCCAGGTCTCCTCTCCTTCTCTCTTCCTTCATCCCTGAGGTTTTGTTGCAGCCCAAGGTCAGTGAAAAATTCCCTAGAACTCTCTGGGGCTCTCCAAATACATGGCTGAGCAGAGAGGTCCGTGTTGCCCCCCAGGTCTTGCCCTCTGGCCCAGAACCTGGTCATGAGTCCTCTGAGCCTCATACTGTTGTTCCTTTGCTGGGGAAACTCTCCTCGCTGAATTTCTTCCTTTCTTTTTTTTTTTTTTTTTGCAGTTTTTGGCTGCAAAGTTTGAGCCTGCCACCTCCAGTATATGGGGCCAGTGCCTACTCCTTTGAGCCCCCGGTGCCGCCTTCTCTGAATTTCTTTACCTCTCAGGAAATTGCTTCATTTGCAAAGAGGGCTACAGAGGCTGGGGTTCTAGATTTTTTTTTGTCTGAAAAACACTGTTCTTAATTTGTCTTCATGAGGAAGGATGAACATATAAATTGTCATCACAATTCTTTTATCACTGAGGTTTTGGGGACAGAGGGCATGGTGCTTGAGAACAGGTTTACAGTTGGAAAGAGCAGCACACCATAGTTAAGAGTTTAGAAACGGTGTGTGAATCCTGTGTTTATGATTGTGGGACATATCTAAGCTTCATTTCCCTAACAGTAAAACACAATAAATGAGATTGTTGAGAATATATTGAAGTGATTAATATATGTGAATGCCTATCATAAAAGGTAGTTTTATTATTGGAAAATATTACTGCTATATCAAAATAGGCATTTCTGAAAAGCCTTGAAACTAATTTCCTATCTCCTACACGCCTGTAATTCACCTTATACAAATACATGCTATAGAAGAATAAACTGCATTTCAAATGATGCATCAGAATGAGAAATCTACAAGCCGATCTCGCAGTGTCAAGAATTTGGGGAAAAAAAGGTATAGAGATTACAACCCCCTTTCCTACTCTTCATTTATTTTTTTCTTATCTTTAGTGCCTTTCTTAATTTCCTCACTGTGTTTATACTACCAAATTTTACAAGTGATTTACTTCTAAGTTTCCTCCAAGAGAAAGCTCTCCCCTGTCTGTTTCAAATAACTTAGGAAATTTGAGATGTGTGTACTATCAGATTGTTTGCATTATTATTATTACTATTATTATTAAGAGTCTCACTATGTCACCCTGGGTAGAGTGCTGTGGTGTCAGAGCTCACAGCAACCTCAAACTCCTGGACTTAAGTGTTTCTCCTGCCTCAGCCTCCCAAGTAGCTGGGACCACAGGCGCCCGCCACAACGCCCGGCTATTTTTGGGTGCAGTTGTCATTGTTGTTTGGTAGGCCTGGATTCGAACTTGCCAGCTCTGGAGTATGTGGCTGGTGCCCTGGCTGCTTGAGCTACAATAATCTCTAACATTGATGACAGCTATATTCCTAGAGCCCTGCTAGTATAGTGTTTTTTTTTAAAAGCATCTACCTAATATCTAACACTGCTAGGCATTCTGCTGATGTAAGGAATATAATTTTCCACTCTAACAACTTTAATGAGGATATCAGACAAATACATAGACAAATCATTATCTGAGAAACAGAAGATGCAAAACGAATGTAAAGACATGAGTTTGCTAACAATTTTCAAATATTACTATTATAAAATGCTTGTAATATGTAGATAAATTAATATTTTTTATATATTCATTATCTCATTATAAAGTTATGATTTCTTTCAAGTGCATTATTTGAAATTATTTTATTTTCAAGTGTGTGGATGTATGAACGTGCTTGAGTGTGTACTTAACTATAGTCCTTGTTTCTTGCAAAGCACATGCTTGGTTGGGTAATCATGGCGAGAAAAATATGATTCCCTCAGTTGCAATGTGTACTCCACCAAACTTAGTAACAGTCGCCTGCCTCAAGAAGCAGACAGACCTATACGATGCTAACTGTCCCATTTAAATGTTGCAGCATTCATCAGGTAACTGGCTGCATAAAAGATTACTGCATTATTAAAGAGAAGAGAGGAATAGATTGGAGCAAATGCCAAGGTTTTTAGTGACTTTTTTCCCCTTCAGACATAAAATAGAATCACAGAGGTGAGCCTCTGCTCTAATTAATTCTTTCCTTGGTTAGACTGTCAGCCTTCTCTTCTCCACAGCCCTCATCTGAACCACCTGAAGGGAATAACTAATCAGAGTTCATCTGCCACCCTTTGTACATGATAAAATTCAGACTGCTTAGAAATCAAAGGTGGCAAGTTATGCCCACCTGAAAAGAAATCATGGGAGAGAATATTTATGTAGTTCTCTCTATTGCATTTTTCCCTCACATTGGCTTACAGAGGTCAGGAAGTTGTCCTGTTTTTAAGACAGTTAGGGTAGGGCCCATTTAAATGACCCTAAGGGTTCTGGCTTTTCCCAGCAATGCTTCGGAAGCACAAATTAGATACACCAGCAGGGGGCGAGCATTAGCCATGAGAAAGGCTCAGATTTACTTTACCATTTACAGAGGCAAACACACTTCCCCACAGGCACTGATACGCTTATACTTAATTATTCTGGGGACCTTATTTTATCATTATGTAATCATTTCCCCTGTTATATGAAGAGTCTCAACTGACTGCTGTCTTCATTGCTTACCAAAATTATACCCAGACTATTGTGATAAAAACTCTTTCAGATATGGGGAAGACAGCCTGACGTAACGGGGTACACCAAGCATTGAATTAAATCCAGCTTCCCTGGGTTGGAATCCTTGGAAGCTGTGTGACCTGGAGCACATTTCCTAACGTTACCGGAATTTCTTTCTTCAGGAGGTCCTTGATCTCCTGGAGTCTAGGAGTGAACCCACCCATCACAGATCCGTGGTAAGACAGGATTATACAGAAAATAATACAGGATAAGCCCCAGAGCTCCCGGCAGAGGGAAAGACCCAAGTCAGAAAATCTCAGCCTGGGCCTTTGTCCAGGGCTATATACAGCAGCGTGGGGCCTTTGTAGTTACATTGGGCCAGGACTTGGTAACAAAGGAATGGATACAGTCCCGTGGGCTCTGGGCAAAATGTCCTGGTGCTCTGTTTATGAAATTGTCCAGGCCTCAGAAACTTACAGGAAATTGCCCAGACTTAGGAAACTTACATGAAATTGTCCAGGCCTAGGACGTGGGGGTTGGGGTGTCCCTGTTCAGCCTGCATCGTGGCCACTCTCAGTTTCAAAAGCTGTGCACCATGGAGGGCAGCCCCATACCTGTTCTGTACTCTGAAACACCGGGGAAGAAGTAAGTGGCTTGGGCAGCAGCGCAGGCTGTGCCCTGGTCTCCCCCAACTTCCTAGGGACCTGAGGGCTCCTTGAGCTTGTCCCTCTCTGCCGCACTTGGTTCTCCAGCCCTCCACTCCTGTGTCCTCTGCACCAACACCCCCCGCGGTGACGCAGAAGGCGAGGCAGGTCCTCCCAGGCAGCCCTGTGAGGCCCTATCCGGGGTGCCACCCGCCCTGTATCCCTAACTTCTCTGAGTCTGTTTACTCATTAGTAAAACAGAGACGAGGAGAGTACCTACTTGAGAGTGTTGTTGCAATACCTCTATGAGACAGTGCACGGAAAGGATTTAGCTCAGTATCAGCCCCGTGCTGAAGTCCTGGTAACTATTACACATCGTTAGCTCTTAGTACAAATCCTAGGAAACGGGAGACACTCAAAAACAATTATCTTACCTGTTAGAGAAGCCCCGCTAAGAGTGGATTTGGGAAGCTTATTACAGGATGAGTCTGCAAAACTGAAGGACCCAACGCTCAGGGAAGACTGATGCTTATTTCAGCAAGTAGAGGTGAGTTCTATGAGAGCGAGGAGCCACTGACTCAAGTTCACGGTTCACAAACCTAAAATGACGAAGAAATTGCCAGGGGAATTGAGTGCGGCAAGTGGGGATGGAAATAAAACAGGCTGGATGGTTTTATATCCAGAAACATAATTTGCAGTCATGCAATTGTGTCAGGACAGAGGGATTTTCTGCATCTATTTGAACACCAAAGGTCTTTCTGGCCGGATTCAGGGGAAGATACACATCATTTGGACTTTTGGCAGATCACAAGCAGTCCCAACTGTTTAGAAAGAAATGGTCTTCACCCATTGTTCTGTTACAGCTTGGGAGCTGGAAAGACGTGAACTTGGCAGAGCAAAAATGGGTCATAATTTCAGAAAATAAAATCAGAAAGGACAGACATGTTTAAGGGGTGGAAGGCACTCTATCCTCTTTTCATCCTGAGCTATGCATACAGGGGGCTATTAAATCAAATTACTTAATAGAAAGGGTTTGGAAGAAAATTAACTATTTTGCAAGAATGTTCTTCTACTTACTAAACAGAGTCAGTATGGATGATCTGTGTCCCTAATTCCTGACTGCTGTGTAGAAGTAGGATTTGAAGTCTAAGAGTTATGCTTAGTACAAACACTATATTTTTAGTTATTTGTACAGAGCCATCCCTATGGGTGTCTATGAAAAATAAATAAAAATAGTCTGTCTTCAAAGAATTACCAAATAGCTCATATTTCTCTACACTCTGAGGGCATGTGATATATTTCAAAAAGGTGAAATAAATTCTCAAGTTATGCTCATGTATTCTTCTGAAGTATTTAAATACATTTCTAAATAAAACATGCCTGAGTACTTAGCTGAGCCAGAAATCTATCACATGAAACAAAGACATCATTATTAAAGATGATCTGTGAAATGCCATGCTTTTTAAAAAAAAAAAA
>NW_003852406.1:6715205-6734824 GCF_000181295.1 Otolemur garnettii
CCATCATTGTTGTTTGGCGGGCCTGGGCTGGGGATTCGAACCCGCCACCTTAGGTGTATGTGGCTGGCACCTGAGCCACTTGAGCCACAGGCACTGAGCCTCAAGTAATGTTTTAAAATAACATCTCATCTAATGTCTGGTGAAGATTTAGCAGGCAACAAGACAATCTATAATCCTTTGGCACTTAAAGGCTCTGATAGCAGCCAGTGTCACTGGGCAGAAGTAGTCACCCAGCTTAAGCTGTGTTATTGCCTGCAATGATACACCTATATTTCATTATTTTCCTGTGTTATTGCCTACAATGATACACCTATAGTTCATGTTATTTTCCTGTGTTATATTTCCTGTGTTATTGCCTACAATGATACACGTATAGTTCATGCTAAGATGGTTTCTAAGTTGTCACCCATTTTGTGAAGGTAGCACCTTGGAAACGACTTTTTTTTTTCTCCAATGGTAGAGTTGGCATTTGTCGTTTACAGTGTTGCTGTAATAACAGAGGCATTGTCTTCTAGATTTATTTGTGTGAAGTATGTTAAATACAGTACTAGGTCCTTCCAAAGTCATGTCTCATCAGAGTTTAGAAATTGTTTCTGGTGTTTCTAAGGCTGAAGTTGTTTTGGCTACATTCTGCCCCCAGAATGACTGTATAAATTTCTTCTCTGATTAAGCTGATAAACTGCAAATAATTTTTATTTATAATGTTTTAGAAATTTTCAGGGCATCATATCCACACAGGAAACACAGCACAAAGTAAACCGGTTCCTTCAAAATGTGATCATTAGGCATAAGATGATTTGAAGTGTGCTTTATTATGTAAAATTTTAAATGTGTAAAAGTAAGCAGATTATTATAATCCACCCCAGGTGCCTGTCAGCGGGTTCCAATGATTATCAAACCATGACCAGTCATTCCCCTCCTCGGCCTGCATTAATATTAAAGCAATTCTCAGACATGATATCATTTTATCCTTAAATATTTCAGTATCCATTTTTTAAATATTTGAACAATTTATTAATTAGCAATAGTTCGCTAATATCATTGAATATTCATTTGAATGTTTAATTTTCCACTTATCACACAATGCTTTTCTTTTTCTCTAATCAGAATGCAAATAGCTAAATGTTTACTTTATTTATGTCTTTTAAGTGCACTTTTATCTATAGGTTTCCTCCCCTATCTCTTGTTTTCTTCTGAAATTTATTTGTCAAAGAATCTGTTGATGAATTGCTTGTTTTGTATGTTTTCACCTTCTGGATTTTGTTGATCATATTCTTGCAGCATAGTTAACATATTCTTTGATTCTTTATATTTTCGATAAATTAGTACTTGACTCCACTGGCTTGGTTAGAAACGTTCCCTTTCCTTTGGCAGGAATATTTTATAGGTAGTTGCATATTTTTCCATAAGAAGGCACGTGAGATCTGGCTGTCTCTGTGATGTTAATAACTGTCAATGCTCAGTGCCACCAGTTTTTTTTAGTATCAACATGTCCCCATTTATTTTGATTATCTGGAACTCTTTTATAGGGTATTCCTCAAGGAGAGATCACAAAAATAATATTCCTTGAGTTTTTATGTTTATGTAGGTTTTACATTTTATCCTTGAAAGTCTGTTTGAATATCAAATTCATGCCTCATATTTTCTTTCCTTAAGTACTTTCATTTTGTTATTCCATTGCCATCTGGCGTAAAATGCATCAAAAATCTGAAGACAATCATCTGACTTTTTTTTTTTTCCTTGATGAATGACCTGCTCTTTTTGGCTGGGTGTTCAAATACTTTCCTAGACTATATCCCGGCATTGCTCTTTGTGGATTCGTTTTTTTTCCTCCAGGCATACAGTATATTATGTCAAAATAACATCTTTTTTTTTTTTGGTTTTAAATTATAGTAAACGTCCTCTGAATTAAAAAGTTTGTACTATATTTTTTCCCTTGGGAGTTAAAGTTATATGGATTTGCGATTTTCTTTTCCTAACTTCTATAGTTGTCATTTTTTTTATCTTAGATTCCTTATACATACTTTTTACTTAAAAATTTTACTCTTTTGGCTATCTTCTTCCTTAAGGTAATATCAGTCATCTTCATAAATCCTGCATTCTTTCATTTCTGAAATAATTTCACTTTTCTTTCTTATTCTTTCCTGAGCTCTGTAATCTTGTTTCTAGTTTTTCTAATTCTAGTCTACGTTACTCTTTCATAGCTTGTATCATTTTCCTAGACATTTGTAACTTATTTGAAGTAGTAGGTTGCTTCATCGTTTTGTCTTTATGTCACATTTTCATTGTCTGAAGGGCGGTTATGATGCTTCATAGACATATCTTTTTTTTTTCTTGTTACAACTTTATATGGGATTTGAACATATTCCTTTTCTGCTCCTTACTTTTTCATAAAATAAATTTTTGATAATATGATTTTTTTTTGCAAATCACCCTGAGCTGAAGTATACAGTTATTGCTGTTCTTAAACGGCCCGCTGTGTTTTCAAATGAGTACCCTTGTTTATTTTGGGGTTACCCTGTCTTCAAGTCTTATAGCTTCCTTGTTGCTATTCTCCATTTCTTTTTGTACAAATGCGGATACCAGGGCTCGGCACCTGTGGCTCAAGTGGCTGGGGCGCCAGTCACGTACACCCAGGATAGCGGGTTTGAATCCAGCCCGGGCCGCCAAACAACAATGACAGCTGCAACCAAAAAATAGCCAGGTGCTGTGGCGGGTGCCTGTGGTCCAAGCTACTCGGGAGGCAGAGGCAGGAGACTTGCTTGAGCCCAGGAGTTGGAGGTTGCTGTGAGCTGTGATGCCACGGCACTCTACCCAGGGGGACAGCTTGAGGCTCTGTCTCAAAAAAAAAAAAAACAAAATACAAATGCGGATATCAGGACGGTTTTATAGTTTTGTTTGTCCTCCGCCTGCTTCTATTTTGGGTTCAGGTTCATCAAGCTATTTTCTTGTCAGCTACTTTATTTGTTGTCTGTGGATCCTCCCTCCCTCCCTTCCGTCCTTCCTTTCCTGTCTAGTTCAAAGACAAGTTTCCCTGAATTCCTCCTTAAGTTCAGCTCACCAGGCAGCTTAACATGGGAGCGAGAGAGAAGGTGAAAACTACATCATATTGGACTCTTTTGCTTTAAGGAAATGCTTTCCTTTTGTGGATATAAACAGCTATATTCTGCAGGAACCAGTTTATTGAAATTGGTTTGGTGGTTGCATATAAATAGTAAAATATGAACCAGTATTGGTTATGACCCCATTGTTTAAAAAACCTGGAGATCCTATAAAATCATTGTTGTCAAATAGGCAGCTTTGTTTTTCTTGTGATCTGTATCTCTCAAAATATTTTGCAATATCAAACTTGGAAAAACTACTAAGAACCAATTGCCATCCCTGAAATTGAATCTGTACATTCACCCCCTGCAAAGTGGAGATGGTCTTTGATGGTAAAATGGTATTGTTCTCATGTCTCTGGAGACTTGGATGTGGATACTAAGAGGAAAAATGCCCTTGCATCTTGAAGATGGACAGGAAGGTGGCCCAACTCACTGCATGTCAGGGGGTAATTTAGAGGGGGAGAGAAGAGACTATATTATGCTATATTAAAGCAATTCATTTTTCCTGGCCAACACTGTGGGTTCACATTGTTCATGTGAGAACTGGTTTTTAAATGCATTTTAAAATTCAGTTCATGGCTGTTCTTAGTGAATTAGGCAGGGGACCCACTATTAGACGGCGTCTATCAATCTGAGGGTAACACACCACCAGTGAGAACAGTAGAGACACCAATAGCAAGCACTTATGAGGATAAGGAAGGAACCAGAGAACACAATAGAAGCAAGCAGATACACCTAGGATATTTCATGACCAAAGAGTCTCAGTATAAACACTAACTCTGTGGGAGAAGCTTAGGAAAAGAAGGGCCAGCAACAGAGGAGTTAGACTAAAGAGAATCTCAGGGTCCCTGTGTTTGGATCTCTCCATAGAACAAAGGGAGTCTTCCTTTTGTGTCTACTCTTAATTAGAATTTGGGACAGGATCTAAATTCCTTGTCTCTTTGAGTTTTATAGCAAGAATCAAAAGCTCATGGCCAGCAAACTGGAAAGAGCTTACCAATTTTTTTTCACGCATTTTGTTTTAAACATTGCAAGGATTTACGCAACGTTCCAGATTTCTGCCCTATTTTGAAAAGCAGCAGATTTCACTGTCTGGTGCTCCTCTCCTTAATTAGATAGTTGTCCCGTAAGAGAAGGCATGCACTCTACAGTATCTACGATCTCTATCTCTCTGGATTTTATTACACTCACTTGCCTTAATCCATTGACATAACTTTCCTGACCATTAAAGTGTCTGTGTTAGAAACTTCTGCTTTATAAGAGAGAATAATTGCCTTCCAAATACCTAGGTTGAGTTTGCATTCCAGAAACTCTGGAGTTCCAGAGACATCAGACCCACAGATGATAAAAGGCACAGCCCGGGGAAAGTGATTGCAGATTGATAATGAAGACAGCCAGGGAAAAGATACTTGACTTTTGGAAATAGGCCTGAGAGAGAAGAGAAAACCAGGGGAGAGTGTTTGAGACAGATGCAGCATCTTAGGGCAGCTCCTGGTCATGCTTATAAAATGCTCAAGAGGGAGGTAGTTCCAGCATTCTATCCTCCAGCTCAAGCAGGAACTCAATACACTACTTTTTCAATGTCAGTACATAGCACCATGCATCCTTCATAGCAGTTATTAAAAAATTTACCATCTTAAACATTTCAAATCCATAGCTTAGTAGTAGCAAGCATATTCACCCTGCTGTGATCCTACTCATACTGATCTCTATGACTGTTTTGTCTTTGAAAACTGAAGCTCTGTACCCATTGCACAAAATCTCACTGTTTTCCCCTTTTTCTCTCTCCTGTTAACAACTACGATTCTACTTCTGGTTCCTATGAGCTTCCTACTTTAGATACCTCATATAAGTAGAATTCTATAGTATGCTTATTTATTTACTTTTTGACTAGCTCATCTCACTTAGCGTAACATCCTCACAGTTCATTCATGTTGTAGCTTGGGACAAGATTTTCTTCCTTTTTAAGGCCTCATACTATTCTAGCATACATATGAGGAGACTTCAAAAAGTTTGTCTAAAAATGAAATCAAAACATAAAAGTGAAAAATAGAAGCTTGATTTCTCAACACAACCTTTTTTTTATTAAGTCATTCGTACACAGATCATAAATACATTTCTGCCATTATAGGATTCAATGTGTTGATTATTTGGACAAATTGGAATGCTTACATCCTACTAAGCAACATAGCCTTCACAACTTATACCCAATTGCAGGATTAAGACATGTATCACAACCTTTTGTAAATGGTGATGCCGGTCATGTAGTAAACCCTTAAAGGACTGGGAATCTTGGAAATTTAACCATGTTTGTGCAGTCATTTTTACATTATTAATTGAAGAAAAAATGGGTGCCTTTGCTGGGTGTCCTTTAAAGATTTCTTTTTTAAGGTTAAGAAACACAAAGAAGGCAGAAGGGGCCAAATTAGTATGGAAAGATGAATGCCGAATAATTTGCCATTGCAATTCTCACAAAATTGTCCTTGTTTGATAAGAGGGATGAACAGAACATTAGTGTGGTGGAGAAACACTCTCTGGAGAGGCTTGCCAGGCATTTTTCTGCAATTGCTTTGGCTAACGTTCTCAAAACATTCTCATAATAGGAAGATGTCATTATTATTTAGCCCTTTGGAAAGTCAACAACCAAAATGCCTTGAACATTAAAACAAACAAACAAACAACTGTTGCCATGACCTTTGCTCTTGATTGTTCTGCTTTTTCCTTGACTGGCCCACTTCTACCTCTTAGTAGCCCGTGTTTTGATTGTACTTTGTCTTTAGGATCCTGCTGGTAAAATATATTTCATCTCCTGTTACAATTCCTTGAAGAAGTGTATCTTGGGCAATGCACTTGATTCCACTTGTTTAAAATTTCCATCGAAAGCTCTGCTGTCTTCTGCAGCTGATCTGGGCACAAAGGTTTTGGCACCTATCAAGTGGAAAGTTTTGTCAGCTCTAATTTTTCAGTCTGAATTGTGCAAGCTGAGCCAATTGAGACGTCTATGGTGTTGGCTATTGTCTCTGCTGTTCACTGCTGGTTCTCTCCAAGTAGGGCACAAGTAAGATGAATTTCTTCCTCACAAATTGATGTGGATGGTCTGCAGCTGTAGGCTTCCTCTACAACATTGTTTTATCTCTCTTAAAATGAGTTATACATTTCTAACCTGCTGATTTCTTTGGGGACTAGTCCCCATAAACTTTTCATAAATCACCAATGATTTCACCATTCTTCCATCCAAGCTTTTGATGTTGTTCTTCAATTTTAGCAGAATTAATGTTGTTCTCATAGGGACTGTTGGGCATTTGGGTTGTTTCCAACTCTTGACTATTGTGGATAATGCTGCAATGAACATGGCTCAACTATGTCTTTGAGATCTTGCTTTTAATTCTTTTGGATATATACTCAAATATGGAATTGCTGGATCCAATGGTAATTCAGTTTATTGTTTTTTGAAAAACTTCTTTACAGTTCTTTTTTTAATAGTATGTGCACCATTTTTCATTTCTACTCAAAGTGCGCAAGTGTTCTTGTTTCTCTATGTTCTTATTAACACTTGTTTTCTTCTGTGTGTGTGTTTTATAACAGCCTTCCTAATGGGTGTGAAGTGATATAGTACTGTAATTTTGAACTACATTTCTCTAATGATTAGTGATTTCACATTCTTATTGGCAATTCGTATACCTTCTTTGGAGAAATATCTAATCAAGTCCTTTTTTAAAATACGATTGGGTTATTTGTTTTATTTATTTTTGAGACAGAGTCTCACTATGTCACCCTTGGTAGGCATCACAGCTCACAGCAACTTCAAACTCTTGAGCTTAAGCGATTCTCTTGCCTCAGCCTCCCAAGTAGCTGGGACTACAGGCACCCACCATAACACCCAACTATTTTGTTGTTGTTGTCGCAGTTGTCGTTGTTTAGCAGGCCCAGGCTGGGTTTGAACCCTTCAGATTCAGTGTATGTGGCTGGTGCCCTAACCACTGAGCTATGTCCACTGAGCCAGGGTTATTTGTTTTCAGTTGTTGAGTGGTAGAAGTTCTTTTTATTTTCTATATATTAATCCTTTTTGGATGCATAAAGACATATAGACCGAGTAAAGAGCACAGAGATAAACCCTCATGTACATGATCAAGTGATTTGGCACAATCACATAATGGAGAGATAACCGTCTCTTCAACAAATGGTGCTGGGAAACTGGATATGCACATGCAAAAGTGTGAAGGTAGACCTTTACCTGACACCATATACAAAAACAAACTCAAAATGGATTAACTATGAATACCTGTGAAATATAAAACCATAAAACTCATAGAATAAAACACAGGGGAAAATCTTCAAGACACTGGATTTGGCAATGATTTTTTTGGATATGACACTAAAACCACAGGCAACAGAAACAAAGAAAGAAAGACACATAGAACATCAAACTTAGAAACCTCTGATGACAAAGAAAACAGTCAACAGAATTAATAGGTAAGCTACAGGATGAAAGAACATATTTGTAGGCAGTAGTATTTTTAATTTAATATAGGATGATGCATTTACCTAAAAAAATAATCTCTCCTAGCTGTTGGGATTTCAGTGTTATAGGAGGACAGGCAATATTTTAAAAACAGAAGATCTTTCTGGAATTCTTAAAAATATACTTACGTTCTTTCAAGGAGTATATTTGGAAACTGGAAAAATTCATCTATGTGAAGCAGACTTTTTTTTTTTTTTTTGGCAGTTTTTGGCTGGAGCTGGGTTTGAACCCGCCACCTCAGGTATATGGAGCTGGTGCCTTACTCCTTTTAGCCACAGGCACTGCCCTATGAGGCAGACTTGATTATCTCCCTTTAAATTCTTATTATGATGTTATCAGATATTTGATCCCTTCTACCACTTCAAGAAGTAGGGCATCTCTTCCTCCAGCATCCATTACAGAACCGATCATGATGACAGTAAGAATAACAGGTATTGCTGTCAAACATTGTACTGTTAAAAACCCATTTGATTCTTGCAACACACACACACACACACACACACACACTGCTCCTCATCTGCTGTCATCCTATAAATCAAAGTTACCATTGTGTTCCGATGCTATGATGTCATAATGATTCTAAAAAGACTATAGGTTCATTGCCTGACTTCCTCATCCTCCTATGTGACAGTCTTTATTGACTGAAAGCTATATTGCAAATCAATAAAGAATGTTTTATTACAGAGCCTTTTCTCAACAGAGATAGTCAAATTGCTAAGGGAGAAATGAAAAAGGCCAAAGACCTGGAAAATGAAAAGGTTTGGAAGAAAAAAACATCACTTAGTTCACAGCTGACCTAGAGTCAACCCTTCTGACAGTTGTAAGAGCGTCTTTCTCCCTGGATCTAAACTGAGAAGCAAGGATGTGTGTTTGCTTTCTTCGTTCCACACTCTGTGGTTGTTCTCTTTAGAGGCAACCACCAGGAGACTGAAGGGACTAGGAAGAGAAAGGATCATCTGTCCAGTTGTATTAAATAAAAGCTCTACATGGATCTATTTCTGATACAAATATTTTAAACTATTTCAAAGAAATATGCTTTGACTTGCTTCATGGTCTGTATACATCCCTGGTAGTTATTGTTTGAATCAGGAGGAAAGGACTTTCAGTATGAGGCATGCTGATGACCAGAGACTGGGCAATTAAAATCTCTTTAGTACCAAATATAGTTTTTAGAAACCTGATAGACATAGAACATATCTGCACAGAGTTTGATTCTATGTAGTTTGTAGTCAGTAATGATCCTTGCCCGGTCATCAAGGAGTCTTCTATTGAGGTCATTTTTGCCATCCTTGGAGTCATCAGCGCCTACTGAAAAACCCACTGGACTACTGACCCGTGCTATTGTTCACAAGTTCACGCCTTCGTCTTCACAAAAAAAGGAAAAGAAGTCATTGTGGTTTGGGGAAGGGAAAAGAAACCTAAGAATCATTTCTAAGTATTTTATGTAAGACATTTATTCCTTCTTATATTGGATGAGATAGCTCAATTTATACATAAACTTTATGGACAAGCTTGTAAAAATATCTAGTGAGGATAAGTCATTTGTGAGCAGATGTAAGTTATTATGATTATGGTTTTCATTGTTGTCAAGCCAAATTGAAATTTGCAATTGGAAATCTATACATACTAGAAAAGGAGAAAAGAAAAATGTCTATTGAGCACACAGTTCATACAAACACAGGAAAAGGCTTAGGGATGTTACATGAACAGTATCAGGCCATACGGGCAGAAAGCAGCAGAGGTATGAATCAAAGATGGGCTCTTTGATATTCTGAAATCCATTCTTATTAAACATTCAAAAAAATGTACTCCTCTGAAAACTTTAATACCATGAATAAAGGGAATATTAGTAACAGAAAATAATGACAATTGATTTAGTAGAAGTTTAGTATATTTATTATTGCTAGCTAAGACTTGTTGAGCACCTACTACCTGACAAGTATTATACTTGTTCATTTGGTTCATCAGCTAGAGTATAAAAATGGGTCCAATTATTTTTGGACCCATTTTACAGATGAGGTAACCTTAGGTTACGAAATCTGACAGTGGAAACCAGCGACTCTGATTCTGAAGTCTGAGCTCTTCAAACTCTGTGCCATATCACTGAATCATAATTTCCATGATCAACAAAAGTTAAAAAAAATAAGATGGAAATGTTTTTACTCGACGTCATCCAAATGCTGAGTCTTTTCAAACATTTATAGTGTCTTTGAAAATACTTTCCTCTGATGATTTGCTGAAGCGCAGTTCTGACACTGATTTTACTGCAGGAAGTAAAAAACTGAACAGCAGAATAGAAGTGTAGTTGCTGTCATGCCATACGGCATTCAGCATCTAATGATCATTACCCAAGCAGAAATAAGTGTCTGCTTAAATAATTAACTCCCCTTAATTATTAAAAAAATTTAAAAACTTTACAAATTGCACCAGTTATTGTTAGTTTAGATAAATACCTATCTGCTTTGCAGTGGAACCAGCTTTGAAGTAGTTCAGTGCTTGATTTTTACTCCACTCAACTACTTAGTAGTTCAGGAAATTCACATAAGCCTTTCTGAGTCTCTGTTGTATCCTTATAGTATGGACACGATAACAATACTACTGTAATGTTTTGCAGGTTTTTAAAGATAAATATCAAGTGAGAAAATATATGCAGTAACACTTGTAAGGGTGTTAAACTTTAGACATTATTATCATGTCACTGACTCAGTACAGTTGGAATATATAGTTAGAAGGTTTGTTCTGGCATAAATTTGTGAGACAGCTGGTGAGAACGAAGGGCGCCATTTGGACTAAGAAATAGAACAAAGCTAATTGGCTACACAGGGACTCAACCCGTGTCCTCAGCCTCGTTAACTCTGTGTTTTACTAACTAAGCACAGTGTTACCGACTCATTCCACCTAGCTTTAATGAGTCTGCCCATAGGCTGGGCATTGGTGATATGAAGACAAACCATAAGCCATGGTCTCTGCCCTCAAAGAGCTCACAATCTAACAAGGACAGCAGGCATATGAGTAAATGAGTTGTGATCCCACTTTATATAACACACCGTTGCAGGCTGGGTGCAGTGGCTCATGCCTATAATCCCAGCATTTTGGAAGGCCAAGGTGGGAAGATAGATTGCATCCAGGAGTTCAAGACCAGCCTGAGCAACATAGTGAGACCTCAACATTAACACCATTAACATGGTGACACATGCCTGTAGTCCTGGCTACTCAGGAAATTGAGGGGGAAGGATCACTTCAGTCCGGGAGTTGGATATTGCAGTGGGCTATGCTTGCATTGCTGCACTCTAGCCTGGGCTAGAGAGCAAAACCTGTCTCTGAAAATAAACAAATAAATAAGTAAATAAAAAATACGAGCCCCCCCCAGTGCTACAGTAGAGAATGATAAAAGTGTTAATAGTGAAGAGGACTGTCAATACTGATCACAGAAGTATGGCATCCTCATCTTCTGATGAAATTTGAAATTTGTTCATCCTAAAAGTTTACTTCTTCAGTCATTTAGTGGCATTTAAATCTGAGAGTTAAAACGTAACGTCTACCTAGTTCCTCATTTGGAAATTTGAAAGATCCTTTTTTGTTGTTGTTTAGTTTCCACAATGAACATTTGTTATCTCACGGTTTTTGTGGGTCAGACATTCGAGAATAGCTTAGCTGGGTTCTCCGCCTTCAGCTTTCTCTGAGGTCAGCAGTGACTGCAGTCGTCAGAAAGCTTGAGCAGGGCGAGAGTCAGCTTCAGAGATGCTCACGCTGCGCAGGACGGCTGGCAGGACGTCTAGCCCCTGCCTGGCTGTTGGCCGCAGTCCTTCGTTACTTGCCATGTGGGTTTGCCCCTAGGCTGCTTGAGTGTCCTTGCAACATGGCAGCTACCCCCAGAGTGAGCAAACCCAGAGAAAGTGGGCAAAGGAGAAGCTACAGGGCCTCCTAGGACCTAGTCTCTGAAGTTACAATAGATTCTGCTCAAAGGTACAATCTTTAAATGACCCATCATTTAATGGAAAGCTTTAATTTGAGAATAGAGCTTACTGTGCGTCTTACTGTCGTGTCATCTACATTAGGCAAATATTTCCAAACTGTATTAGATGGTTTAGCCCCACATATTTGTTCTTCTATACATTATTCACTTATATTAAGTGAGAGAGGCTAACTTGCTATTTTTTTTAGCTGTACTTATACTTTTGTCATCAATGATCTTGTCAATCCATTTTGTCTATTTATTTTCAGGGATAGGGAAGGCCAGTGACTGGTGAGAGAGTTTTTGTTTGTTTTTTTTAAATAATGAGGTCCAGTGATTGGTTACCAGTTCTCCTAAATAAAGAGTAAGTCTTCAAGAAAACTGAAAATACAATTCAATGCACATAGTTTATTTATGCTTTAACAAGAGTTCCTCTGTTGCTTAAATGCACATACACTGACAGTATCAGAACTCTCCAAGAGAGAGTTCAAGCTTCACTAAGCTGCATTAAAAATTGACCAGGGACGCAGGTGTCTTGCCTTCCTTCCTCCTGAACCTAAAATTGGTAAATGATCTGACCCAGTCTTGGGATGGGGAAAGTGAAGGGCATCTTAGGGCTTTCATCTTTCTTAAATTACTGCTGAATGATTTGAAGGAACAATGATCTTATTTAATCCATCAGTCTAGGAGTAAATTTTGGGCCGTGTACCTGTGGAGTGGTAACTACGCACGGGGAAATTACTCATTTCCTATCCTGTGTTGTATAATGTTACTAACAAGAGAGTCCCAAAGCTCTCTACAGAAAGAGAGTGCATCTTATTGATGAGAACGTGCAGACTACCGTATTGTGCTCACAGCATTGTGATTATACAGTATTCAAATCAGGTAGGTACTCAGCAGGGGAAAACTACCCATCAAAAGCCAAGGAGGTTCTGTGAGGGATTTTGGTGTCCCTGCAGGTCAATAAAGTCATAAAGCTCTGTCATTCTCTCTAACAGTAACATATTTTATTAGCAGCCGGTGTCCCTTAGACACATGATTCCTGCCACTTTCAGAGATGTAAACAATTTCCACGTCAAAATATACGAGCAGAATCCTGATCATTAGAGCTTAGCAGTGCATTCATTAGAATACACATACTGGCATTGGAGCATTCATAAAACGTTATTTCTTCTTAACAGCAAAGACTGATCATCACCACCCCTGGTGTTTTTTATTTCCTCTATGAAAGTATTTGAATTAGATAAATATTTTTATAACTCTTTTCATCCTATTACATACATCATTTGTAGACCACTCATGGTTAGGATCATCTTATGGTTCCTTCCATAGGCTTAAGCACATTTAAATCACTGACATTATATTTCGATTTACTGAGAACTTATGACACATATTGCCTTATGCTGAGTACTCGGAGCTCCCCACTGAGCACAGATTCAGTATTTTGGTCTGGTTATTGCACAGGAAAAAAAGAAAAAAGTCTCTGAATAGGTGTTCTTTCCTCTCTTGAGAACAATTCTTCCAAGCCGTGTGCTGGCTGGCTGAATTTTTCCTATATAAAAAGCCAAGTTTTGCCCTATTATGTACTTTTAGGTCTAACCACGTTCTCCTTGCCACTCATGAATACTCACTGCTGAGTACGAGTGGGGCAGCAGAGTTTTATTCTGCCTGCCTCTCCCGTGATGACTGAGGCGGGGATCTACACCTGCCCCAGTTCGCCCCAGATGCAGATCATTAGACCTTGAGCAGCTGCTCAAGTCATTAGCAGTCACTTGAGCAGCAGGTGAGGGGAGCTGTGCTGCTGTGAACCAAAGGTGGGGGGGAATGGGGAATGGGGGGGGGGGCTCTCAACTGCCAGGACCTGGCACATGTATTATGTGTAATTTGAGGACAATATAAAAAAAAATTCATGGGGAGGTTATTTATTCGTCGTCACATATGGTAGATGGAATATGTTTTGCCACAAGTTTTGCCAAGAAATGCTGTAACAGGCTTGACTGTTCATTTCGCTGGCAACTATTATTAAATATTTAGGTGAAGTGGAATCATTTCTACCGTGAGTCCTGGTGCATTCCTCCTTACAGACCCCCAAATGCCATACTCTGACATCTCAGCCCAGAATCTCTGTCTAGGCTGCTTCTACTGTTTAATCTTAGTTACTAGTTGACTGTTCTACAGTTCTGAAAACATCCTCCTATTTTCTAAAAAAGAAAGAAAAGTAAAATAAGTAAGCTGGTAGAGCAGATGCAGCTTAAAACCTCCAAATTATTCTAGGACTTGAGCTTCTTTAAAGCTCTATTTTAAGATTCGGTACTTTTTTTATTTGTTTCAACAGGAGGATTAGAGGATTGGAAATGCTTTATTGATGGAAAGTGGGAGCCGTGACTCCCCCCACCTCCTCTACTCAGCAAAACTAAAAAGGAAAGCAAGCCCATTCAATTCGCAGCCAGATCTTTAAAATGTTAGCATCAGATGGGAAGACATTATTCCCAAGGGAGAAGACAAACCTTCCTAGCACTGTAAGTTTCACCAGTTCCCACTCTGATTTGCATGTAGGTCTTTAGTTCCTATTAGTGAGGAATCACCTTCAAATGCTTTTCCGCAACAGTAAAAGCAGCCGCGGAAAGACCAGTTGGGATGAGATGTCCCCGTCTCCTCTCCATAAGGGGAGTTCTCTGAGCTGCTTCTCGGCGGCGGCTAAGTAGGAATTACACCGTGTGCACTGTACTTTCACAATTCCAAGCACAGACAAGTGGGTCTAAAACAGTCATTATTAAATAACACGGACACATTAGTCTCCTTATTGCTAACAGAAGTGGCAGGACTGGCTCTGGGCGTGCTGGGGCGTCATCCAGGGATCAGGGGAAGATCAGGCAGAGGCAGCGCTGGCAGCCAGGCGTCTCCCCAGCGATGAAGCCGTGCCCCGCACAGTTAGTTGTCAGTGCGGTGGTGACGGCCACACCTGGCAGTGGCTCCAGCGCGTCTCCTGTGAGCAAGGGCTGTGGCTCGTCCTCCCCGAGCAGCGGCTCTGAGCAGCTCCCGCGGCAGCAGAGGGGGCCCCGCCGCTCCCCGCGGAGGGGGCAGGGGCATCGCGGTGCGGGTGCTGCATTCGGAGGCGCCCGGCGATGTGTGAAGTTCCCGGCGCGCGCTCAGCCCGGCCGCTCCTCACCCTCAATTGACCAGCCCTGGCGCTCGCCAGCACACCGGAGAGATCCCATTTTGCTTTCTTAGAGAAAGGGCAGAGACATGAGCCGCCGAAGAAATCTGCCACTGAGAAGAGGGAAAGGCAGTTCCTTGCCAGCAGCTAAGTTGTAAAATAGCTCTGGAGACTGCCCGGGAGCGCGCAGTAGAATTGACAAGAACGGAACAGACACCATTGCAGACCAAGGTATGCCTGATTGCACAGGAGTCCATCCCCGGGACGCAGCCTCGCCTCCTGCTCCAACTATTTGTGGCTGAATCAAGGAAACAGACTAGAAACACGGTTGCAAGTGCTATTCCTGAAAGGAAAACACACACACTCCTCAAGGAGGGGAGGAACAACCCAGCCGGCGTGTGCATTTTTTTTTTTAAAGGAGAATCCCTCAGGTACGTTCTCTTTCGCCTCTGTCAGGGCTGCCTCAGCTGTGTGTGATTTTGTGTGTCTCTCGTCGATTCTTCTCCCTTGCACTTTTGAATCACAACCGTGGTGTTCTCCTAGTGTAGTATGTGCCTCTGTAAAAGCTCAGCTGTCCTGCGTTTATAATTCTGCCCATCACAGACTTCTCCACCGCTGCTGCTTCCTTTGAAATGCTTAAATGTTTGCTTAGTTTCCAGTCAACTTTCAGGGAAATTATTTGCCTAGGGACAAGCAGGCTTGGGATGAAAGGCAGAGTATTCCCTAATTCCTTGGAATTTTGGAGGAAAAAAAAAATAGAGCCCAAGAGAGAACAAAAGTTGAGGGCTTCTAGGAAAGGGTTAAAAGCCAAGATGTCATAGACTAGTGTTGTGTCACTCGAGGGTTTTTCCAGCTTAGCGTCCAATCTGGAGCGCATCGAGCTTTGCCAGGGGTTTTGCGTCTCTAGCTCTTGATCAGCCCTCTTCAAGATGAAGATCCTGCAGATTTCCTATCAGGAGCTGAATTGTTTGCATTATGTGCCTGGCTCGCTTTTACAACTGTCCTCCGTGCTGGAGGAAGCCTTATAACCCCCCCTCGAGCCAACAGCATGAGTGAACCCTAACTTCTGCAATTACATCATCAGAGATATACTCGTATAATAAAGAGAAAGACAGATACTCAACGATAGTAACGTTGGCTGCCTTCACTATCTAGGCTGAGATGACAAAGCTCAAAATCCATTTTCTTTGTTAGGCTTTTAAACAGAAAAATGAAAGAGGTGGGTGGATAACATATATGAAGGTGAATTTTTAAAAAATACTCTGTATTTCTTTAAGACAGTAAAAATATAAGTTGATATCATTTTGGAATGAATAATAAATTGAATGCTTTTTAGAAAGTCATCTTGCTGTCCTTTACTCTTTAATACTTAATTTTCATAAAAGTTGGTAAAATGAGTAACAAATGCACATGTATTTAAATTAAATGAGCTGTTCTAGGTGAGGAGAAATAAGAGAATGAGAAAGATAACTACATGTTAATAATATGTATAAAGTATTTTATAGATTTTCAAGGTTAACACAGAGCATGAATTCCAAGCTAGGACTCTTTTAATTGTTGGTCTTAACTTTCTTATGATTTAAAAGTCAAACTGGAACAGAGATAAATGAGATTTAAATGATCATTTATGTGTACTGTGAAGTAAATCAGCATTGTGTACTTTGAAAATTAAAACCTCATCTTTGCCAAATGGTAGTGATCTGGAGCATTAAATTAGGCCATCAACAAAATGAGGAAATCAATTGTGTCAAAATTCCACACATTATTGTAACAGTAACGATGTCAAGATATGGTAAGGAACTATGAACATTTCCTTGGAAGGAGAGGAACGATTTAGAAGATGAGCAGAATGTAAGGTTTACATTTGTGAGTGGGGTTCAAAAAACATTGTGTATTTCTTATATGTTGACATCTCGTATAGAGAAGGTTCTATTTGTAGATGAAATACAAATAGCAATGATCTAACAGTAATTTTGCTGAATCCACTGAATGATTGCTTTTGAAACAAACAGATAAACTGACATAAGATAACCTAAAAGGAGATTTGAAACTCTGATTTACAAAGTTGTCTTTCAAAATACAAAGAACTTTTGTTGGGAAAGTCATTTTAGTAGAATTGTGGATTTGGCTTTGAAGGTGGATAAGTAGGGATGGGTTTACTTAGCTTTCAATAATTCATTGTTAGACTTTCATTTGGAAATGAAAAAGAGATTTGGAAACTTTTCTCAGAGATTGTCATCACCATTTGTGTGGATAAATCTCTGTCTAGGTGGAATATGAGGTTACCACGTTAGATAAGCTTAGATGCATCACTTTTCACGTGTTCATTGAGTTCATTATCAGTGAAGTAAACTATTTCCTTTCCTAGCTCCTATAACACCTTTCTATGGCTGTAATACCTTTCTGTGACTGTTATTCTTTAAATATGAAGCAATGACATATTTGCTGAACAGAACTAGTTGCTTAAGAGCCCCTGGGTCATTGCAAACAGATGATAACTGCAGCGATTCCCCTTCCAAAGGCAAAATATACTGAGTGTCTGAGGGAGGGAGGGGGCGAGGAGGAGGTCAGTGGAGAAGAGAATGTACTTTGATGTCTTTGCCGATTTAGGGCAAACCTGTGTTTTGAATATCAGACACTTGCGGTATGATAATATCTTTTCCCCAGTGCTCCAGGCACTTTCATTTCTATTGACCTTCTCAGCAAATGTAATGCATAAACCCTACCGTGTCTTCTCTGAGGCATTATGCCACCTGTATATCACCTTCCAGTTTTAACACTATCAGCTCCGTTATTCATTTTTCTCATCCCGTAGTCTTTACTACAGAAGGGCTTACTCCAGAATCTTTGAAGACATTGGAATCACCTTGTCAACTGAGAAAAGTATTCTTAACTTTTCAGCTAGAAATTTTAAATACATGCCAAATTTGTTTCTATGCTACACTTTTATGGGGAGAAAAACACTTTGCAACTATATCCTGGCTTATTCCTCATATCCAGTTATTTGGTAATATGTACTTAGAATTATATCACTCAAATAATTACAAATTCAGGGAATCAAATTCGCATGCATCTTTGTTATTGTTACTAATCCTTTCTAGGTCTTCAAGTTAAATTGTCTGGATGGCTAGGCTCCAGTCTTCTTCTGGCTTAAAAAAAAAAAAAAAGATTTATTAATAGCCCTATCAGCCTATAGCTTTGAGGATGCAAAGGACTGAGCAACCAGTTCTCTAATCTCTATAGAGATAATGGATGTCACAGCTGTCTGGTTCACATGTAATGTTTTAAGGCCAGTCAGGAAGATGGGAATAAGTATTCCAATCTATGGGTCAAAAGTCTTCCAGAGGAGAAGTAGACACAAAGTCACATTTCTCCTCTTGTAAAAATGGTTGTGATATAAGAGGCATGAAGGTTTCCTTTCTCTTACATTTGTAGTTGTATTATCTATTTAGCCTCAGCATACAGAAATTATCATAATCTTGACATGAGAGAAAGCTTTAAATGACTGTTCCTACATAGTTCAGAAAGTATTTTGGAGAAATAAAGGTTTGGTGGAAAGATATAAACTCACATTTTACTCAGCGTTGTAAAGGATTCAAAAAAAAGCTGTCATAAAAGATGGGCTTCTCTTTCAAATATTTTCTTGTCTCCTTTAAGATTTACAATCCCATCTTTAGCCTGTCTCTGCTTCTAGTAGCCAGTTTCCATCAGCCAAGTCCTGTGTTCGGGGTGAAACTTTGTTTCAGAGCATTCTGACTCTTGAGAATCTGAGTGCAGTATGTCTTTTTGATGGAGAAAAAGTGTTTCTGCGTGAAAATATTTTGCTTCATGTTTTATAACTAGAATAACATACTCTAGAAGTAGCTTTTCGAGGCACATAAAACATTAAAGAAAAAGAGAGCAAGAGAAAGAAACAGAAAAATTATAAAAGGCAGCTTCAGGGATATTTTGCTTTACAGGTGGGAGGAACTTATGACTTGGGCACAATTACTGAGGCACGTTTCTGTTGACATAAACCAAGAACAATTGAAAAAAAAAAGAAGAGTTATATTTTGAATCGTGCCATTATTAGGTGCTTGTAACTGAAAACATCAACAATTGCTTTGTTAATGAGAAACCGCCAGTAACAATTGTTCGAAGATGCTAAAGGGTCCACTGCTTTTTGCTATCTAGTGTCAAATACTGGAATTAACTGGATCTTGGCTCAGTCTCCACCTGCTGGGTGAAGTTGGGCTGTCATTTCCCTTTGTAAGACTTGGTTTTCTTGTCTGTCAGACTGGTTATGCTCACGAAGAGCCTGTCTAGATCTCCGATTCAGAGTTTCTAAAGAAACTACATTATGCAGACCCTCTGTGGTTGATTCCATCTGAATTGTAGCTGCAGAATGACTTGACTCTGACTTTGGAGAGGTTAGAGGTTTGTAAATAGCTTTTGCCTGTCTGATAAACTCAAGAAGCAGTCTTAATTCTTTTAGAATTGATTAGGAAATGTGTCAGCTTGTTTTCCTTCAGACAATTGGGCGAAAGTATTGGCTTAATTATAATCCATGTAACTGCGTAGTTTGTATAAGGCTGTCTATCTGTGACTCATAAAATATTTGCTACAGCTTTGATAGATGTTGAAATACTGCCATTTTGTTAATAAGAAACAAATGGTGTTAGGGTACTTAGCTTCTCACTTTTTTTGAGTCATTTATAGAACGGTGCATTTAAAAATAAAGCGTATGTACATAACACTACTTAGTCATTGGAATAGACTTACTTTCTCCTTGAAGCTGTCTTCGTCTCTGGATGGGCACACCTGGTGAGAATATGCTAGAAAGGAGAGGGCTGCGGGATCTCTCAGGGCTGAAGGGGAAAACTTAATTAGGGAACTTCTCAG
>NW_003852406.1:6735540-6738004 GCF_000181295.1 Otolemur garnettii
TCTGTCTTGGGGACCTGAATTTCTTCAGACGCCTCGATTACCTCTTGCAGGGAGTTTCACTCATGTGTCTCACAAAGTCAAGAGACGCCACTCTGACAGTTTCCCCCAGACAGACAGCTCTTCCTCATTTCCTCAACCGCTCAGGCTCAGATCTCACGTCATCCTCCTTGCCTAATCCTTGCCCATGTCTTATAGTCAGCTATTCACCAGCTTGTTTTCTCTTTTATACATCTCCAGCCATACCTTCTTTTCTCATCCTAGTGAAAGCACCTTAGTTCAAGTCCTTCTCAGAATACTGCTTGAATCTCCCAGTTGCTCTGTGATGAGCCTCTCCTCTGAGTGTCCGTTCTGCATCCTATGACCAGATTCATTGTCCTAAAAGCTGCTTTGAACATAGCACATGGCACTTTCTGCTCAGAAACTTTTAAGGATACCATACTGTTTATAAAACAAGCCAAAAATAGACTTAGTGGGGCAAAAAAAGGCTTTTACAACCAGTTCTCACCCTGCCATTCCAGTTCCTTGTTCAATCTCTGCCCTGACTAAATTATAGTTTCCAAATATGGACATTTTTTTCCATTCTGTAATATTAAATGAACTAATATCAAATCATATACTAATGCATTATATACTTATGAAATTTTCCCTTTCCTCTTGAACCTTTATTTTTGTTTAGAAAGTCCTTGATAGGTTATAAACCCTTTAAGTACAGTATCTGTGCAAACTTTGGCAAGTTACTTAAACTTGCTGCATTTTTATTCTTAAGCAGAAAACAATTACACTATAAAAATCATTGCTTCACAGAGTTTTTGTGAGGATTGAATGAAATAATAATGAATATAGCCTATAAATTTCTCCTTGTCTGTATAATGCTCAGTGAACGCAGCCTATAAATTTCTCCTTATCTGTACGTAGAAGATGGATGCTCAGCAAATATTTGTTTTGATATTTAATTTGACTTTTGTCATATCAGTTACTGGAGGATAAGACTGATAAAAGGAGGAGAGAGCTTGGTATAAAATATAAGAAATAACAAGAAAAATAAAGTCAAGAGAAAACTCAAATCTCTACTGTGTCCTGAGATAGTAATGATCTCAGCAACTATGTTTAGGGCAAATTTGAATAGCTAAATATCAATGAATCGCCTACAACAACAACAACAACAACAACAACAGCAAAAGAATAGCTGAACAGTTTATTCTAGATGAAATAAATTACCTTGAGATTATAATATAAGCTTATGTGTATTTTCCTTAGAATTATGGCAGCACATTTTAATGGCTTTGTATAGTACAAGCTGGGTTTCAGGAAAAGTCTATCACTAAAAAATGCTTCTGGAAGAGAGATTGCAGTCTGACCAGAGACCCTAATTTATTCTCCTTATTCAGGCCTCCTGAATAAGATTTCAGGAGGCTCCCAGTAATTCCATGGTGAACGCCAGGATCTATTGTCCTTGTGGCTCATGAATGTAACCCCTGAAAGGCAGCAGAGGTATGTGGGAGATGGACATTCCATAACAAGGGAGCTGCCTGCCTGACTTTGTCTAGATCAGATCCGTGTCACACAGGTCCATGTCAACTCACTCTGTGGTGTCTATCTTTTTCTTTTATTGCTCAGGACTAAGTATTACTTCTTTCAGTTTGGTTTTTGTAGTGACAATACTTTCCTCATCCTTTACGTACCCCATGCCCCTCTTCACGTTCTCTGATCAAAGTCTTCCTGTTTTGACTATAGTTGGTAATCTAAATTGTAGTCCCTGGACTTCCTATTTACTCCTGTAGCACACCCAACATGTCCACATCACTGGTCTCTGCCACTGTGGCTCCTGCGTTATGACATTTAGCTCCCAAGGGATTTATCACTGCCACACCAATGGAGAGAAATCCAGAGGTGCTCCAATGATCTTTTATAGTTTTTCAGAAGACATTCTTAGAGCATCTGCGTATTTCAAGATAGAAAGAGCAGTGTGCCTGGTAAGAGACAAATACTGTACATTCACCTGTGATTTTCTATTGGAAGAAACACCCTCAAAAAGAACGAATGAGGAGTCTGCGGAAAATATACCTTAACTCCTTTGTTTGAACTTGAAAGAGATAGGGATGTCAAGGAGGAGACACCAATATGGTCAACTCTAGAATCTAATGAAAGCAAACTTTACCTTAGCTTTGTAAGTTTTCCTTGTAAGTTTCTAGATTTCATATTACCTTTATCTTAAGACACTTGCTACTAAAGGCCTGGATGAATTTCTCTCATAATTGATTCCAGTTGCCTGTGCTTCTTACCTGTGGGATATTATTTGTTGATGGTTGTGTCTGGAATATAAAGCGTTCTTCTATGAGAAAGAAGAAGACATTCCATAGGATGCTGAAAATCGGAAAAGTCCATAAGATGTGCTACAAATTCCAAATTTAACTAGAATTATAAAACACTCAATATGGTTTTTTAAAATTATGAAATTATGATT
>NW_003852406.1:6738024-6739834 GCF_000181295.1 Otolemur garnettii
TTAGTCCATAAGATGTGAAACAAATTCCAAATTTAACTAGAATTATAAAACACTCAATATGATGTTTAAAAATTATGGTCATTAAAATAGTTACAGTTTCTGGATGTCTGTTAACTGCAACCCAATTCATCCATATATATGTATGTATGTGTGTGTGTGTGTGTGTATATATATATACATATATATGTATTTTTTTTCTTTTTACATTTCATCGTGAACTCAATTTAGTTAGCTAAAACTCCTGGAGGACAGATAATTTACTGTATTGCATAATATCAGAAGAAAATGAATCAAAAAGCACACAGCCTATTCATATTTTAACGCAAATACATTTATTATTATATGTCTGTAAAACTTAATGTGTGGTAAAACCACCAAATCTGCCCAGTGGAGAGACATTATTTATTAAAGATTCAGATATTACTGAAAAATAAATTTTGCAGTAGCTTTAGAAGAGGAATAAATGAAATAGATATTTGCAGGTAAGCACACTACTTATAGATAAGTTTAGACTTTTCATCTCTTTCTGAAGGGTTATACAATAACGATAGGAATTCATTCTTATGGCACAGAAGATTCTCAAGGCAGCTCCTTAGTGTTTTTTACATTGTATAATATTAAATTATGTTTAGCATTTGGGGGCTTTAAGACTTTCTGTTTATTTGAAATTGATAAGCAGATATTTTGGATAAATAGGCAATTCTTATTCATTTGAATACCACAGCGTTAGTGATGAGGGATGGCTGTCTGGGTCATTAAAATTCTATTTTGTTTGTTTTGGGAGATAGTAGAAATGATCCTTTGGGTAGTACGTTAACACCTACATGGGCTGATTTTTACCCTTGGGAGAAATAGTTGGTCTCAAAACCATTGACCCAGATCCTAAGACGTGACTTGCAAGAGTAAAACAGCAGTTGGTCTTGAGGAGGAATAGAAAAGATTTTGTAACTGCAAAGTCCATCCCTTCCCCCAGAAAAGCGATTCAAAGCCAGTACCCTACTGTGCATGAGAGCGAGTGTACTTTTCATATTCTGAGTACTGGCAGGTGTATCTTAATTACCTTTTGCTTAGGTTACTGTTGCAATTCTCCTGGGAGTCTAAAGAACACAGCACTCAGCTATGAAAGGGGGCGGGGGATGGGAAAGTCATGGACGATAGATGGAAACATACCCACAAAATCCTCAGTGAAGAAATCCAGAAATCCCAGTGCCCTGAGGTGACCATATTTACATTTGCTGTGCTTGCTGTATGCCTTAGGCTATCTGAGGGCTGTCTCTGTTCCTTCTTGATTGCTCTTGTCCTAATTAGGCTGTCTAGAAGACACTTGGCATCTAGGGGTTTCCCCTGGGTTAATTACAGGGCTGGAAGCAGCTTTTGCCAGAGAAGTGAAGTTTGATTTAATTTCATCCAAGATGTGTCTGTATGGGTTTAGTGTGTGGTTACTCGTCTAGAGGCCTAAAGCAATGGTTCTCAACCTTCCTAATGCTGTGGCCCTTTAATACAGTTCCTGTGGGTCGCAACCCACAGATTGAGAACTACTGGCCTAAAGGCTTAGCTCTCCCAACACCATCCCCTCACCATTGTATCCTGTCTGAATTTCTAGTGCCTGTACCTGCCTTCTATTCTGCACTAGACTCTAAATTCCTAGAGGGGGGCAAGTTTTATGCCATTGTTCTCACTACAAAGCTGGTCAAAAGCTTATAGGTATTTGATGCTAGGGGTTCGGGGAGGGGTGAAATAAAGTGGTTCTGATGGAATATAATAGAGCCGTTCCCCGTGTTTGGCATTATTAGTACAAAAACAGTGTTTC
>NW_003852406.1:6740187-6741704 GCF_000181295.1 Otolemur garnettii
AATGTGAGTATGTTCTACCCAAGCAAAGAGAGAGAAGAGGTGTCCTGGGTTAGAGGAGAGAATATATGGTCCAGGAGTAGGGCTGTCATTCCTGAAGGGACCAAAAGGAGTCTGTTTTTGGTGGAAGGAAAATACCCCTGCTGTTTGTTGAAATTACTTGTTTAAACAACTTTGTGCATTTTGATCTCACAGCGGACAGAAACTGTTGCTGTTTTACTCACCCTTGCATCCCGCCAACCTAGGACAGCTCAAAACGTAGCTGGTGCCTAATAAATATTTGTTGGGTGAATGAATAAACTGTTGCTATTTCCACACTGTCAGTATTTTTAAACACTTTTTTAAAAAGCTAGTTTGATTCCTCTTCAATAGGCCTTTCACCACTTTATCATCACCAGTAACCCGCTCTGTGTTGACCATGTCGCAGATAGTACTGGGATCACAGTGGTCTCTTTTTTAAATGAGGGGCTTGCTTTCCTCAATCAGAGGAAGATGTAGACGCCAGGCTTGGTGGGAGTCAAACATTACAGGGGAGATTGAGCTGTTTCTCTAATGTCCTCCTATTGATGAATACTTTGGAATCGGTTAAATACTTATCCTCCAAATTGCGATCAGATATTTCTCCCCAAAACACTGTGACTCACTTTTCATCTATCAATGAAGGAAAGGTCATGCAACCTCAATTACAATCTTGGAAAACTGTCAACCAAATATGATTAATAGGCACTGCTTAATTGTTTTTTAAAAAAAAATTCTAGGCAGTCTTTCTTGGTTTCTCCCTGAAACAATAGCCTGGTAGGAAATGCAGGGATAAAAATAGAAAAAGTCAGCCCAAACAGTTTCTAAAGACACCATGGCAGGGCGGTGGCCTTAAATGAAAACTGCAATTCCTCACGTTTCACCTGTTGTGCCATTAAATCTATAGAGTTCTTTGGCAGACAGATGCTTGCATTGTATTTGTTGTTATATGCTATATAACACATTTCCTTTTTCACTGTTGGATATACAAACAGCCACATCCACAGCAGAAGGAGGGTAACTTCTGCTTTTGTGTTCAGGTGTTTTTAAATTTATACACCATGTGGATTTCAAAAAATATCTGCACATTAATAGCGATGTTAAATCCTTCAGGGAATTGGCTTTTTGTTTTCTAGAAAATTGTACAAAATGCCTTTGTGAAGCAGTACCTACCATTCACAGATTTCCTTATTGTATAACGTACGGACTTGTTTATACTAATGGATAACTGGATTTTTCTTGAAGATGGTGGACGGCATGGCTACTCTGAGGGCTGCTTTTCAAAGGGGCTGTCTTAAGTGTTAGCACTGCAATAGTTTTGCGTCTCAGAGTTTTGGCAGTGATCTCTAGCACTGTCACAGTAAGGAAATCAGAAGACTCGGGTAACAAGATTCTACATTCATGTTTCTTTCTGTGATCTGACCATTATCCCCAAGCAGGGGAATGAAACAGGGTTTATTCAGTTGGGAAATAACTCATAAAAGCAGAACAGGCCAGCTTGT
>NW_003852406.1:6741877-6745101 GCF_000181295.1 Otolemur garnettii
GGGCGGTGCCTGTGGCTCAAGGAGTAGGGCGCCGGCCCCATATACTGGAGGTGAAAGGTTCAAACCCAGCCCTGGCCAAAAACAAACAAACAAAAAGAACTGTAGAGCTTTCAAAAGAACTGGACAAAAGATTAAGAAGGTTAAGTGCAGAGTCGGAGGGAAAGGGATCTTCTGCTTCGCCCTCTGCTGGTCAAGAAATTGATGGCACAACTCTAGCTTCAATATTGGAGTTAGACCCAAGGGTTATATAATAATATTTTTAAATCTTTGGGTTTTATGTTTTTTCTCAGTAGTGATGGATGAGCCTATCTTTCCTACCTCATACCCCTTTTAAAAAATTATAAATTCTCTTTGGACTATCTCTTTAACTGTTTATGTGGATTCAGGTTTCCCTACTGGTAACACTTGAACCTCTAGAAAATGAAAAATAGCTTAAAGGGAAATAAAGTAAGGGTGTTAAGAGCAGAAAAATATATATATTTTTAATTTGGTAAGATGTCAGGGCCATGACATGCTTATGATTGGGGAAAAAAGAAAAAACAACACTTAATCCTTCTCCCCTTTGGAATGCTGATGCTTTGTTAATCTCAGATTTTCCCACATGTCCCAGAAGAGTTAGGCCTCATCAGTTATTAACATCACTAGTCATCAGGTTCTTGAAAGTTATGGCAAGTCAGGAAGGACCTGAATCTATTGGGCACGTGAACAGAAGAAAGAATCATACAGTAGCCCAGAAAAGGTGAACAGAGTGGTAAAGATGAGATGAGGGTTTGAGGAAGAAAAATCCATTTATTTCACAAAGCTCGTATTGTCAGGGCGAGGCATTTCTGTGTTCCTTAGCACCAAGGTTCAGAACAACTGGATGAGAGCTCCATTAGGTGCTAATAAACCTTGCACTCAGGATGCTGTGCCGCACTTGAAACACAACTGAGACACTTAGAATCTGCCCTGCAGACAGAATTTATAATGAGGACACATCAAGAATCGTTCCTTAAGTTCTGTACGATATATTCACACAAGGCATTTTCAGTAGTATATTTAGAATATTTATATTAATATTTTGCATATTCAATACATAATGAAATGGATAAGCAGGCAGTTTATATTTTCACTACATAAGTATATTCTTTTTATATTTTTTGTATTATCTACATATACAATGATATAAGGTTAAGTCTTTGGAGTTTCCTAACCTATATATTCAGATGTGGGCACCACCATTTTTAGAATTGTTTTTGTTGGAAAAAGTGCTTAATTGTGTCAGGCCACAGTTTTTTCCCCTCTCTAAAACAAGAATAAGTGTGGTATGTTTTGTAGAGGATTGTTGTCGTGATTAAATGAGATCATTTTTAAATGCTTAACATCGTGCCTGGAAAAGAGCAAGCAAATATTAGACAGCCATTACTGCTGTTCTTTGTTACCCGTTAGCTGTCTCTGCTGCTTATGCTGTGAAAATTAAGATAGTTTGTGGATCTGAAGTCATCCGACTTGCAGGTCACAACTGGGGCATATGCAGAGACAGTTTGAAGCTATGGACTAGAACCTCTGCCCAACCAGGAACCAAATTCTCTTCTATTGAGGACCATTCCCCAAGTTTGATTCAATGGAGTGAGCACCTCAGTCCTGGAAGCATCACCCCTTGGCATTCATCTGTGCACTTGTATGCCATTCAAACCCACTTGCTTCAAATGGTAAGCTAACACCATCTGAGGATAGCTCCTTCAAGGCTCTTGCTCTTATTGGGGAAACTTACATGAAGAAGGTTGTTGGAATGAATTAGAGCCCCTGTAATTGTAGCTGGTCTCAAGGTGATGACTTGTCTCCTTATGCATTCTATTTTAGACCCTCCTACCCCACCCCAGTCTACTTCCCCTTCCCTGACTACAGCTAGCACCTCTATTGATCTAACTGGCTTACCTGATAAAGTGACCAGATTATTGTCCCTAAAAGGTGTGGGCCTTCGGTCATCTTGCCATTCTTGTCCATTTACAATCAACTTGGGCAAGGGATTATGAAGAGTTTCCTCAGTGGCTTCTCTGTGTGCCAAATTTATTCCTCCTTGTCCCCATGGTGTAATTTCAGTCCTATGCTCTCCTAATGATCAGAGTGGATTCCTCCTGCCAAGTATGTCTTGGCATCTATATCTTAAGATTTCATGGTATTTTCACTGGGTCTCCTGGGAGGAGCAGTCCCTCTCTGGGAATTAAGTCCTCTGTGATCACAGTGACAAAGTTGTAGGGAAGGGAACAAATACTCTAATGGTAATAAATAGGGCCACTCCTGTTTTCACTCCAGACTCATATATCGTATTTTATCTACTGACTAGCACACATGATAGCCATGGATTTGGAGTACATACTGCATTCTGAATTATGGGACCCTTTCCTCTTAGGGTATCATTTATTGCTAGTAATTCAAATGTGCCTTCAAAGGCTACTTCTTTATTAGGCTGGAATCTTCTGGGCTTTGATTGATAGCATTAGTGGAGTCCACAGTCATTGGCCTAATGCTGTGGAGTAGGTTCCCTCTAAAATGAAATTATGTGGGTGGGAAAGGCAAACTTCTATCTGGAATTGCATTGATTTCAATTATAATGAAACACTGTCCTTTCCAGAGTAGAAGTCCGAGGTAATCAACTGCTACCAAATGACTGGTCAATATTCTTGAAAGATGTTGTATAAGGTGCTCTGCATTGGTCTCAGTTGCTGGCAGGTTGGATATTTGGCAGTGGTGTTACCTAGATCAGCCTTGATGAATTTTATTGGAGAAGCTATCTTCAACCTCCTGATCATCTAGCCATTATTTCTTTTGCTTGTATAAATTAAATAATGTCTTTGGATGGGCATGCATCCTGCATCCACTTGCCTCCAGGAACTGCATTCTGTAACCATCTCCACAGCCCTAAGTCAGGCCTCTGTAGCTACTACTCTAATGTTGTGGCTTATTCTAAAAATCACACCCAAGTTGTTTTTGCTAATTACATGCTACCATCTAACATCAGTTGTTTTGGAATCTTATCATTCCCATTGTTATCAGAGCCTGGTTCTGTAATACCTGGCCTATAGAAAATAGCCACCACTGAGATGTTCAACAATGCCATTGAGAAACTCACCATCACATTGCTTATCTCATTGGTAAGTGGTGTGTCCTCCTGTGGAATATTCTCGGCTAGAGATTAGGTATTACATATATACAGGGTCTCCATAAAGTTCTTGTGCAGTTTG
>NW_003852406.1:6745277-6759419 GCF_000181295.1 Otolemur garnettii
TATACATGCTCTAATACTTTCACTTCTTTAAGATTTATTATCTTTTTTTACTATTTTCAAAACAATTTCTTCTTAATGCAGATTGAGCTTCCAAAGACCACTATAATTTTCTGTTCATGTATCTCCCATGGCTCTTGCCAAGTGTTAAATTCAATATCACCAGAGAGTTCTTCCATCGTGACAAATTCTTCTTTACTCAACTTTTTGTACCTCCTGATTGATTCAGCACTGACAGAATCCTATCCATGCGTATTCCCTCAGTTCCCACATGCACATACATGTTAGTGAGGTCCCATGGCTTCTAACATGCATTGTCTTCCCTCCCTTAACAGACTTGCCATTCCTCAGCTGGACTATACTGTGACTTTACCCTCATGATTGGTCCAGGGATGTTTGTGATAGATCTTGATGGTGGATACATAGATTTTCTTGCAAGACACCATATGGTCTTCAAGCAAGTGGGGAGTGCTAGCCCCTACTAGGGGGAGAAGGCCACTTTTTCATTCTTCAAGGATTCAGGAAAATCTGGGGATTCAAGAGTTTTAAGAGATTAAACCTAGATACTCCATTTTATGATTCTAAATTCTTTTCTTTCCCCAGTTAAGGCACCAGTCTTGGCATAGCCAGGTTGCCCAAGGTGAGAATTAAACCTCTGGAGATTTATAACTGTTATGATTAATTCCTGGGCCCAGTGCCCAGAGTTCTCTACATCTGCTGCAAGAGATGAGAATTTGTTTATGTCATAACATGGAGTTCTTTTATCATTACACTTAGCCTTAAATTAGTACTTAATCACTCTTAGCCTTTCATTGTCTTTCTTTACTACATCAAGAGGTCCCAGAAATAGTTATTATAACCTACAGTGCTAATAACGTCTTCCTTTGGACCTCTCAAATACCTGAGGTAGCATATGCATTAATTTGTTCCCTTCTACTGGTATCCCACTCAAGTGGGACCCAAGTCTACCAGCAGTGAATTTTTTTTTTTTTTTTGAGATAAAATCTCACTCTGTTGCCTTGGATTGAGTGTCATGGCATCATCATAGGTCACAGCAACCTCAAAGTCAGGGACTCGAGCAATTCTCTTGCTTTATCCTCCCAAGTAGCTGGGACTATAGGTGCTTCCTATGACACCAGACTAGTTTTTCTATTTTTAGTAGAGACTGGGTCTTGCTTTTACTCAGGCTGGTCTTGAACACCTGAGCTCAAGCAATGCACTTGCCTCAGCCTCCCAGAGTGCCGGGATTATGGGAATGAGGTACCACACCCTGCCCCAGAAATGAAAATTTTAATACCACTGCTCTAATACATCACAGGCTGTCCATTTCCTACATAGCATCAGTAATTAAGTCCCTATCACTGGTTCAACAGAGGATACAGATAACATATCTCATTTAGAGTTACTTTCTCAGTTCTCCCTGGATGCCATCTTTCTTAGATCAGGTTCTATGGGAAACAGACTTTAAGGGTGAAATATGCGCAGAACTGCTTTTGGATTAGATAGAGGGAGAAGCTAAACTCCAATGCATTTGCAATAAAGGTCTCAACCAATCTCATTGGAAGATCTGATGCTGGGGTAGTCCCTGTGTTAAAGCAGAGGGGTCAGGCATTAGAATCTCCATATCCATTAGTCATTGAATGTGGACTTCCCCATGAGAGGGAGAATGACCATTACCATAGACCTTTCTCAGAGGACTCAGCTGTGAGTCCTTGGCAACCAACATAGCACTTATGGAAGGTGGAGGAATCAGTGACTTAGTCCTGAAGGGCGGGTGTGTGTGTGGGGTATCTGTGTGGTGCATCACAAGCTATTTCACATCACATCTTTCCATTGATTATGACAGTAGACATGGATAGGAGTCTGGGATACAAATATAGTTGACATTACATTGACTTTAGTCTCAAGGTGTTTGGAAAGTTTATGCTGCCTGGGCTATTCCTTTCATGTTCTGGTCCCTCTAAAGGCACAGAAGTTACTTAGAGGATAGTCTCATAATTATTTTTAAAAGATCTGTGACATTTGTAAAAAAAATAGCTGATTGTAGTCCCTGAGTGTAAAAAATAGTCTTTTCTAATTTCGTATGGCAAGTATTCTTCTGGGTCTTTGCTTCATAGGGTCTAGGCTGAGACAAGGCACCAGAAAAATACAGATACAAGCTGAGTCTTAATCTTTATGTAGTTTTATGGGAGGGCATTTACCTTCCTTCGTGAGAAGGGGATTGGATGGATAGACGTTGTATATTTTTACCCCCATGGTTAGTATAGATATAAGAATTTTCATATTACCCTCTTTGTTCCTTATTTCAATTATACTGCATCTACACTTGCCATAGATCAAGTTATCAACTATATCTGTTGTGATTGTTTATTCCCAGATATTCTTTGAGCTAAGAGCTGGCTGATGCTAAGCATACTACAGTTTTAAACCAAAGAGATTTTATAGGTATAATTTGATATTACCTAATTAAAAATAAAAAAATTATTAAAAAATGGAACCAGATACTTGAATTGTTTATTGGGGGCATATATTACCCATCCTTGTATGGAATGTACTCTCTCATTAATAAAAAATCTAAACGATGTCTTGCTACTAGGCTTTTTGAAATTTTTTTATTGATTTACTTAAAAAGCATCCGAGAATAAAAAAAAAGAAAAAAAGATGAAATTGCAGTCTGTTTATTGTAGCACTAATTTAAATTTTAGATTTAAATGCCACACCCATTTTGCTTGAATGCTTGGAAACATAATTGGCTCTCAGCCAAGAATTCGGGTCAAATGAAGTTCCATTGTGTGAGAAGAATTAATTACACTGGATCTAATACTCTAAAAGGGAAAGGAGGAAGGAAACTAATTATGTAAGCATCCAAGTTCTGGTCTGTTGCCACTCTGTGCAACACTCATTAAAAGTTAAAATTATTACTTTTAGTACTGAACAAGGACTCATTTAGAGTTTGGCACGATCAGTGAGGAAAGAAGAATATCTAGGAAGTCTTATCAATAGACAATTGTAAAAATGTGTGATGAGGACTCAGTGCATTTATGTTTTTATCTTTCTTTCTTTTTTTTTTTTTATTAAATCATACCTGTGTACATTAATGCAATCATGGGGTTCAGTGTGGTGTTTTCATATACAATTTGAAATATTTTCATAAAACTGGTTAAGTTAGCCTTCATGTCATTTTCTTAGTTAATGTGTTGAGATGTTTATATTCTACTTTTAGAAAGATTCACTTGTACCTTTGTGAGATAAACCATAGAGGTGATCCCTTCAATCACTCTCCCTCCACCCAACCACCAACCTCCCCTCTTTTGTTCCCTCCCTTCTTAGGCTCTAATTAGGTTATAGCTTTCATATGAAAGCTCTAAATTAGTTTCATAATAGGGCTGAGTACATTGGATACTTTTTCTTCCATTCTTGAGATACTTTGCTGAGAAGAACATTTTCCAGCTCCATCCATGTGAACATGAAGGACATAAAGTCTCCATCTTTCTTTATGGCTGCATAGTATTCCATGGTATACATATACCACAATTTATTGATTCATTCATGGATCAATAAATGGCACTTGGGCTTCTTCCATAGCCTAGCAGTTATGAATTGGGCTGCAATAAACATTCTGATACAAATATCTTTATTGTAATGTTATTTTTGGTCTTCTGGATATAGCGAATAAAGGAATTGCAGGATCAAATGGCAGGTCTATTTTTAGTTCTCTAAGTGTTCTCCAGACCTCTTCCCAAAAGGAGCGTATTAGGTTGCGTTCCCACCAGCAGTGTAGAAGTGTTCAGCATTTATGTTTTTTAATGTAGATAGTACAATATCTGAAATACTTTAGAATCTACATAAAAATGTTTAATATTTTGCTGATTTGTTTTCCCCTAAGAGAATATAATGACTTTAAGTGGGGATTGATGAGGGCCTTAAATAAGAGAGTATCCCTGGAAGTGAAAAGGAGGTAGAGGGAGTGAAAGAAACTAAAAAGTTAAGGACCATGAGATTTAGAAACTAGTTAGAGGAGTGAGGCAAAAAAAAATGAAGGCTCAAAGGAGTAGGGCACTGGCCCCATATGCTGGAGGTGGTGGGTTCAAACCCAGCCCCAGCCAAAAACTGAAAAAAAAAAAAAAAAAGAAATGAAGGCATCAAGGGAGAACTTAAGAGAAAGAAATAGGAGAATGCTGGGTTTTTAAATAAGTGTTTTATGAGAAATTTAGGAGCCATTGTAGCTCATGGGCAAAGATGAATTTGAAAATATTAAATTTATGATGTTAATGGTCATTGAGACCCAACTGATCAACAGACAAATAAGAATTAATGCAAAGAAGAGATAGTAGGTGCAGATATATTGACTCAAGGAAGAAAAGTCTGAAAAGAGGAATAGAGGGCAGTGAAAGACCTTGTAATGGCTTCTGTGTAAAGAAGAAAACTGCTTAAATTACATCTTATGACAGTTTAGACAAAACCCACAGTGGCCCCAGACTTCGACCTAGAAATCAATCAGAACAAAAGGTGGCCACTCCCTCCGTGGCCATCTGGTCTCTCATTTCTGCTTTTTGTCCCACTGTCTGCACTCTTTTTTCTTCTTCTGAAAATATGTTTTCATTGCCCTACTTTTATAAGGCTCAAACTTGTTGCCTAGGTCACAATTTTATGTTACTTTCTTATTGAAATGCCTGAAGAGATTTGATGAACATTCTCCATGTTCCAACTCTGAATTTCCATGACAGAGAAACTTACTGGCTCCTGTTTGATCATGTGAAATACCAAGATAGAAATAGCTGTGATCAAAGGGAAGCTCTAAGAGGCCATGGTGTCGTGGAAATAGCATAATAGAAAGGAAGCCAACTGGTTAATGTCTTCACAACTAGTGATACAGATAGGGGAAGATTAAGGTTTTGTACAAATACTGTGCATGCCCAATGGCAAAGAAATTTTAGTAGAGTTCTGAGACTGGAACTGGATGGCAAGAGGTTGGAGATGAATGGACTCAGGTAGAAGCGGGGAGAGACATCTCCATTGTGCTTTTAAAGAAGGAGTTGGGAGGTGCAGTAGCTTGAGAAAGTAATGCTCTGAAAGAACCACTAAACGCTTTTACTTACTTGTTTTTACTTTATAATAGGGAAGATGGGACCATGCTTATTGCTTAAGTTGGATGGACCCAGTAGGGAGAAATGGACTAAAATGTAATCAAGAGAAGTAATTGTTGGAGCATCGTTCTAAAAGGTGGTGAGAGGTGATATAGTCAAGAATACAGAAGGCGATATGATCCTTGGAAAGGAGAAATTATTGCGTCATAGAAATGTATAGCAAATGTACTTTTTACTGAAACAAATATCTTTCTGGATTGTTCCAACTGGACGGCATGGAACATGTGGAAAGCTTTAGTCTGTCTTTAATGGAGGAGGTGTTTCTGTATCAGAGGATTTCCAAACAGGTTGGAGAGGTGAGACCTAGACTTTGTGTTGAGGATTAACATCAAAAGAACCTCTCATGTCTTTGATTTCACAGGTCAATGGCTTTTCCTGTGTGCTGCATGCTGGGAAATGGCACTAAATGGGGCAACTAAAATACGACCTAATTTTAATACAACCATCAACTAAACCAGTTTCTACCGTTTCGGAAGGTTACTTCTCATGTGCTATTTCCATTGTTAAAGTATATGCTATGTTGGTATTTGCTTACTTACATATTTTTATTAGAGTAAGGTCAACAGTGAAACGCATGCTTTTCAAGTTTACAATGTAAAGAATTTTTAAAAATAAAAACACCACCCTGATTAAGATACAGTGTATTTCTGTTGACCCCAAAGTTTTCTGATGTCCCCTTCACATCAATCCCATCCCTTATAAACAACTTCTTTTCATATTTTTATTACAAATTAGCTTTCATTGAACTCAATATACAAGAAATTGTTGAGTATGTATGCTTGAGTCTGGCTTATCTTTCTCAGCATATTTTTGAGATTCACATGTAAAAGTGGTTCATTCTTTTTTTATTGCTGATTAGTGCCTCATTATTTAAATAATTTGTATATCCATTTACCTCCTGAGAGACATCTTTTTCATTTTTTGGCTTTTATGAAGAAAGCTACTATACAAAATCTTGTACATGTTTTTTTTTTTTTTGTAAAATATGTCTCTATTTCTCTTGGGTAAATACTTAAAAATGCAATTATGAATCATAGGAAAGTGTAGGTTTCACTTTATGAGAAATTAGGGAAATTAACATTTTTCTAAAGTAATTTCTTGTATACTGTCGTCTGCAATGTATAAAAATTTCTAGTTGTCCCACATCTTCTCTAGCATTTGGTATAAACAGTCTTTATTTTAGTCATTTTTGTCTACATAAAAATATCTCATTTTAATTTTTAATTTTCATTTTCTTTGTAATGATGCAGAACACAATTCTATATGCTTATTGATCATGGGAATGTGTTCTTTGGTGAAGTGTCTGTTTGCGTCTTCTGCTGTTTTTAATTTACATTATTTTATCTTTTAATTGTTGATTTTTTTGTTGTTGTTAAAGAGTGTGTGTGTGTGTGAGTGAGAGAGAGAGAGAGGGAAAGAGAGAGACCAGTCAGAGGTATGTATTGTAAGGAGAATCTGTACCTTGGCTTGTTTTATTAGTGGTTTTCAAAGAAGACATGTTTTTAATTTTGGTGAACTCCAAGTTTTCAAATTTCTCTTTTATATTTAATGCTTACTTATATGTCTAAGAGATTTTGCCTTAATTTTGTGACAACATTCTTTTATATTTTCTACTAAAGCTTTACAATTTAGTTCAGCTCAGATTAACTCTATCTGCAGTGTAAACTATTTTTCCCATATGTTTATCAAATTCTTCCATGATCATTTGTTGAAAATATCCTAATTGATTTTTATTTTTGTACCTTTTGTAAGCATCTATTTCTGGACTTTCTTGTCTGTTTCAGTCTTTTTCGGTCTGTTTATGTCTGTATCACAATTACTGTATCTATCAGTAAATTTTGAAATTAAGTAGTATGAATCCTCCACTCTTATTATATTTATAGACCATTTTACCTATATATTTTTTTTATTTTGAGACAGAGTGTCATTATGTTGCCTTTGGTAGAGTGCTGTGCTGTCACAGCTCACAGCAACCTCAAACTCTTGGGCTTAAGCTATACTTTTGCCTCAGCCTCCCAAGTAGCTGGAACTACAGGCACCCGCCACAATGCCCAAATATTTTTTGTTGCAGTCATCATTGTTGTTTAGCTGGCCCTGGGCGGTTTTGAACCCGCCAGCCTTCATGTATATGGCTGGTGCCATAACCACTGGGCACAGGTGTGAAGCCAATTTTAACTATTCTATTCTGTTAACTCTTCACTTCCATGTACGTTTTAGTACATATTATTTTACTTCCAAATCCTCAAAAACAAACATGCTGAGATTTTGATTAGGATTCTCTTAAATTTGTAGATCAATTTAAGAAGAATAGACATAATGACATAATGTTGAATTTTTCAATGTTCATAATGTTGAATTATGAGCATCTTTTACTTTATTTCTACATGCTTATTGATCATAGGAATGTGTTCTTCTTTAATTTCTTTGTGCAATATTTTATAGTTTTCAGTATAGAGGACTTGCCCGTATTTTGGTAAGTTTCTATCTAAGAATTTTATGATTTTGATGCTATTATCATTCATTGTTTTCAAGTTTTACTTTCCATTTTTTTTGCTGATGGCAAGAAACATAATTGATCTATAAAATAATTTGTCCATGTTGAACTTACATTCTGTAAACTTGCTGTATTTATTTTTTTGTTCTAATAGTTATTTTGAAGATTCCAAAGATTTTCTTATAAATAATCAACTGTGGAAAAAGGCAGCTTCACTTTTTCCTTTATGATGCCTATGCTTTTTATTTCATTGTTTTGGCTTATTGAATTATCTAAATCTTCCAATTCAATGTTGAACACAAATGCTGAAAGTAAATGGAATAGACTTGATCCCTATCTGGGAGAAAGCCTTAAATACTTTACCATTAATTATAAGCTTACTTATAGATCTTACTTGTAGATTTGTAGACTTTTATTTTATTAGATTGATGATCTTCTGTTTTGCTAAGTAAATTTTATTTTTTATTTGTACAAATTTAAGGGGTACAAATGTAATTTTGTTACTTGGATATGTTGTGTAGTAGTAAAGTCTGAGAGTTTAGCATATCCATTACCCAAATAAGCATATTGTCCCCATTATCACCTATCCTTTTCCCACCTCCCACCCTTCTACGTCTCTAAATGCTTATCATTCTACACTCTATGTGTACACATTATTTAGCTACCACTTACAAGTGAGAACATTTAATATTTGACTTTATGTCTCTGAGTTGTTTCACTTAAGATGATGACATCCAGTTCCATCCATGTTGCTGAAAAAGCAATGATTTCATACCTTTTTATGGCTAAATAGTATTCCAGTATATGTGTGTGCATATGTATACATACATACCACATTTTCTTTATCTAAGCATCCATTGACTGACATTGAGCTTGGTTCCTTATCTTTGCTATTGCAAAAAGTGCTATGATAAACACACAAGTGCAGGTATCTTTCTGATATAATGATTTCTTTTCCTTTAGGTAGATACCCAGTACTGGTATTGCTAGATTATGTAACTAATTTATAGCTTTCATAGGAAATCTATAACCCAACTTTAGCCCAAGAATACAGGGAAAGGGGAGAAGGAGGGGAGGGGAGAGGGAAGGGCGATTGGTGGGATCACATCTATGGTTTATCCTAGGGGGGTACATGTAGAATATAAATGTCTTAACACGATAACTAAGAATATGACATACTAATATCATACTAATATGATAACTAAGATATGAAGGCTATGTTAACCAGATGGATGAAAGTATTTCAAACTGTATATAGAAACAACACCCTGTATCCCATGATAGTATTAATGTACACAGCTATGATTTAATAAAAAAAAATAAAATAGTGGCTCTATTTTTAGTTCTTTGAGAAATCTCCATGGTGTTTTCCTTAGAGATTGCACTTATTTGCATTCCTACCAATATTATATAAAAGTTCTCTTTACACATCATCTTCACCAACACCTACTATTTTTTTGACTTTCACTAAAGCTATTCTGGCTTGTGTAAGATGGTATCTCATTGTAGTTTTAATAGGCATTTTTCTGATGATTAGTAAGGATGAGCATTTTTTTTCACATTTGTAATAAATTTCTGATGGCATAATTTTTTACAGGCATACAGGTTATGTTACTTTTCTCCCTTCCTTATCATTTTTATATACCTTATCCCTTCAATCATTTTACATGATTGAGTTTTCAAGAACTAAATCACCCTTATATTCTTGAAACAAACTATAGTAATTTGTTTAGTATAGATTAACTATATCAATCTTTTTATACATTTCTAGATTTTATTTGCTAATATTTTGTGAAGGATCTTTCATCTATGTTCATGAGGGATTAACCAGATTTTTTTCTTCTCTTGTTATATTTTCCCCAAGTTTTGAGATCATGGTCTTTTGTCCAAATAAAGCAGTTTGGACAGCTTTGTTCCCTATGTTTTCTTAAAGTATGGGTACAATTAGTATTTTTCTTCTTAAACTTTTGCTAGAATTCTCTAAGGAAAAAAAAATCTGCCTGGAGCTTTCTTTATGGAAGGTGTTTTATAATGCACACACACTCACACACATAGAAACGTACACATGTATACATAGAGAAAGAGAAATTCTTCCTGAGCTAGTTTTGACAATTTATAATTTTCAAGGAATTGTTGCATTTTATGCATTATTGAATTTATTGACATCAGGTTTTTACAGTGATGTTATTGTCTTATGTCTGTATGATTTGTAGTTATGTCTCTTCTGTCAGTTCTGATATTGGTAATTTGTATTTCTCTCTTATTTTCTTATTCAGTTTTCCTAGGAATTGATTAATTTTGATGTTCTTTTTATTCTTTTCTCTTTATAATTTTCTTGCTATGTGTTTAAATTTACTCTTTTGCTAGCATGTAAAGGTGAAAAAATTAGATGATAGATTCTCAGATTATCTACAGATATAAATTGACCTCTAAGTACTGCCTTTAGCTATTTTCCACAAATTTTGTTAAGTTATATACTAAATTATTCATCTCAAAACATTTCTATTTTCCATCATGATTTATTTTTTGACCTATGAGGTTATTTAGAAGGATTTTTTTTTAAACTTAGAATATCTGGTGTTTCAAGATTTGCATTTTTTTTAGTTGTCCTTTAGTATGGTCACAATATATGTTTTGCAAGATGTCAATGTTGTGAAAATTATTGAGGCTTATTTCAAGGACCAGGACATAGTCAGTCTTGATTAATGGACTACATGCATATGAAAAACATGTGTGTTCTATAATTTTTGTACATGATGAGTACCTGATATTTTGCCAGAAAAATTGAAGGACTTCAACTATATAGTCCCTACTCCAAAGAAAGACAAATTAATTGAGACAGTAATTCTGAGGGAGAAGTTATAAGTTAGACTGGCATATGCCTCCTACAAGAAAGTCCTAAAGAATTCAAGAAATGTAATAAAGATATCAAAGGGTCAGGAACAGCTTCCCACTATCATAAAGAGTTAGTTTCCACAGCCAGGACTACTGGATTTGGCCATAAACAAGACAATTATCTTTTCCAAACCCTGATCTTCTGGAGATAATGACCCTTCCCCACATGGCTAAATGCTTTAACTCTTCTTCGAATCAAGCAAGAGAATATATACGGATATACTTTTGAAAGCTAACATATAAAATGGTACTGGTGATATTATTTTACCATAATATAGTATAAATCTATACACAAAGCTAATTTTAGTCGAATCTGGATGAAACCCAACTTTAGATTGTACATCAAGTGGTTTTAAGATTTGTAGAATTCATAAATCAACATGTTATTTTCTTCACAAAGTTCTTAGAGATCCACAGTTAGAAATCGGTGTGAAATTGCCACTAATTATTAAACCAGTGTGTTTCTTTTAAGGATCTGTTCTTGGCATTAGAGTGAATTTATGGACAAATCAAAGTAATAAAACTGTGCAAAATGAATTAGCAACACCTAATCATCTATAAAGAATATTATGTGAAAGTATTTTTATTGAGACACCAGGGTTCTCAGCTCTCCAGACTTCATAAATTAAACTTGTGGACACCTAATCAATGTAACAATTTGTTAGTAATATTCATAATTTCTTATTGTAGGTATATTTAGTGTATTTTAGCAAAATGGATACTTTATTATATAGGCAACTATCACAAAAATATAGTAAAATTTTATAAGTTTGAACTTTATTCTCTTACAATGTATGATAATTCTTTCACTGAGGAGGGCAGGAGTATTAAGAATGGAATAATGCTTTCCCCTATCACCCTCCTAACATTTAGGTTAAGTTCAATTTGTGTTTGAGCAAGTTAGTGATGGTTCATGATAGGTTTTTATACATTTATTCAATTATTTATCAATCTATTACTTTTTTCTAATAAAAAATAATTACATAGCTATTAATCCATTCCTGGGTTGTGTGGTTTATGTATACCACAGAACACTATCTACTAAATATCAAGCATGCTGGAACATTCCATTAGGAAAAATAAGTGCAAAAAGGAGCCATTATATTACCATGTATTATATGCCATATTGCATGTAATAGAGTATAGTAAAAGTACATATATGCTTCAGAGATGGTATCTATGATAGTCGAATGAGACGGAGTAGTGTAGTAACTTCTGTTGTGCCTTCAGACTTTTGCAGGGGAGGTATTACTTAACCTGGATCTAAAGTTCAGCTTACCAAGATATTTTATCTTTATGAGTTTTGATTTAAATGATATTTTCGTCAGGTTAAGAGAATGAGAGAATAGGAAAAAAAAAGGATAGTAATAAAATCAAACAATATGCCCCCCCACCCCAGGAAATGTGTTCATTGTCATTACCACATTATCTTCCATATCTCACGAACACCTCCATGATATAGACTGTATCATTTCTGGATTGTGCGAGAAGAAAATGGAATTTCCCTGGTTCCAAGCCCAGATTCAGAAATGTTAAGAAGTGTCTTAAAATCAGAAAAATACAGATAAAATTATTGTCATTAGTTTGTTATCTAGTCCTTTTGAGTATATAACATTTGAAAGGAAATAACACATTTAACTGAATGTGGCAATGTAAGTTTTTATCTTGCTCACAAACTTTCAAAATTAGTGTGATTCTTACTATTCCTTGAAGAAACATTCTAGGCAACTTGCATGAGTCTAAATGAACACAGAGAGGAGCCATGTCCTGTGGCGTTTTCTTGGCTGTCCTGTAGTCAGGAAAGGACCGGGGTAGAGGAAGGGTTTGCTCAAATAGGAATGTTATTACTTCTTTAATAATAATAAATAATGATGATGATAACTAGCATTTTTAGGGCTTCTGATATTCTGGGTATGGTTCTAATGATTTCTTATTTAATCCTTATAGGAACCTAAGGAAGTTGGTACCATAATTATCTTACTTGTCAGACAAGGAAACTGGGAAAGAGGGATGAAATAGTTTGCTCAATCGGCATAACTGGTGCATGGCAGAGCCATGATTCAGAGCAGGCAGTGGGACTGAAGTCCCTATTCTATGCCTCCCCCCACTCCCAGAGTGGTAAGTTGTTGTTGTGTTGGAGCTTAGCTGGACTTCTACTTGTCAAGGATGGAAACACTTCTCGACTTACTTGATGTCATCCCACTTCAGCAGTATGCTGTAGGACGGGTTGGTAACCATAAAGAAATTGTTCAAATCTTAACCCTTTCACTTGACTAAGTCTTCAGTGGGTCATTTAATATTACTGAGTCTAGGGTTTGTTTCTTCTTGTTTTTAAAATGAGAGTGACATTTTGTCTTGTAAGGCTGTTTTAAGGATATAGATTAATCATTTTTACATATAGAAGAGACCTTTTCTATTAGGATGGAGATATCAGTAAGTCCTTAGGGAGCACAGAGGAGCAGTAATTTCTTTTAAAAGGAATATGAGTCCCCCTTCCCCACCACCTTGGCACAGGAAAATCAGGTATTAGGTAACGTGCCCAACTTGGTGGGACAGAAGAGGTGGGCAACGTTTCAACTGGGAGCCCCTTTGACTCCAGGCAGCTGGTGTTCCTCAGTGGCCTTCCTTTATGCAGGTCAACTCTCTAGTAAAAATTCTAACGCATGTCAAAATTACGGGTTTTACTTTTAGAAATTTCTTTTAATCTCAAAAGGCTTTTCTATTCCAGAAAACCGCAGACACGGACTACAGAGAAGCAAAATAAAAGTCAAATTATTTAAGGATATAGTTAGATTGCCCTTTCTAAGAATGTCAGGCACAGTCAGAAGATGTCAACCCTTGGAAGTGATTACAGTTAAAGTAGCACGGCATAGAGGAAAAGCAGTTATTTGGGGCAGGAGACCTGCGTTTTTGTTCCAGCTCTGTTTTATGAACTCAGACAAGTGTTTTGACCTTCCTAGGTTTCCCCTTCACACTGTGCACGGTTGCTCCATCTGAGGATCAGTGCTGTTCACACAGTATTCCCCAACACCGAGGACTCTGCACAGGGCCTGTACTAACTGCAGTTTATGTGGAGGTGGCAGGGTAGTGTGGGACGCTAGCCCCGCTTCCTTACTTCAATCAAAAAGCTCCACTTTTTCAATTATATTCGTTGAGTTTTCATTTCTGATTTTGTTGAGAAAAAGGAGGGGAGGCAGTTGTTTCTGAGGATAAAAACAAAAAGAAATACTCACAATGAAATACTTGGCTCTGGAATGATAGCTTTCCAAGTTGCTCATCTGTGAACAGGGTAGCTATGCTCTGCTGTCTGTGCATGGAATGGGCAGAATTTGCAAAGATTGAGTAAGCCATGGCTCATGTCATCAAGAACTGGGTAATTTTTAAAATTTCTCTTTATTTTGGATTAATATAAGGGTATATATGATCAAGTTACAATTTTGCCTTTGTTAGGTAAAGTCCAAGTAGTTGAGTCCTTCACCCAAGGGGTGTGTTATACGCTCCTACATGGTAGCTGCTACATGAGAGCTTAACAAAGCCCCTTAGTCCTCCCCCTACTGCTCCTTGAATTTATTGTGTTTTTCTCTGGTGTAGGCCTGTAGTTGTTCATTT
>NW_003852406.1:6760353-6761238 GCF_000181295.1 Otolemur garnettii
TATATATATATATATACCGAAGTTTATAAACTGATTTGTGGATTGATGGGTATCTGGGATGTTTCCACATCTTGGCAACTGTGAATTGAGCTGAGATAAACATTTGAGTGAAAGTGTATAATTTACCTGGAAACAGGACCAGGCCACAACCAGGTAGTAAACAGGCAAAGCTTATTCTAACTCCTCAGTCTTTCATTTCTGGACTATGAACTCTTCCTGTTCTGAGGCTCCTTCATGTTCTCTCTATTCCCTCTCCTGGTCTTGAGGGATGTTATCTCCAATAGTAAAAAGCACTATAGATTCTTCTCGGGCAAGGGGGGAGTCTTCAGATATATTACTTAGGTGACAACCTATCTCTGTAAGGTTGGTCCTCCTGGGAATAGAAGTATGACATGGTATTTATGAGAAAGGGCTCTATAGCTGGTCAAACTGGGTTGCAGTCCTACCTGCATCACTTCCCAGCTGTGTCTCTTTGGGATCAATACTCAGGTTCTCAGTTTCTTCATCTGTCAAACAGGACAACCAACAGTTCCTAATGCAGCTTTTACTATCAAACATTGATGTAGTCTGTGCAGAGCACTCAAGACAGTGTCCAGCATATAATAAAAAATGGAAAGACATGTACACTTGGTACACAGTCTAGAAGAACAAAGAGTAAATATCATGGTTCAGGATACTCGTTTAAGGACTATAATAAAAAGGGAAGATGATCATCAAATAGTTACACTTTTGCAGGAAAGGTGAGTCTTGATTTATCAGTTGGATGATTTGGAACAGATCTGATGCAAAACATTCTAGGCAGAATGAAAAATAAGAACAAAGCAACAATGAAAGAATAAGCTTAGGCCATCCATGAAATCATGAGTGGCCCAGAGTAGTGGGAAA
>NW_003852406.1:6761258-6761686 GCF_000181295.1 Otolemur garnettii
ATGGGATGGTTTAGGATGGTGAAGAATATTACTTTGGGGGGGGGCTTAAGTTATTGTAGTATTCAATATCTAAGGCAAGGAGAATTTAAATTGTTACACTGAAAGAGCTTTACAGTCAGGAGTCTTGGGCAACCCTGAGACTCAGCACCCAACCCTAAGCATAAACTGGAGATAATACTCTTACAACACTACCAAGAAGATCATATGAGACAGTCAAGTATTTTATCGATTCTAACATGCTATGGAAGCTTGAATGCCACTGTTTCCTCTTAAAAGAAAGTAGTAGCCATGGGAGAGTACAGAAAGTAGGTGGGTGGTAGCTGGATGAAGTAATTCACAAAACATTTGATTTGTTAGAATAAAGAGTATGCTTGAGTCCTTTGGCCTCCATTCCTGGGGAAATGCATTTGTTTAATTTTTTTTTTTTT
>NW_003852406.1:6761929-6767993 GCF_000181295.1 Otolemur garnettii
GGCTGGGGATTCGAACCCGCCACCTTAGGTGTATGTGGCTGGCGCCTTAGCCGCTTGAGCCACAGGCGCCGAGCCCATTTGTTTAATTTTTAAAATAATCTGCTCAGGATAAAGCTCTTTGTTGTCTCCAAGAATCCTACTTTTTATATCAAAATATTAAGGCACAGCACACTGTGTTGTGCTGAAGTCAGGGCTTCCAGTGCTACTGACATCAAAACAGTGTTCTGTCTACTTCGTTATGCCCAGGGGTGAGTTTTTGCCCTCCACGCCCCTCCTACTCTCCGCTCTTCTTGATTTCTAGAATCTTCTGTGTCGCTTTGTGCTGTGTGTAGCCATCACTTAACTCCCACGTTTTAGTAAGAACACGCAGTGTTTGGCCAAAGTAAACTTTTTAATCACTTTCTCATTTGATCATTTTGTTGAAATATTTTAATAAATACTGGTCCATCATTTTTGCCTTAAAACAAAGCAAAAAGTAATAGTTCCACCCAACATCATTTTGTGTGTTAATTCTGTGTTAGCAATTTTCCTTGTCAATGGTGATCCCCGGGACCATCGGTAGCGTTATATTTACAGTCCTTTTACTCCTTTATAGAAAAAAAAATACATAAAACAGTTCAAATCTTCATTGATCCAATGAAGACATTCTAGAAGATGCATTTTCCAACTTGATTTTTAATGTCAGCTCATTTGTTGATCATCGACCTTTTTTCCTGTTTGTTCCATCTCCACCTGCTGCCTCTGGTCAATCTCTGTGGCTCCTCACTGGCTATTCATATGTCTGGGTTGCCCTCGCATCACCTGCTGCCCTGCTATTTCCTCCACACCGTGTTTGAAAGCCCCTGGGTCAGCGTTCTGGCCACTGCTGCTTTCCACGGAGGCCTTCCTGTGCAGATGCTTCTTCCATGCACGGTGTGAGGTTGCTCCCTCTGCTCCCTTCTCATGGGAAGCCTGTGCGTCAGCTACTTGCCAGATCACCAGGAATATACTGTTGAACAGGTATATATATGGTTTGCCAGCCGTATAAATATGTCTCACTCTCCTACTTATTTCTAGAAAAATTTCTTTAAATCAGTGATCATAATACATAGTGTAGGGGCATTTACTGAAGCGGCACTGTTGTAGTGAGAAGCAGAGGCTTTCTTGCCCTGGCTTGTGGGAAACAAATGATAATTCTACACAGTCCAGGATGCTTAACACAAACTCAGTGCAGATGAAGACCAGTTAAGCACGATGTTACTCTATCAGGTGGGGGATTAAGCAGATGATAGTAAATAGAAAGCCAGAAAGCCAGGGGACGATCATGAGGTTTTTAGGCCGAAGGCAGGAATACGGGAGATCAGAGTGAGAGCCGGTAAGATAAGGTCAGAGGGCAGGACTTGGGGAGGGGACTCCTCCGGCTGTGTGGCAACAGGTCTGTCTCTCTGTCTGTGTCATCTTGAAAGTTAACTCCTAAATGATCAGCTCACCTACTTTACTGCATTTGGCAAGGAACATGAAATTGTTTATTGATCTGAAAATGCTTTAACTTAATTCTGATAATGACTTAGCAGTAAATGGCAGCAAATGGCTGGCTTTTCAAGGTTCATTAGCTCCTTTAGCTCACTGGGGTATCTTGTTATATAGTTACATGAAATAGTTCCCTGACAAAAGGAATGTGTTGACATACCTTCAAAAATATTTCCTTTCCTATTCAACACTCAGAAGTTTCAGAGTTTCTGGGGTTCGGAGCCAAGGATGTGTTGGTTGTTATTCGCATTTCCCAAAACTCCAAGCCTCAGCTTCTTTATCTGGAAAATAATGATACTTATTTAAACAATAATTAATAGGGATGAAATAAGCTACATTAAAAAATTGCATATACAGCACATGGCACATAATAAGAAATCAAATGTTATTACTCAAGGCTTCTCAAACAAAAGAATCTGGTGTCTTAATCTCTCTCAATGGTCTTCCCCAAACCTTAAATGTTATCCCCTAAATTCACTAGTGAGAATCAGATAATAATATTGTGGTACTCCGGGCTTCACTTTACCTTCCAGCTACCCTTCATCCATAATAAATTTGCCTTGATCTGACATATTTCCTTTAAAAAAAAAAGGGTGGTGCCTGTGGCTCAAAGGAGTAGGGCGCTGGCCCCATATGCCAGAGGTGGCGGGTTCAAACTCAGCCTAGGCCAAAAACTACAAAAAGAAAAAAAAAATTCAGAGAGAAGAGTGGGTATGTGAGTTATTATGAGCTGGGTGTAAGGATGTGTGTCATCTACCACTGGTAACATTTACTTTACCTACAAGCAATAACTTTATAGACTACAGGACTAAGGACTGAGCTATCTTTTTGCTTTATTGTGCTGTGTGATTTTCGGTCATATTTCTTTATGTCGTTGAAATTTTTATTTCCTCAGGCACATGACGGACACAGTGCCTCAGCTGTATAACAGACATGATAATGCCTTCTTCAAAGAGTTACTGTAAGGATCATTGAGATAATTTAAGTTTCTGAAATATAGCAGGGGCTCATTTAATGTCAGTGTCCTTCTCTATCCTAGTCTTATGTCTGAAGAAAGTCACACAGCTAGTAATTTGGACTGTCCAACTCTTTTGCTAAGGTAGCGATTAGCGATCATTTTGTGATGGGGTTCTCTCTCTCTCGCTCTCCCTCATGCTCTCACTCTGACATACACACGCTCACACAGTAGGAACTTGGTAACTGAGAAGGTGAGATTTTAATATTAGAGAATTGTTCTGAAGCATGGCGATGTGAAGCATTTCCCCTTTCATTTACAATGACTTCTTTGTTTGTTTTTTTTGAGACAGAGCCTCAAGCTGTCCCCCTAGTAGAGTGCTGTGACATCACAGCTCACAGCAACCTCCAACTCCTAGGCTCAAGCGAGTCTCCTGCCTCTGCCTCCCAGGTAGCTGGGACCACAGGCGCCCGCCACAACGCCCGGCTATTTTTTGGTTGCAGCCGTCATTGTTGTTTGGCAGGCAGGCCCAGGCTGGATTCCTGCCAGCTCAGGTGTATGTGGCTGGCGCCTTAGCCACTTGAGCCACAGGTGCCAAGCCTAGAATGACTTCTTAAGAATGCCCTGTTCTTCATCTTACCCTTCTACTTAGCAGAAACCTTAAGTCACCTCCCACTTCTGTCTACCTTGATTTTTCCATTAGATACCACCTAATTAATCTTCTGTCACTGCTTCCTGCATCTTTCCCACTAGCCTTGTCAGTAGTAAAGGTAAGTTTACTGGGTTTTGCTATCTCTTAGACACTGTAGTAAGAACTTTGCATGTGTTAATTTATTTAACCGTTACAACTCTCCTGTGAGGAGATACTATTTATGAGGGAAGTTAAGCAACTTTCTTAAGATCACACAGTTAGTATATCTCAGAGTTGAGATTCTAATGCAGGTGATCAGGACCCCGAAACCCTGCCAGAAACTAGTAACCATTAATGCCTCCTCGTCACATGGAACTTCTTAACCTAAATTTCCAAACTGTCTACATTCTGTTTCCATTTTTCCTATATTCTACTCTCTCTTATAGGAATTCCTAGGCATAGAAGGCCAAGGGACATGCTTTTCCATCCGCGAACATGACATGAATGTCTCTGAGGCCTGCCTTCTGCTCACATAGCTTCTCCTTCTTTAAGTTGTTGAAGGCTGATTATAGCCATTTCAGGCTTCTTGAAACCTTTACTGTTTATTTATTCACTTAGGTTTATTATTTGTCCATTTATTCATTAATTTACATATTCATTTATCCAATAAGCATAAGTTTATTATATTTTAAGTCATATGAATATTTAAAGTTAAATAGAATGTGGTTCCAATTCTTCAAGCATTCACAGGTAGAGTGGAGAGGCAGACATGTAAACAAAATATTTTGTATAAATAATTCTTGTACTACATATTCTGTGAGTTACCATAAGAAAAGTGCTTTCATCAAACTGGTCAACATAGCCTTTGCGGCATTTTCTTAGTTATTGTGTTAAGACATTTAAATTCTATACCTGGTAAATTTCACATGTACCCTTGTAAGATGTACCAGAGGTTTGATGAAAGCATTTCAGATTGTGTGTAAAACCAGCACACTGTACCCCATGGTTGCATTAATGTATACAGCTATGATTTAATTAAAAAAAATTAAAAAAAATTAATTAATTAAAAAAGAAAGAAAGGTACTTTCAAGGTATGGTGGAAACCCAGAGGAGGATAAGCTGATGTTGATGCCCTGCGGGGTCTAAGATGTGCAGATAGTCTATAGATTTCCATTTGAGTAGAGTGGGGAAAGAGAAAGGAATTGGAAGGAGAAGGAATAGCATGGAAAAGGGCACCTTGGTAAGGCAAAATTACAGTAATCATGGAATTTAGCATGGCTGGAGTAGATGTGCTTGTGGGATAGGAACAAGAATAGTATCTCCGAATGAGTGATGCCCATCATAAGGTCTAGACATGAAAGTATCAGAGGTATTAACAGAATCACTCCTTTCATTTAAATAGCAGGACTTTTTCCCTAGGTTTGGAAGATCCAGGAATTTAGATTGAGTAATGATGCTTGATTATACTCAAATTAGTTTTAGAATAATTTGTCTACCCTGTTTCTCCTTAACTTTCCAAATTCTTCACAAGGAGCAGTCACATAGGGGTCTAATAAATACATTTTGAATTTAACTCAGGAGTCAATTACTTGACTTTTTTATTAGTAGAAAACAGGTCTTAGTTTGTGATTGTGAATGAAAGCCTAATTGTTACAAAAAGAGAAATTACACTCCGACAGTTCATGAAACCAAAGAGACATGGGCTTCCTTTTGCTCCATCTTTTCTCCTCCCTTACTATCCCCTGTCGCTTATGAAGCTTGGCTCCTGGCCAGAGCAGGTATTCCCAAAATCCCCGTAGAGGGGAGCTTGATTGGAGTGACGCTGGCAGCTTTCCAAGTAGAGGGAGCTGATTGAGAGTCAGCAGGGTCCTAAAACAATACGTAGTTTATAACATATTATTTCATAAAGTAATAATATAGATTGTCTGTGTAAATACATACTGTAGTACTAGCAAAGGCTTTTGACTGTTATTGTTATTCTGGGATACACAAAATTAAATGTAATCTTTTTTCTTTCTTTTTTCTTCACATAATTTAAGAAACAAGTCAGCATAAAGATTACTTATTTGCGGGTCATTTGAGTTATAAAACAAAATCATGGGAGGAACTCTAGTCCACTGATTCTTTTTATTTTTTTGAGACAGAGTCTCACTTTGTCGTAGAGAGCCATGGTGTTCCAGCTCACAGCAACCTCAAATTCTTGGGCTTAAGGGATTCTCTTGCTTCAGCCTCCTGAGTAGCTGGGACTACAGGTACCTGCCACAACGCCCCGCTATTTTTGGTTATAGTTGTCATTGTTGTTTGGCAGACCCAGGCTGGATTTGAACCCACCAGCTCTGGTGTAGGTGGCTGGTGCCCTAGCTGCTGAGCTATAGGCACCGAGCCTAATCTACTGGTTCTTGATTATCTGTACACTTATTTCCTCTGTGGTACCCTGTCTCCACCTACGGTCCTCACCCCAAGGATGGCTTTTCTGCCATTACCACAAGGCTGCATTGGTTCATTAGAAGGGCTCTGCTGACTTATCTGTGGACTTCAAAAAATTTGGTTATATATTCTACAGTTTCAAGCATATTTTACTATATCATATTTTTATTGTTACAATGCTTAATCTGATGTAATACTTTAAATTTCTTCAACTCATAATACTCTACTGACAAATTTGGTGGCTATGTGTGATCTATTTTTTTTTTTTTAATATTCACTTCATCACATGAACTATTTGTTTACTTAGATTACCTCAACCATTATTAAAGAAATTCCCAATTATTCAATCAACCATTGTTAAAGAAATTCCCAATTATTCAATATCCAGAAAAGTAAAATATTTGTATATGAAAAGGTCTTGCATACATAAATAATATTAACTTGGTGAATTTAAAATATCTGGAGTATGGAGAATATACTAAAATTGAAATTCTTATGTTTGTGTAAGTGAACATGAATTTAGGAAGGAAAAGAAAGCGGAA
>NW_003852406.1:6768259-6794234 GCF_000181295.1 Otolemur garnettii
TTTTTTTTTTTTAGGTACTACATGGAGTTGTATGGAAATGAGAGAGATTCACAAGAACCCTTCTCCAGGAAAGAATGTCTTTCATAGATGGATCTTCCCTTCTGCTTTCCACAGACAGTGACACTGTGGCACAGCCACGTCTTCTTTTGTCAGCGCTCCCCAGAATATCTGAACAGTGATGCTTGCCTTGGATTTTCAGATATTTATCCTGTTCCCTTGTTTACTTCTTCAGGGCAGAAAAGCTCCTACTAATTACCCTCCATGGTGGCTCATTTTTTCAAGAGCTTGATTTTACCTTACATCCATAAGCTTTGCAAAGGAATGTTTACAAAGAAATCGGGAAATACAAACAAAAAAAAAGAGAATCGTCAGCAGAAAAACGATCAAGACTGTCCGACTGCTGGCCAGGCCAAACCCCCCACAATTTCTAATACCTTCAAAAGCACCGTAAAGAAACTTGCCCAGTGTTCGTCCACTCGCAACTTATCCACCGAAGAAGACCCAGATAATAAAGAGTTTTCCCTCTCGCCAACATTCAGTTACCGTGTCGCTATTGCCAACGGCCTCCAAAAAAATATTAATGTAACCAACGGTGATAATGAGGATTTGTTACCAGAGCTGTCTTCGATTGAAAGTTCCTACTCGGGATCGTTGAATGAACTAAGGAGTAGTACAGAAAACCAGGTTCAGTCAACACACACGATGCCGGTCAGACGCAATAGAAAGAGTTCCAGCAGCCTCGCCCCCTCTGAGGGCAGCTCTGACGGGGAGCGCACTCTACACAGCTTGAAACTAGGAGCTTTGAGAAAACTGAGGAAATGGAAAAAGAGTCAAGAGTGTGTCTCCTCTGATTCAGAGTTGAGCACCATGAAGAAAACCTGGGGAATACGAAGCAAGTCTTTGGACAGAACTGCCCGAAATCCAAAGACGAGTACTCTGGAGCCAGGATTCAGCTCCTCTGGCTGTATTAGCCAAACACATGATGTCATGGAAATGATCTTTAAGGAACTTCAGGGAATAAGTCAGATTGAAACAGAACTTTCTGAGCTGCGAGGGCATGTCAATGCTCTCAAGCACTCCATAGATGAGATCTCCAGCAGCGTGGAGGTTGTGCAGAGTGAAATTGAACAGCTACGCACAGGCTTCGTCCAGTCTCGGAGGGAAACCAGAGACATCCATGATTATATTAAACACTTAGGTCATATGGGTAGCAAGGCAAGCCTGAGATTTTTAAATGTGCCTGAAGAGAGATTTGAATATGTTGAGAGTGTGGTGTACCAAATTCTGATCGATAAAATGGGTTTTTCAGATGCACCGAATGCTATTAAAATTGAATTTGCTCAGAGGATAGGACATCAAAGGGACTGCCCGAATGCAAAGCCTCGACCTATACTTGTGTACTTTGATACCCCTCAACAAAGGGACTCTGTCTTAAAAAAATCATATAAACTCAAAGGAACAGGCATCGGAGTCTCTACAGATATTCTGACTCATGATATCAGAGAAAGAAAAGAAAAAGGCATACCATCCTCACAGACCTATGAAAGCATGGATATCAAGTTTTCGACTCCAGAGCCCAAAAGCAAGAAGAACAATTGGCGGTCCCCCGATGACAGTGATGGAGAGCTAGAATCTGACCTCAATAGGAACAGCTACGCTGTGCTTTCCAAGTCAGAGTTTCCAACAAAGGGAAGTAATTCCAGATCAAGCTCAAAATCTCACAGTGCTAGATCTAAGAATAAAACAGCTAATAGCAACAGAATTTCAAATAAGTCAAATTATGATAAAACTTCCTCGCAATTGCCAGAATCAGATATTGTGGAAAAGCAAACCACAACCCATTATGCTGATGCGACACCTCTCTGGCATTCACAGAGTGATTTTTTCACTGCTAAACTTAGTCGTTCTGAGTCAGATTTTTCCAAATTGTGTCAGTCTTACTCAGAGGATTTTTCAGAGAATCAGTTTTTCATTAGAACTAATGGAAGCTCCCTCCTGTCATCTTCAGACCGGGAACTATGGCAGAGGAAACAGGAGACCACACCTACCTTGTATGACAGCCCTCAGGATCAGCGTTTAAGTGCGAGTGTTCAGGGTGTCCAAGGGCAGAGTGAAATTGAAAACACAGAGACGGTGGATAGCGGAATGAGCAATGGCATGGTATGTGCCTCCGGAGACCAAAGTCATTACAGTGATTCTCAGCTCTCTTTGCATGAAGATCTTTCTCCATGGAAGGAATGGAATCAAGTAGAGAAGGGACCTGACTTAGGCTTGGATTCATCTACCCAGGAAGCTTTTGACTATGACACAAACAGTCTTTCCGACCAACACCTGGATGTTTACAGTAAAGACCTAGAATACTTGGGGAAGTGCCACAGTGACCTTCAAGATGACTCCGAGAGCTATGATTTAACCCAAGATGACAACTCATCTCCATGCCCTGGGTTGGATAATGAACCACGAGGCCAGTGGCTTGGCCAATATGATTCTTATCAAGAATCTAATTCTAATGAGCTGTACCAGAATCAAAACCAGTTGTCCATGATATACCGAAGTCAAAGTGAATTGCAAAGTGATGATTCAGAGTATGCCCCACCCAAGTCATGGCATAGTCGATTAAGCATTGACCTTTCTGATAAGACTTTCAGCTTCCCCAAGTTTGGATCTACACTGAGAGGGCTAAATCAGCCTTGGAAGTAGTATGGAACAAAAGCACACAGAGTCTCAGTGGGTATGAGGACAGTGGCTCCTCCTTGATGGGGAGATTTCGGACATTATCTCAATCAACTGCGAATGAATCAAGTACCACCCTTGACTCTGATGTCTACACGGAACCCTATTACTACAAAGCAGAGGACGAGGAGGATTATAGTGAGCCAGTGGCTGATAATGAAACAGACTATGTTGAAGTGATGGAACAAGTCCTCGCTAAGCTGGAAAACAGGACTAGTATTACTGAAACAGATGAACAAATGCAGGAATATGATCACCCTTCGTATGAAACACTTTATGAAACCCCACAAGATGAGGGTTATGAGGGGCAGGCAGATGATGTGGTCAGTGAAGGTGGATTGGAACCCTTGACTGAAACATCAACTGAAATGGAAATAAAAGAAGATGAAAACCAAAATATTCCTGAACAGCCAGTGGAAATCACAAAGCCAAAGAGAATTCGTCCCTCTTTCAAGGAAGCAGCTTTGAGGGCCTATAAAAAGCAAATGGCGGAGTTGGAAGAGAAGATCTTGGCTGGAGGTACTCATATTTAAATGCTACATTGTGAGCTAATGTGCTTTAACATGGGGTGTGTGTGTGTGTGCTTCTTTATAGCATGTTCTGTGTTACTTGGGAGAAAGAGTTTACTGGAAATGAAGTTTCCTCTTTATTCTGAGGAAGATTTTACGTTACTCAACTCGCCCAACAAGTTGGATGTGATGATTTAAAAATCGAAAAACTTATTTCAAAGAGATCATATTAAAATGAACCCAAACTTAGTTGTTAATACTTTCGGTCATATTTTTCTGCTAGGTTTAGGCACATTTCCTATTTAGGCAAACCCCATTTCATATTAACCAACTCTGTGTCATAAATTGTCAAAGGAAATATGCGTGAAACCAAAAGTCAGCCCCTTAAGTAGCATCCTGAGGTCGACTTCTTAGTTCCATTAAGTTTACAGGGATGGGGGAAAGGTGTAGTTAACCTTAAAGAATTTAGAAAGGTGGAATCTGAGACTTAACAGATCCTATTCTCATCAAATCTGTGATTTGGGGCTTGCCCATAGGAAGAGTTGAGTCTGCATAGGCAATCCTGGCCAGTCTGATGGAGGACCACAGACTCCCTTATCTTCTACTGATGCTGTGGAGGGAAGGCTGTAGAACCAAGGCCCTGGGCCATGCTGAGTGGTCACAAGCTACTACTCTCTGAGAAGTTGCCTTAGGAGTTGAGTAAAAGTCCTTTCCCTGTTACAGACATGATAATACCTTTCTAGCAATTTTACTTACTTTCCTAGCGGAACAATTTTTGTTCATATGCTTTTGAAAAGTAACTGCATAAATACCTGCATTTGTTGACTTTTTATTTCTCAAACCAAACTTCATCTGCCCTTACACCAATCCCTTATCACTTACTTTATTTGTTGCTCTAAAACTTGATTCTTATAAAACATCAGAGTCTAATTTATTTAAAGAATAATGTAAGCCAAGGAGACTTGGGCACATTTGCCATGCTATTTTGTTTTTGTTTTTTCAGGGAAGGCTAGTTCTCAACTATACATAAAACTTATTTAAAAGTGCGAAGTAGCCAAATGTTACGTAAATGTAGTTCATGGTAGAATAATGTCTATCTCATATCGTATCGGTTTTTGAAAGTCATATGTCCTTATTATTGAAATTTAGTTGATGATTTGGGGGGGGTACAGGCCAGCAGTTCAGTACTATATTTTATTTGCTGTTGACTCAGAGAAGGCTACTCCCAGGCAAGTTAGGATTAGCCTCAGTGTGCGTGTGTGTCTGCTGTGATGTCGTAGATAAGTGTATTGACGCTAGTTGGGTAAGCTATCTCTGTAAAGTGTTGTGCAATAGCATAAATAGAATAAGATCATAAATTTCAGAAAGGAAATTGATCTACTTCAACTTTTTAAAAATTCCCAAAGGAAGCCTCTGAAAAGTCTAAATTGTTACTGGCAATAGCCCTTCAAACAGCCGACCTGCACTTAACCTAGGCACACATGCACTTTGTTAATATGTCATCCACGTAAGAATTTTAAAACAAATAACCCCATGCCAGAGACCTGACATATGAGGTCTGGCTTCAGAGGTCTCAGACCCCTCTACCGCACTGGAGCTGGCTTGTTATAATATTATCTTTGAGCCAACTTTGAATAGAATCTTATTGGATATCATCTGTCCTAGAGGAAATCAGCACACACATCTTTAAGGTGTTCTCTGGTTGCTGAAAGGTACCAGATTGACTACCCAGGAGGCTGCAGTAGCCTAGATTTTAAAGGCCATCTCCTTTCCCCTTGGCAGCAGTCAGGCAGTTTTCCTCATCCTGTGCCACCAATATGCCTCAGAAGGAAGGGCAGCCAAAGAAGGACTTTTTCCAAGTCCCTTCCATGCTCAGAGCATCCCAGTGAAGTGCCAATTGTCACCACGTTCTTTGTGCCCATGGCCATCTGCGCACTGTGCTTTGGGAAGATGCCAACAGATTTTTCTCTCCTTGGCTACCTAATCATCATGACGGAGCAGAGTCGCCTTTTCCCCAGTAGTAACCTGGCCAGATTAGACTGGAGCTTTCCTGCTGTAAAACCATGTGATGCTGTTCCCCTGACATTGCTTCATGGAATCCTAGGCTCAGATATTTGAATTAGGTATTTCAATTCTTCTCTTCAGGGCCCAGAAGGAAGGAAAACCCTAATGTTTACAGAGATGTATATTTGATGATAGTGTTTCTGAAACCTTCACCTTGAACATTTCAGTAGGGAAGGAGATCTTACAGCATGTGGAGTCAGAAGCTTCCCCCTGAGGTCAAATTCTTCCATTGTTGCTATGCTCTGCTGAGTGTCACCATTTATATAGTTGGCCCGAGCCCTATGTCATGAATATCTGATCCCCTCAGCTTCAGGCCTGCTCTACCCATCAACTGGAATTAACTATTATCTCTTCTAAATCCCCATTTACCTGCCTCTTACAGCAATGGCTTCTACTTAATATTTACGTGGCTTTCCCATGTTCTCTTCCAAAATCTGAGCTAGAGGAAAGAAGCCTTGCTCTTTAATCCTTTCATTTGCACTGGACTGGTGCTGTATACCCAGATAACATTGAGTTAACGTGTGTTGGGTAAATGCTTGCTTCAAGGGAGGCAATAAATAAATAGCACAAGTTCAAAGTCAAATCCGGATTTGAACTGTGAGCTTTCATTGCTAAGACTCTATGTCTTGAGAGCTCAGACTAATGGTTATAGATACAAGCTTATTACTCAGCATCACTAGATATTATATTAAGTACTTTTCTGAAAATTTACCTGTTCATCTTACAATACCACTATGAGTTTGGTTCCATTATTATTCTATTTTATAGGTGAAAAAACGAAGATGCTAAAAACGTAATGTAAATTAAATGTTTTAGAGCTGGTGTAAGTGGAGGATCCAGAATTAAATGGATGGTTATTTGGGTTAGTGAGACCGGCAATATGTGTACTCACTTCAAAGCTTCGTTTGCTACTTAAATTTACTTAAGTTAGAAAAACATGATTAAAGATGGAGAACAGAGTCAGCCATTAGGTTGAGATTATCTTGGGCATTTTCATGAGAAACCAGTGCTAAGATGAAAAGCACTAAGGTTTCTGGTACAGTAAAATTTTGATGTAAAATAGTTCATTCTCAATTTTTCTGTGGTCCATTTTATAAATCAAGGTTCATAGAGTACAATAAATATTGTGGTATAACAGCTGCTTGAAGGATGATGTGTTGGAAGTTTGGAAGACACTTTTCTGGAAATTAGAGCCCAAAGTTAGTCTGAAGTAATTTTCTTAGCAGAAGAACAAAACTCTTGTTCTGAAAGGGACTGTGATATTGGAAATGAGCATCCTTAATGATTTTTTTTTTATCATAGTGTACATTTTGTTTTCTGTGGTTATAAAACTTTGTAAGAATACTTTGGCTCCCAAATAATGATATGAAATTGTGAGGGTATTAAAAATCTCCTAAGGCTGAGTTAATACTTTATTAGATTAGAGCACTAGTTTCCAGTAGGCTGGTCACAATTGTCTGGGGAGCTTTTGTCGTAGTTGTTCTTATGGTGTTGTTAAAACATTACCAATTATTAGTACTCTTATTGAACATTGCAATTTGGTTATCTGGTCATGAGGCCAAAGATATGTATTTAACATTTTATGAGTTACTGATATAATATATGCCCTGTAATGAAAGAACAACTACCACACACACACATACACACAATTAAAAACAAACTGTTGTGTATGTATACCGTGCAATATTATTGCAGCCATAAAAAGGATGGAGCCTTTACAACTTTTGTGTTTACCTGGATGGAACTGAAACATATTCTTTTTAGTAAAGTATCTCAATAATGGAAAAAAAAAGTATCCAGTGTACTCAATACTATTATGAAACCAATATATCATCACCCACACATTCATACGAATGATAAAACACAACTATAGTCCAGAAAGAAGGAGGAGAGAAGAGGGAGAGAGGAGGGGAGAGGCGAGAGGGAGAAGAGAGAGGGTACTTGGTGGGACTTCACCAACTGCGCACAATGCAATGGTACATTTCAAAACTGCTAAGAATATAGTATAAATATCTTACCACAAATAACTAAGGGAGATGATGGCTATATTAATCAGTCTGATTTAAGCATTTCACAGTGTATATCAAATCAGCACATTGTATCCCATAAATGTACACAGTTATGATTTAGTAACAAAAAAGAAAGCAAAATTTGAAGTGAAAAGTAAAAGAGATAGACTTCCCATTCTTCAGAGAAAGATATGGTTTCAGATACTATGGGGGCAGAAACACATACACCCCCTTTTTATGCCTTTAGCATAAATAGAATTATATTGGCATGCATTCACGTTTGGCTGTATCCTGTTATTTATGAAATATATATTTGTAAGATTTTTTTCATGTTATTAACTGCATTCTTTGGTGGTTTCTAAAAATATAGTAAATATCAACATATACTTATTAAGTAGATAAATAAGTGCTGACTTTGTCTTTAACTTATTGGGTTATATAGTTCCACATAAGGAGGAGATCTCTTAAAATTCAAATAAACTTTCATTTTTAATTTTTTCAATCAAGAAGACCTTTCTTCTCAAAATTTAGAGTTCACCTGGGTGTCACCTGCAGAGAGTCTAGGTCAGGATGGAGTGTGAGTTTGGCACATGCTCCCTTGGTGGTGGGTGGTCATCAGAGCACATCTGAACAGTGCTACTACACACCGGGTAGCAAATACACCTGCCTACCCAGCATTCTTTAATTTCTTCCTTTTAAATTAGAACAGATCGCATCAGTCTAAGGAAACATTTTAAAGATTTTTCTTTACTTTAAAACAAAAAAGAATGATGTACCAACCCTCCAGAGCAGTAGATTATTGTATTTTATGACAGGCTTTGGTAATAATTACACATTAAAACACAGAGAAGCAATAGATATATTCCTTAAAAGAAAGGTGTGTAGAAGCTGGTGGGATCACGCCTATGGTTCATCCTGTAAGCGTACATGTGAATCTCTCTAATTGTAGAATATAAATGTCTTAACACGATAACTAAGAAAATGACATGAAGGCTATGTTAACCAGTTGGATGAAAGAAAGGTGTGTAAAAGAAAACTTTAGAAGTCACCTATATCAAACAATCCAGAGGGATTTTGCTATAGAAAGCATTCAGTGCATAATTTTAAGTGGAAGGTTTCTTTAAAAAAATATTTTTCTTCAAGCACAGTAGTGTTGATAATAGTAGAAGGCAACTCATTTGCAAAGTGTTTCATGAGCATGCTCGGCTTAGCAATCACTTTTGGTCTCAGTATTTTTTGCTTCAGTATTCTGTTTGCCTATAATGTAAAGTGATTGTCATGGTTCTTTTTAAAATTTCTAATTGACAATTGTGTATATTTATCAGTACAATGTGTTGGTTGCTTTGAGCTATGTATACATTGTGGAAAGATTAAATCAGGCTACTTACGATATCTATTACCTCACCAACTTATTATTTTTGTGGTAAAATCATTACAAATTTATTCTTTTAGGGCAGCACCTGTGGCTCAGTGGGTAGGGCCCTGGCCCCTGCCAAACTGCAACAAAAAAATAGCCGGTGTTGTGGCAGGCACCTGTAGTCCCAGTACTTGGGAGGCTGAGAGAAGAGAATTGCCTAAGTCCAGGAGTTGGAGGTTGCTGTGAGCTATGATGCCATGGCACTCTACCAAGGGTGATAAAGTAAGACTCTGTCTCTAAAATAAAAATAATTTATTCTTTTAGCAATTTTAAAATATATAATATATTATTATTAGCTGTGGTCACCATACAGTGCAGTAGATCACTAAAATGTTCCTTCAATCTAACTGAAAATTTCTATTCTCTAGTTAATCTCTTTACTTTTTCCCTCCTTCCCTCTCTCCCCATCAACTTCAAGTAATCACCTTTCCACTCTTTCTATGAGATTACATTTCAGATTCCACACATAAGTGAGTTCATATAGTATTTGTTTTTCTGTGTTGACTTACTTAGCATAATGTCCTCCAGTTACGTACATGTTGCCACAGATGGCAGAATTTCCTTCCTTCCACAGATGGCTGTCTAGTATTCTACTGGGTAATACATGTGTATTTTTTATCTGTTCACATTTGATGGACACTTAGGTTGCTATCGTAATTTAGCTATTGTGAATAACGCTGAAATTGACATGGGGGCATAGCTATCTCTTCAACACACCAATCCCAATGACTTTGGATATACAGGGATGAGTTGCACAATGACATTTCAGTCAATGATGGACCCTATGTATAATGGTCTGTACCAAGATTATAATACTGTATTCTTACTCTACCTTTTTATGTCTAGACATGTTTAGGTACAAAAATACTTAGCATTGTGCTAAAATTGCCTCCAATCTTTAGTATGGTGACATGGTGTGTGAGTTTGTTGCTGTATCATACAGTTTAGGTATGTGGTGGTGATGCCATCTTGGTTTGTGTGCGTACACTCTAGGATGTTTGAAAAATAACAAAATCACCTGAGAACACATTTCTGAGAACGTATCTGTGTTTTTAAGCAACATATAACTGTGTACCAAAAAGTAGGATTGCTGGATCAGACTTGTAATAATTCTATTTTCAGTTTTTTGATGGGAACCTCCATAGTATTTTCCAAAGTGGTTGTACTAATTTAATCCCTACCAACAGTGTATGAGAGTTTCCTTTTCTCCACATTCTCACCAATGCTCATCATTTATCTTTTCTTTTCTTTTTTTTTTTTTTTTTGGAGGGGGCAGGGCTGGGTTTGAACCTACCACATAGATCATAAATACATTTATGCCATTATGGGATTCAGTGTGTTGATTATTTGTACAAATTGGAGTGCTTACATCCTACTAAACAACATAGCCTTCACCTCAATTACCCAATTACAGGATTAAGACATTTTTGTTCTACATCTGATAGATCCAACTTGTACTTGCAATGTGTTCCATAGGTGTGGTCCCCCTCCCACCCCTCCCACTATCGACCCATCCCCCTCCCTTCCCCTTTCTCCCCTTCCCTCCTTCATTCAATGGCATGAATAATGCCATTATTCATGTTATTCTTTCAAGTTCAATCAGAGAGTTGTATTTCATAGAAATTATAAGTCATTTGTGAGATTTATGTGTGGTATAAAATAAAGAAACTCTAAACTCTGTTATAAGATACAGCCAAGCATAGCCTGATCAATTATTATGAATTAGGATAGAATAGATGGAACAGATATCACCTTGGGGGTAATTTGGGCTCTGGGATAAACCCCCGAGGCTATAGTTGTGTTTCATTTTTCATATGCATGTGTGAGTGATTGTAAATTGGTTTCACAGTAGTACTGAGTACATTGGATTTTTTTTTTCATTCCTGAGATACCTTACTATGAAGAATATTTTCCAGCTCCATCCATGTAAACATAAAAGAGGTAAAGTCTTCATTTTTTAATGCTGCATAGTATTCCATGGTATTATACTGCTGCATAGTATTCCATGGTATACGTATACCACAATTTATTAATCCATTCATGGGTCAATGGGCACTTGGGCTTCTTCCATGACTTGGCAATTATGAATTGAGCAGCAGTGAACAATCTGGTACAAATATCTTTATTGCCAAATGATTTTTGGTCCTTTGGATATACACCTAGAAGAGGAATTGCAGGATCAAATGGCAAAGTCTATATTCATTCATCTTTTTGATAATAGCCATTATAGCCACACAGGTGTGAGGTGATATATTATTGTGGTTTTAATTTGTTTTTCCCTGAGATGTTGATCCTTTTCTTATGTATCTGTTGCCATTCATAACTTTTCTCTTTGGAAATGTCTGTAGAGGTCTCTTGCTCATTTTTTAACCAGGTTATTTATTTTCTTGCTATTGACTTCTGTGAGTTCCTTATTTATTTTGGATATTAGCCCCTTATCAGGTAGATGGTTTAAAAATATTTCTGCCTAATCTATGAGTTGTCTTTTTACTCTGTTGATTATTTCTTTGGCTGTGCAGAAGCTTTTTATTTTGATGAAATCCCATTAGTGTATTTTTGCTATTGTTGCTTCTACTTTTAGAGTAAAAGGAGGCCTGTGAGGGGTAAAGAGGCCAAGAGCCCCTAGTGGCAGCAGAGAACAAGTCACAGTTACTTCTTGCTAGAGAGAAAGCCCAAGAGGCTTAAGAGGGTAGTTTGTCTATGAAGACATGACTAGAACCCAAAGAATACATGTGTTTGCAAATTACTTGAGAGGGGAGAGCTGTGGTAGTCATGAGTTGAGGAGATTAGTCCTACAAAGAGCCAAACCTCTTCAAATTTATTCTCAAGAGAGGATGTGATGTCAGAATTTCAGATGAATAGGTTTTTTCTATTCATTTCTGCTAATGCCATTATTCATGTTATTCTTTCAGGTTCAATCAGAGAGTTGCATTTCATAGAAATTATAAGTCATTTGTGAGATTTATGTGTGGGATAAAATAAAGAAACTCTAAACTGTATTATAAGATACAGCCAAGCATAGCCTGATCAATTATTATGAATTAGGATAGAATAGATGGAACAGAAATCACCTTGGGGGTAATTTGGGCTCTGGGATAAACCCCCGGGGCAAGTAAGGGCAAGTCCAGGGCAGCAGAGAAAACCTGCAGCCTGGACAGTACACCTCAGACCACAGTGACCTCCCAGAGTTAGATTTGGGGAGGCAGAGAACAGCAACAGAACAGTTGGGATCGAAGGAGGCGAGGGCTGAAGTGGGCAGGAAGTTGTGTCTAGAAACCCTTTTGCTGACATTAGGGACCTGGTTACTTGGCCAGTGACTAGGAAAGGCTCTCAACATCTCGGAACAGGAACAATTATGAGGAATGCAAATTCCAGGAGGGACTGATCTCCTAGATAGGTTATAGAGAGAATGACCTAGTTACCAGAACTGAGGCCTAAGGTCAGACATGAATCTCTGAAAGGGCTGGAAACCTGTTCTTTCGGTGTCACCCAAGGCATGAGTCCAATTTGCAGGCAGAATGACTTGATGCTGAATCCAGGGGAGCCAGAATATCCTGACCCCACATTGAACTGTTCCCAGCACTAAAGGTGTTAACTTAGGTGGCCTCCGAAGGTTACAAAACTGGAACTAAATTCATTGATTGACTTCTTCATTGTAGTTTATTTCAACTTATAGTATGTTTTGTAAAAAAAGAAAAAAAAAAGTGTATGCTGTTTGATTTTGTCAATGACTTCATCACCAGACTTTGTTTATACTGGTTTTCAGCTTCTTCCAAAGATCAACGTCCTCAAAGGATAAAAAATACTTAACAATTGGCGTATTCAAACAACTGTGATGTGACTCCTTGGGCAATCCCAAAAGCTTCCAAAGATACTCTGAGCAATGCCACTTTCCTTTTTCTTATCCCCTCCATCCATCTTCCCTTCCTCAACTTATCCCTTCTTTTCTCCCCAATTCAACCATGCTCATTTTAAAAAGAATAGTTCTTACTTTAAAGTATGAAATTTGATGTGTGTGCATGTGTGTGTATGTATTTAATGTAACATTGACACATACACACACATTTTCATTAAGAAATACATGTTTTCTTAAGAACTCTGTGAGGTAGGTAGCTTAATAACAAGTAACATTTATTGAGTCCTTCAGGATGTGGGAGATGCTGTTGTAACTATTTCACCCTGTATTAAATTGTTTGTATGTAATCTTCCCAATAACCCCATGAGATGGATATTATTATTAACTCCATTTTATGGATGAGAAAGAGACATACTGCAACTTTTCTAGGGAAGGAGAAAAAAAAATCAGAAGAAGTCCAGCCAGGATTTGGGCTTTGGTTTTCTTTTTCTAGACCATGTGTGCTTAACCACTACTCTCTGTAGCTTAGTTTAGGATTTCACGTATTAAGTATTGGTATTCAGCTTTATAAGATGAAGAAATCAAGGTGCCAAATGGTTGATTTACCCAACAGCACCAATTTGTCAGCAGAAATGCAATTACAAGCTATTTTCCCAAATCATAAGCCAGTGCTCAGGCTATCAGACCATTCTCCCATTTTACATGATATTATTACAGGCAAGGTGATTATCCAGGTGTCATTTCTGTATAACTTGTGATAAAAGAAATTGTTGACTGCCTATAATAGTGGCAACAAGAAAATGACAGCTTGAGTATAATCTTCTTATTTCCCAGAAACGTAGGATAATCTTTCTCCTTTTTAATGCCTTCTCTGATGCTTACAGTGCCTCATGGAAAGCCCATCATTTTGGATTTACATTTCCGTTCTTCAGTGATCCCAGTCAAAGGCACCAACTCTTTCACACTCCTACATATCACACAGAGAAAGGAGAATTTACTTAATGTTGAATGGAGTGGCATTTTATTAGGGAAAGGGACAGGAAATTCTCAAATTGATCAACATGCCCTTTGCATTTTCTAGAAACATAACAAAAACTGAATATTGTAAAAGTTAACTATCACATACAATGAATCCTGGTAAAACATCAATGAGGTAGACAGCAGCTCATGTCTCCAAGTCTCTGTTGCCTGAAAGTAATTACTAGTAGTTACGTAGGTGACGGAACCAGGTAGCAGCTCTAGAATTTCTTAATCCTCTCTTTGCATAGCAACCTGCTCCTCGCTACTTGTGCATATTTATGCTTCTTTTTTCTCTGCAAGTTATAACCTGGTTGGTAATACAAACTTCTGGGACTGTGTTAAGAGTATTTCTCTGCCGACTTCTAAAATTAGTGGTTCTCAGGTTTTAGAATGCATGCGAGTCATCTGGGGTCACTTGTTGAAGGAATACAATCCTTGATCCAATCTCCAGTTGCTGATATTACAGGGCAATCCACGGATCACCTTAAGAAATATTTAATAGTTGATAGAGTCAAAGTCCTCTTTTGTCTCTTTCTTGAGTGATTTCAGTTGTTCTATTGGCTTAAATTACCAGCTGCCTGCCAAGGACCCCAAATCAGTGCCTTTAGGTTCTTACATTCATTCGCTCTGTCATTAATTCATGCACTGGTTCATTCATTCTCCAATAAACATATGACATCCTGGGATATAGGAGTGACAAATCATAGTTTGTGTTTATCATCACTAAGTGGACGAGATGAATTTAAGTTTTAGAAATTAGACGTATATGTAATTTTGAACTTTGATCATGGCTATAGACATAAATATGAAGTGTTAAAAGAGCATGTTATGGTTTAGAGGCTAGAGAAGGCTTCACTGAGGAGATGATATTTGATCCGATAGCTGAAGAGTGAACACATTAAATGAGGCTAAGTGAAGGGAAAGAGAGCCAGTTGGGAGAAGTGGCTTGGGCTTTGGTCTCAAGGCAGGAAATAGCAGGATGCATGTGAGGGGCTGAAAGAAAAGTCAAGAGTGGCTGGAGTACACTGAGCAGGGCAGAGAACCGTGAGAGGCAGCTCTGCTGCAGCAAGCAGAGGACGCGTTTTCCAAAGACTAAAGATCCACGGAACTCTTTGGGAGTATTTTCCTCCTAGAAACCATAGAAAGTCATCAAAGGGGAATAACATATCAGTGGGAGGAATGACATCAGACTGGATATCCTTGGCTCTAACACTGAGCTTTTTTACTCCACCACCTCTTAGTCCTGCTTCTCTTCCTGGGTTTTCCATCTCAATCAGTGACCCCACCATCCTCCTGCTTGCTCAAGACAGCTGATCTTCTGGCTTCTTTCTTGTAGTGGACATCTTGGGCCTTTTTTATGGCTGTCTGGTGTCTGAATTCCTTTCATATAGTTGTTCCCCTAGAAGGAGAGCCCTTGGGGTAAAGTGGTGCTGTCTGTGTTACTGCAGAGCTGAGGGCAGCTGGCAGCTCCTCCCCCCTGTCCCTGACAGCTATACCTGGAGCACATGAGAAACTTGACTAACTGGAACCTCCTGCCCACGACTTGGAATTTGGAGGGAGTGATGGAAAGTAGAGATAATTAGAAATTACACATTATCACTGGACGTAGACCGTGAGTCCATGATAGTGGTTGTATTGCCCATGGTTTGGGGAACCTGAGTGGTGAATCAACTGCAATGAGCACTGGCTGGGTGGCATCTATGTCACCTGGACGCCTACATTTCATGCCAGGTTCTTCAGACTCTGAGTTGATTCCATGATGTACACAGTGGAATTCTTTTCTCCTTTTATCAGCCAAAGTGAATTTTTCTATGTAGAGTATACTCATCACCCCCAATTCAATTATTTTACAGGCCCTGTTTTACCTCCTACTTATCTTATATAGTAAAGTCTCTCAATCTCCACTGCCTCTCCCCTAATTCTGGCAGCCTCCATCTCTTACCTAGACTGTTCTTAGATCTTCCTAACTAGTCTCCCTGTCTCTGTGCCTTAACAACACCCTCCCCTCAACAATCTGTCACTTCTCAGAATCCAGAGGTTCATACACATCTGCAGAACTGTAAACATGTCTTTGTATTACTTGTAAAGGCCAAACTAGTGAAACCAGGTACTGAAAATGCCTGTTTTCTGCTGCCTCTCTCACCAGGCTTTAGGCTCCTGGGAGGCAGGTGGTGTGCCGCCATGCACCCTGGGCCTTTCTCCTAGTGCCCCCTGGTGGCCAGAAATGAGGCAGACAGTGGGTAAGAAAATGGCGTCCAGAGTCAGCCACTTGTATGATCTTGAGCAAGTTGTTTAACTTCTCTGTGGTTCAGTTTCCTCACTTAAAAATGCAGATAATAATAGCATCTCTGTGGTCAATAAAACGCACAAAAATAAGATACGCTTTCCACTAAATCTGTAAGTAGCCAGTAGTGAATCAACTTAAAACACACGAAGATGTCTTCTTTTGATCTTACACTATTTATGAGGAATATGTACCAGAAACCAAATGCTACAATTACCTTCTTATATTTCTTAACTGAAGCAAATCATCCAGCATGTGTTCTAGGAAGTACTCAATTGTGTGATTATTTTTTGTGGTTTGAATTCTTCAAAGACTCTGGTCATAGGCAGCTTGTTGCAACGGGGCACAGTATTAATAGCCTCAGTTATTGATGTTTTCCTGAAACACAAAAATATGCAGCTCCTTGACTCTCTGGCTTGTTAACTGCCTTGCCTTGGGGCAGTTTCCATATAGAGAACCAGATAAGTCAATCAACATTTATTGAGTGCTAGTAGTGTGGGGAGCTCAAGATTAGGGCCAGAGGGGAAAAACACATGATATGAAGACAGGATTTCTGTTTTTTGATACTGTTACAGTCTGGTTCAAGTCAATTCACAATTATATCTTGAGCTAACTGTTGAGAGAGACCTTGTATGGCCAGTAAGAATGTATTATCATTCAATTGTTTAATCAAAATATTTATTAGCCCCTACCTGAATATATACTGGAAGGGACATCATGATTATAATTAGAAGAGAAGATACATAAAAATAATTAAATAGCTGATGACTAAACATTACAGTGTATTAATTATTGTTTAATGATTGGGTTATTAATTATTAATATGCTCAAAAAAATAATACGTAAAATGTAAGTTATTAAGGATAGTAGCTAACATTCTATTTCGTCCACAGTGAGAGACAGGTACCTTGCATGAATTCTCCACGCAACTCCCACAGGTGCAGCAGACACCTCTGGCACCGCACGCGGCTCACTCAGCCTTCCTCTGATGTTAGCCGTGGCTGTGGAGGACCATAGCGTGTGATCATGCTCAGAGTCATCTTTCCCTCAAGTGGGCACCTTCGTCCTTCCAGATTTCTTTCCAGTCTTCTCTGATGTTGTAGATTCCCCTCCGCAACCCTCCCCCAGTGGAGGCCAGCTGATAACTGGGTAAATGTTGCAGCTTTCTGCCCTTCAGGAGGGCAATTCAGGCAGCTGGCTGAGCATGAGTCCCGGGTCTTAGCTGAGTCAAGGCCCTGTCAGCTGCAGCAGCCACCTCAGCCAGGGACCCTGATATTGGTCCTTTCTCCTTCTCTTTCAATTTATTTTTTTTTATTTCAGATTATTATGAGGGTAGAAATGTTTAGGTTGCATTGTTTTGATTTCTAAGGTAAATTTCAAGCTGTCGTTGAGCCCTTCACCCTGGGATATGCTACATACCTCACATTCTGCATCTTAGGTGAGATCTTGCAATCCCCTCCCTCTTCTCCTTTCCCTCTTTCCCCTTTCTTGAATATACTTGTGTTTTTCTTTCATGTGGGCATGTAGTTGTTTATATGTTTACACGTTTACAATACATATTAGCATTGTATCACAGGAATGGAAAAGAAAGTATCTTCTCTAATTCTCTCTAGTTCTCCCTACCCGTCATTCCTGCTTCCAGGAACCACCTCTGAAATAAACACTACCTTCATGTCTTTGCACCATGCTCTACTTTTGACAGGACCCAAACGAAAACCTAAAGACATAACTATTAACATAACCATTTGGGACTTGGCACCTGTAGCTTAGTGACTAGGGCACTGGCCACATGCACTAGGGTTAGCGGGTTGGAACCCAGCCCAGGCCTGCCAAACAACAACAACTGCAACAAAAAATTAGCCAGGCATAGTAGGTGCCTATAGTCCCAGCTACATGAGAGGCTGAGGCAAGAGAATCACTTAAGCCCAAGAGTTTGAGGTTGCTGTGAGCTGTGACGTCATAGCATTCTACGGAGGGTGACATAGTAAGACTCTGTCTCAAAAAAAAAAAAAAAATAACCATTTTGTTGCTAAGGTGACAAGTCTTATCCCTTTAAGCTGAAGGCCACTTATTGAGATAACTTACCCCAGCACAGCCAAGGTTCAAGGACCTGCCCTTGCTGTTGTTATACAACCTCTTGTGAACAATATAAAGGTAATTATGAAAAAGGTCTAACTAATTACAATCCTGATGCCTTGGTTTGAGAAGACTTTAAAATAATCTTAGAGAGTGAGATCAACTGGGATTATAAATGACCATTAATGGCAATAGTCTAAGTAAGCAAAAGTGCTTTTGTATATGTTGAAATAATTAGGGAAAAAAATGTGTGGAAGTGAGAAGGATTTCCATCTTTCTCCCACTGCCTTAGTTTATTTCTGATTCTATAACAAAATACCTGAGACTAGGTAATTTATAAAAAAGAGAAGTTTATTTCCCCATAGTTCCAGAGACTGGGAAGTCTGAGGTCAAGGCAACAGGAGGTTCAGTTTTCTGGTGAGGGTTGCTCTCTGCTTCCAAAATGGCACTCTAAATGCTGCATCCTTCAGAAAGGAGGAGCACTGTTGTATCCTCACGTTGCAGGAGAAGCGAGTGAAATAAGGGTAAGCTCTTTTTACGAAACTTTTTGTAAGGGCACCTGATCCCTTGCATGAGAACAGAACCCTCATGATTCAATCATCTCCCCAAAGCCACACCTCCCCAAACTGTTACATTCAGAATGAAGTTCTGACATGAACTTGAGGGGACAAAAACATACACCCCACCTTTCCCCAGCTACTTCCCGTCCAATCTCATAGACTGGCAATGCTGTCCCAACCAATTACCAAGTTTCCTGTAGCCAGTTGCTCTGTGCTTCATCTTCCCCTGTCCTTCCCATCATTGCTTTGCAGAATGACTGATGTTTACTATGACTGATTTTCAGTTGATTAGGTGCGTCTCCTGGGGATGTTTGCATTTCATGCTTTTTCTCCCCTGTTATGAAATGAAAGGTGTTCCTGCTGGTACAGGCATTTAGGTATTGACATGCAGGTAGCACACAGTTTTTGGATAGCAGAGCTTGTCCAGATATCCTGAAATCATACCATTTTAGCAACTGAACACATGAAAGGCTGGATTTAGAGGGAGTCATCTCTGAACAATTTGAAGTTGCTGCACTTTGAGGTGAAATTAGTACTAATAGAAGTCCATGGGTAGTACCAGAACATTAGTTTTGTACCAGATATTTGGGAAGGGGCACAAGTGTATGAGTTTGCCTGTAGGCATGGGCATGCATGATAATCACCGAACTTGATGGGTATGTGGGCAAGTGGTTTTCACTGATGCCTTTTATAGATACTACAGGAATAAGGATCAAATACAGTAAAGCTTTGATTTGGCTACATAAAATTAACCATATTTTTGATCAGATATGGTATCTGCTTAACAGGATCATATTATCATCAAAACCCATTATTATGCAAAAGACACTTTTGCATATCAATGATGAACTTTGTCAAACATTTTATTATAATACTGAATTATTACACAGGAGCTTGATCTTTACATTCTGCTGCCTAAGTAATTCATTTTTCTTCCCACAATGTAAAATAGTTACTGGGAGTATTAATTAGAAGGATCTCCTTTTCAGATAGCAAACACCTGACTCTATATGTCTGAAAAACCAAAGGTAATTATTGAAGGAAGAAATACATATATTTCACAGATCAGGGTCCGGTGATTGCTTTGTCCTGTGTAGTAGAATTGAGTTACAAGTACATTCTTTTATTACTGTAATTCAATTCTGTTGGTAGCTTTGCTTTCAACTGGCATTGTTCTGTTTTCTTTCTTTCTTTCTTTCTTTTCTTTTTTCTTTTCTTTTTTTTTTTTTTTTTTTTTGAGGCAGAATCTCACTCTGTCGCCCTAGGTAGAGTGTCATGGCATCATAGCTCATAGCAACTTCAAACTCTTTGGCTCAAGTGATTTTCTTGCCTTAACTTCCCAAGTAGCTGGGAATATAGGTACCTGCCACAAGGCCTGGCTAGATTTTTTTCTATTTTTTATAGAGATGGGGTCTTGCCCTTGCTCAGGTTGGTCCCTAACTCCTGAGCTCAAGCAATCCACCTGCATCAGCCTCCCAAAGTATTAGGATTGCATGCATGAGTCATCACACCTGGTGTCACAAGAATGATTTAGACAGAAAAGAAGGTGGTGTGGAAGGCATTCATTTCCATGTCAAGTTAAATCAAATCAGATTCATAGGAAGGACACTCCCTGGGTTACAAGGCTGAATAAGCATGAGGGAACGTTTGGACAAGCCTAGAAGCCATCTCTTCAAAGAAACTTCTATCATTTTGGATTCCTTATTGCATTGAGGAATGATTACTTGTGTTTGAAATGCAGGTAACATGAGAGAGTTGTTTACTTGTCAAAGTCTGTTTAGCACAGGTATCTAATTTTTGGAAGACTCTCTCTTTTAAAGTGTAACAGTAGACAACAAGGGAAGACACATATACATAATGTGCCATTTTAGATTCCTAGAGTTTTAGGCTGGAGGAGACCTTCTAAATCATTTAGACCAATTCTGTCGCTTAACATTGGAGAGGAATGAGAACCTGAAAGTTAAGTACTTTTTCCAAGATCACACAAGTAATTGTCCTAAAGAACTCACTCGCAATTGGTTCTCCTCGTGTAGTCGGCTATAGAAGTAAATGTTCAGTTGTAGTAACAGGACGCTGCTATTAAAATAGGTGCTTCTTTAATGATAGCATAGATGTAATTAATAGAGACTAAAAGCCTCAGAGGCCATCTCCTCATTTATAGAAAGAAACACAAATGCAAAATATTAAATGAACTCTATTATTTGCCCATATTAGAATAAAAATCTGAAGATACAAAAAGAATAGGGGTTATGCAAACCTTTTTGAAAGAGGTTAGAGAAACATCATTACTTTGCATATATCTTAATTCTTAATTTTCTCTATTGGATGATAAGAAAAAGGGATTTCTTAGGTGACCGGCTTTCTAACTTTATCTTATTGTTGTGGGATTTTGGAGATGGGGTGGCTCTTAGAGATCGTGAAGAGCAGTTGTTCCCAAGCCTGGATGCATGCCGGCATCACCTGGGTGAAGTTTTATCTACAAAGTTTTGGGGGTCATGCTTCTGACTCAGGGGGCCTGGAGAGGGACCCGGGAGTATGCATCGTGAATAGGATCCCCGCCCTTTCTGAAGACCGGCCAGGTTGGAGAAATCCCAGTCTAATCTCATACCCTTGTTCTGCAAATGAGGAAAGCTGAAACCCAGATACATTATGTGCCTGGGTAATTTTGTGATTTTTGATTTTTTTAAGGCCAGCACATGGAATGATGGGAGAGGGATCAAGGGCTCCCAGCAAACTGATCTGACACAAACTTTATGGAGGTTTTCACCCTGAGCTTCTTGAGCACATGGGTCTAGATGTCTTACTCTTCATTTGTGTGGGCTAGAGAAATTATCCCAAAGCAAGGTGCTAAGACATTATACACTTCATTATACACAGTGACGTCTCATCCTAAGGTCATTGAGTGTAGTTCAACTCTACGGGCAAAATGAGAGAGGGAGAGACACAGAGTAATGTACACGGTGCTAGTGATTTCTCTTGCCAATCCACGCAGTGACCTTTTGTCTCAGAAAATAGACTTCTCTGGCTGCCCTCTGCCCCTGGAGGCCGACCCCGGCATACTGTGTCAGCCAGCCTCCCTGGCCAGCAGGTCAGGTTTGCTGGAGGGCGGCCAGCAGAAGGGAAAGGTCAGGCTGCCTCTTCTCACTCCCTGCACCTTAGCTCCAGCTGTACGCCAAAGCAGTTGGCACTGGGCTCACTGTCTCCTCCCTTTGTCCTTAGGTGTGAGGCACTTAGCCATTTCCCTGTGTACCTCCTCTCCGGGGCCTGACCTTCCCTGTATGATCCCTTCCCTCAGCTCATCTCTCTGGGAGTTGTCCCTTGGTTAAAAAATGTATTTGAACTCTTGGCATTGATTTTATTTCCTCCAGGCACCTAAATTAATACAAGGTAGGAAATAAAGTTATTTGTTTCCCCTCAGTAATTCTAAATTTTCAGGTTCCCTTCAAGTACCAGTATCTTCTTGAATTGAAAATGATTAATATTTATTTTTTAAATTTTTGGCCTCTAATTAAAATTTTTTTTAATTTTATTTTTTATTTCAGAATATTGTGGGGATATAAACGTTTTGGTTACATAAATTGCTTTTGTATAGTTTGAGTTAAAATTATAAGTGTGCCCACTACCTAGACCAGGTGTCCTCAAACTACGGCCCACGGGCCACATGCAGCCCGCCTAGGACATTTATCTGGCCCACTGCATGTTTTTGCCGTCGCTGCCTGTCCTCCTTAGCATTCAACTCGTCCTGGGGCCCGCAGTCCAGCCCTCCAACGGTCAGGGCCCCCTGTTTAAAAAGTTTGAGGATCCCTGATAGACAATGTGCCTTGTACTGTTAGGTTTGAATTGACCCTCTCTCACACCCCCTCGCATCTGCTTGATTTCAGAAGAGTGTCATTTTCATATGTACACATAAGTATTGATTCCATTAAAAATGATGAAATAATATATTAACATGGAATGAACTAGAGAGCGTTTGTTTTTTTTCAGTGATGTATCATAAGAATTAAAATGATTAAACCTTATGGTGTAGGCTTGGCTCCCATAGTTCAGTGGTTAGGGTGCCAGCCACATACACCAGGGCTGGTGGGTTTGAATCCAGCCCAGGGCCTGCTAAACAACAAAGACAACTACCACCACCACAACAACAAAATAGCTAGGTGTTGTGGAGGGTGTCTGTAGTCCCAGCTACTTGGGAGGCTTGAGTAAACCCCAAGAGTTTGAGGTTGCTGTGAGCTGTGATACTACAGCACTCCACTGAGGGCAACGTAGTGAGACTCTATCTCAAAAAAAAAAAAAAAAAAAGAAAAGAAATACATGATGTAAAATCCTACTTTGTATATTTACTTGGTTTGCATGGTATATTACTGGACATTTTTATCATTTTTGCATATATATTGATGTACAAATTTCTTGATACAAAGCTATGCAATGTACTTTGTGAGCTATTCAAGATGTTTTTGAATATAATTTTGACTACATTATCTTTCTCCTTAGAAACTGACTTCAGAATCTTTTTGCCTGGTTGTGGTTAAATGCAGCTTTGCTGATCATAGCACAAAGGATTTGAAAGCTCAGAGGGAGACCACAGAAGAACGAACCAGTGTAGAAAGAACCCAGTTCATCTAATTTTCATAACCTGCAATTTGCTATGTCCCAGAAGTCTGAAACTTTTCTTCCAATGACCCTTCAAGATGCCCCCAGAATAGTGTAAATGGCTGCACCCCTTTCAAAGATAATTGGGCAGTATTTACCAAAGTTGTAAATGCACATGTTAACTTTCTCCCGTCATTTTTTTTAATGAATGAAGATTTAGATATACATGAGAGGGGCTCCTTATCCCAGCATTGTCATGTGTTTATACAAGCTAAACGTCCATAAAGGTATTTGTTAAAAATCTTTAGTGTACCTAGACAGTGGCTTACTCTACTGTCATTATAAAGAGACAGAGCTGGCTGCTTGAGATAGATTAAATTAAAAAACCCGAAGGTGCAGAAAAGCATGGTGTGTGGCAAATGTGTATGTTTATATATATGTAGTTATACATGCACAGTTTACTTAATATCTCCGTTTTCTTTTTGTATTTTTTTAAAGATATAATAGGCATGCATTATTTGTGTAGTAGCAGACAAAGATGTTCTAGTGATAAGCACTTGGAAGAACTCAGTAAGCACTGACTGTTAATTAGCTGACTGACTTTTCGGGGGCTCCTTATCTCCAACTAAGAGATGGTTGGGAAGCTCCCAACTGTGGGAAGCTCCCCCCATATTCCACAGACCTTGTTCTAACCACTTTAAATCCAGAGCTCGTTTCTAACTGCCTTTGTCGCTAGGGAGGTGACTTTGGTTGTGACTTTATTTACAGAGCAATGCGTATTCCTCAGAATAATCACTCAGAGGAAAATGTGGAAGCCAGTTTGCATAGATATGAGGAGCGTTCATCATTCAAGATGGGTGGGAGCAAGACCAATGTTAATGGACAAACGCGTGTGCTTGGAAGCAGAGGCCAGGACAAGATTTCAAAAGCTGAGCCACTCACAGAAAGGTCTCTTGCAAAGGGAAGGGGTTAAGCCAAGATTCTTAGATGAAGCCATTGGCTTCCAGAAAATAGAGAAGATGAAGATGTGGTCATAAATTCCCATCTTAAAAAGTAGATCCGGCAGTAACACATCAGGGATTTTGTAGTCTGATCATCTGGGACTTGAGTTTATAAGAATTATGTCATGCTGCGGGCCTGAAAGGCAAGTTGAGAGGTTTCTTCCTAGAGGAAAATCCCCCTTCCTTTTCGGGGATACCTAATTGTCTCTATCTGCTTTCAATTTCATATTCATTCCTGAAACAAATAAACAAAAAAACCCTTAGAATTCCAGCGTATGAGAAACCACAAGATGTTACTGATAAGATCTTTAAAGGGTCCCCAATATTCTGATATGCCAAGCTGAAGCCTCCTCTGTAATGGTTTCATTCAGTGGTTCTCAACTTGAGGTGTGACTGGCACTCTTGGGCAGAGGCCAGAGATGCAGCTGGTCATTCCACAGTGCGTGGGGCAGCTCCCACAACAAAGAATTATCTAGCTCAGGTGGAGAAACTCTGATCTAGTCCCAGTCCCTCAATTTATACTGCGAGAAACCGAGGCCCAGGGAAGCTCTGCATTGCCTAACAACATTGAGGACGGCATCTCCCAATTAACATGTTCAGAGTCCTCCGTCTCATTGCTTACACGTACCTTTTGGTTAAAATATACTCGTGGCTTTGATTTCCACATACTTAAAAAGAAAGACGGGACAGAGGCTAAGTAATGTTCTGTGCCAGTCTTCTGGGTGTCTCTGCTCTGTACACGCCTCTCCCTAGCAGTGCGTAAGGCAGGTTAGTCCCTTTCTTCCCTTCCCCTCTGGCTGAATCAGGCTTTCCTATAATAGAGTTGGGGCAGTTTGCTGAATTATAGAAAAGTTGAGATGTTAGAAGACTAAAACATAATAGGTATGTGAGCTCTGAATTTCTGTGTTTGTATGAACTTGGAACGCCTCCAGTGGTTCAGTCGCGAGGACTCCGGGTGCAGCAGGGAGAGTTGTCAGGCTAATGGACTTTCTGCCCTTACTTTCCTTACGTCACCAGGAGCAGGCCGCTCTGTCCACAGGAAGGGCAGGTCTGCATGGATAACGAGCTGGATCTGAGGACCAAATGTGGCCTGTTTTATACTGTTGGGGCTACTGACAGATCTAGTATGAATGGGAGGCTGGTCCTGGGTACTCTGTGTGCTTTCCCAGTTAAACGGTGTTCCCAAGCCTCAAAGGCTGCTTGAAAGAGAATAGCTGCCTGTATTTAGCATCATTGCTTTTAGTGACGTTGAGTGACAGCTACCTTCTTACTGGCCACATAATTTTGCAGATTTCCCTTTGGATGAGAGTTGCACGTTTAGCCACCTGTAGTTAAGAGCAGATACGTTATAGTCAGAAAGATATATAGTGTTTCCACTCTGAGCGTCTCCACACACAGGGCTCCACTACAGCGCCCTGGCAAGTAGTTTGAACCTTCTGTTCCTCCACTTCAACAAATGTAAAACTGAGGTAATACCAGTATTAATATTCTTCTCACTGGGTCATCAAATAAACATATATCTAAAAGGCTTAGAGCAATGCTTGTCCCTGGCTAAGTAATCAGAAATGCCAGTAGTTATTTCATTCTCTTTGCATCTATTGCTTATAGGAAAAAGCAACTTTGAATTTGTTTGTACATTGAAATGAATTTATATTTTATTACTTATCCTAGCATCTATATGCATTTGGTATATAGTAGCAGACACCTTGGGCACCACTTGTAAAAAGTTCTGTTAAGGGCTCAGCGTCTGTGGCTCAAGCAGCTAAGGCAACAGCCACATAACACCTAAGGTGGCGGGTTCAAATCCAGCCCAGGCCTGCCAAACAACAGTGACGGCTGCAACAAAAAATAGCCGG
>NW_003852406.1:6794382-6797023 GCF_000181295.1 Otolemur garnettii
TTAAGGAGGATATCTATTTGGGCAGATTTCTTTCTATTGTATTTTTATTCTCAATAAAACTAATATATGCATGTTGTATAAAATTTAACAAACAGAAATATTCTTTAACCAAAAAATTGGAAGTTTAAAAGCAAGGGTTGTCCTTTGGTGTCTTTGAGGGCAGCTTTGAGCAAGTACATATATTTTGACTGCAGTGTTTTAAAATTAATGTTCATTTAGTTATAGTTACAATTTTTTTAAAAAAACCTAAATTTTATTATACTTGTAAGTTAAACTTATATATCTTATTCTATCTTAGATGGAGTAAATTTTGAGAGACACTTTTTAAAATCAGGGAGGCTTTGAATTAATGTTGTGCCTCATTTACAAATGAGATTAGTAAAACAATTTTAACCTTGTTTAATTGCATCTATACATTAAAATATTTGAGTTTCTCTTTAAGAACTTTAATCAGATAAACTGATTAATTATAATAAATTAAAAGTGATTTTAAACAACTAATTCTCTCTCTTTTTCTTTTCTTTTTTGCTGTTTTTGGCCGGGGCTGGGTTTGAACCTGCAACCTCCAGCATATGGGGCTGGTGCCCTACTCCTTCGAGCCATAGGTGCCACCCTAAACATTTAATTCTTTACAGTAAATTAAACTTGTAAGTTCTCTTACATATCCCAAAACTGTTTAGATGTGTTACTTGGTTCAATGTAAGCATTTCACACTGTATATCGAAGCAGTACCCTGAACCGCATAAATGCATCAATGTACAAAGTTATGATTTAATAAAAAATAATTATAAAAAAATTCTCTTTGAATGAACTAAAATCACAATTTTAAAATCAATAAATTACATTAAATTAAGAATTCCAAGAATCATACATTTAGTAAATAAGAGTGTCTCAATACTAAGTATAGGTGGTTTCTATTTTTTACAGAAATCACTTTTCTGCGCTTGACATCATCATGTTTAATTATGGGTTTGATTTAATCGCTGATAAATTCTAAGCCTTCCTGTGTAAGGGATAGTTGTACTATCACGGACCAGTAGTGGTTACACAACAATAGAAGATGTGGGATCTAGAAGGAGTCTTTGAGTCTCCACATGTCACTTCCCTACAAGTTGACCTGCTTTTTATAGTTGCTATAGCAACAGGGACTTCCTGCCCTTTAGACGCCTTTGCTCCCTCCTGAGTTCAGGTGATTGTTAGGTAACATTTCCGTCCCCTCCCATGGAGGTTTGTTTGTAATTCCCTTCACTGGTTGGGTAGGTTTTATACTTATTTGATTCCTTTTTTTTTAACATTCTAATATTTTTTTCATCTGCCTCCAGACACATTTTCTTTCCATTCTGTTGGCTGTTTCACATACTTATGTAATGCTTTTGAAATCTCATTTAACTTTATTGCCTGATTTGAGTTGTCACAATTCTGTATTCTTTTCATATTGTTCCCAACTGGCAGGGCCACGGTGAGATAGAATGACATGTCATTGGCAGCTGCACATCCTTTGAGTCTTTGGCTGCACAGATGTAACTCTGATAATGACAGCATCCTTCCACACAGACGTTGCTACCCTTGACTTTGAGCATTTGACTTCCAATTTCCTTAGACTGAGAGGTCCCAGGGCTCAATTCGTGGATTTCTTTTTTTTTCCAGGTTCCAGTTGTTTCCTAAGTGATCGAAGTCAGTCCCAGGCCTTTGAATGTCACTTACATGCTGGCAGGGACCACGCTGGTATCTCCTAGTGCAGACCTCATTCCCAAACTCTAGACTGAGGAGGCCATGCTTTACTTGACTGATTCACTTGGATATCCAGAAAGTGATGACAGCTTCCATGCTTGTCAGTCTGTTCCCTTCCCCGCCCCTCTCCATGTGCCTCTGTCACCTCTACCCTGAGTTACTGCAACGGCAGCCTCCCTGCTTCTTCCTTAACCCCCCACCAGGAGTAGAGTGAGGCTGTTAAGGTCAGAGTGTGTCATCATGTCATCCTCTACTCAGAACTCTGCGATGGCCCCTCCTTTTACTGTGAGGACAAGCTAAACTCTTGCAGGGATCCTGTACGCATTTTCTCCATGACCTCTCCCAGCTCTTTCCCTGCTACTGAGAACCTCACTCACTCTGCGCTGGCTTACCAGGCACATTCTTACAGGTAGCTTCCCCCAGAAGCAGCCCCTAAGGCAAGGTAAATGCAACTAGTTTCTTTTAAAGGTGATGTCAGGTTAATACTGCAAGGGAGAGAGGAAATGAGTTAGGGATGGGAAGGAAGCCTCTAGGCGACTGGTGGATGCTGTGGGCAGGTGGGCCCAGTCTCACTGAAGAGCTCTCTGACCTTGCCACTTCAGTTGTGGTCTGCACACCAGCAGCATTGGGACCTCCTGGGAGTTTGTTAAACTAAGAATCTCAGGCCTCAACCCAGACCTACTGAATCAGAATCTGCATCTTAACAAGGACTTCAGGTGATTCAGGTGCCCTCGAGAATGTTTGAGAAACAGTGTCTATGAAGCAGTGTAGAACATCTGAGTTATCCTACCCAAAGTGGGGTATTTTTTTCCACGCTTTAGCTGTCATTTGTTGAATCCTGTTTCCAGGGCTGTGACATTCCAGTTTGCCCTAAGTACTGGCTTTCTATGGTTGATGGCCTGAAAATCAA
>NW_003852406.1:6797282-6836742 GCF_000181295.1 Otolemur garnettii
GCTCCTCTTTCTCTTCCCAATTATACTTAGCCCTCTAATTCACTGTATAATATATTCACTTAGTATGTTGTTTACCTGCTCTGCTGGAAAGATAGTTCTCTGGCAGAGAAGGGAGATTTGTTTTGCTTATGGATGGGTATCATAGGGGAGTTCTTTAATCTTTCTTAAATGAATATGTTCCTGCATTTTTAAATATGTTAGTAGTATACATACAACTTTGTATCCTGTATTTTGCTTAGCGTTATGTCATAAGTATTCCCCATATCATGAACGTTACTTAAATGTAATTTTTTTATTGGCTAACAAATATTTCATTGTCTCTATACATTATAATTAATTTGAACATTCTCATAGCATTCAGCATTTAGATTTTTTTTCTATTCCATGATTAAGAATAATACTGTCATGAGCTTTTCTGTACAAAAATCTATTTCATTTTAAATATTACTTCTTTAGAATAAATTCTAGAAGTCAAATTATTGAGACAAAGGCTAAAAATTACTATGAAGACTCTGGCAGCTACATATGAAATTGTCTTCTGGGAATTCTGACTCCATGTACCACTAACCAGCAATGGATGTACAAATGTGCCGAAACCAGCATCCACTTACCATAAACCTGAAGCAACATAAATGTTAAACGCATGATTTGGGAGACAAGCTGATTGGGGTAGAGTGCGAGCTCTCGGATTTCAGTTGTGTGATTTAAGTTACTTATCTGTGGCTCACTTTCCTCATTTGTCAAGTGGGAATGATGAAAATCATATTGTTTATCTTGTGGGATTTTTGCGAAAATCACGTTACTTAATATAGGTTAAGTACTAAGCGAAGTAACTGGTTACCTAAGAGGTACAGAACCAGTAGCTATTACGGTAATGGGATCTTTTTAAAGTGAGAAGTAGATGAATGGTGTTTTGTTTTTACATAATTTGCATTTTGAAATCTGAAATCCGAAGTGCTCCAAAATCTGAAACTTTTTGTGTGCATCCTGCTCAAAGGAAATGCTCATTGTAGAATTTCGATTCCAGATTTCTGGGTTTGAGGTTCTCAACTGGTGTATAATACATATATTTCAAAATCTGAAAAGACTTGAAGTTCATCCCATCACCATGTTGTCTAACAACAACAACAAAAATAAGTAAATTTGAAGTCTGAAACACCACTGTTCCCCAGGATTTTGGATAAGGTTTACTTGCTCTCTATAGGAAATCACAATCCCGAGTCAGGTGGTGGAACCCTAGAATCCAAATACTTACCAGAAATTTTCTAACTTTCTAAAAATGTTATTTTTACATAAAGCATGGAATTAAAACACATGGGAATTAATCATTGATGAGCTCTGAGCTTATCATTGAAAATACGAGTCTGTGGGTGTAACTTTAACAGTGATATTTCAACCCCAAATATCTTTATTTTTGGGAAAATGGGCAAATATGCTGATACTGCTCTCAACCAGAGTCATCCCTATGAAAGAAGAAAGATACAAATACAAAATATAAAGTGGGTGAAGGAGGAGAGTTTATATCCTTCGGAGGACAACAGTGAACAGTAACACAGGCCACCTGATTATTCATTGTTCTTTCACTTAGTGGCTTAAACACTGCTTATTGAGCATCTATTCCTCATAGCACTGCGCATCAAGGTTACAAACTGAATCTATCACAGTTAAAGAAATATGACTGCTCCTCTCTGTAAGGGAAGGGTTTATAACATGTTCTTGCTACAGAACAATAATGAATTCACTTTTGGTGAATTTGACTCATCTCTATACAGTTTTCAAAATTTCAGTCTTGTAAATAGTGTGCATTTTCTATTACAAGGTGGCTCAAATCATTTTGGATGTAGAAATTTCTCTTGATGTATTTACAGGAGTCAGCCTTATGCAACATGTGAATTTCCCAAGGTGATCACTATCCAACAGATAGAATTTGGGCCACATTTCCCCTGCAATTGTTGTAGATATCAAGCCAGCAGATACAGGAACATACAGTGCTTTGTGCCTCACCACTTAGGTGTATGTGGACTTTGAACTTTTAATCACAAGTCAGATTTCCCCATTATTTTTTAGCAGAAGTTTATTTGTACTCTGGGTCTCATCGGGTAGGAACCACAGACATGGAGACTGGAGCATTAAGTCTTTTCTAAACAAGTTTGTGTTTCTTTCCTACTCTGACTTCCCTCTTAGGTAAGAGCAAAGAAGTATGGGAAAGGAGACTGAGAATAACCACCCATTTGGCATGGCTTGCTTGGTTCTTGTCAAAGGAAATGGATTTCTGCAGGTGCCACAAGATTTATGCAGCACTGGGTTCTTTTGATGTGTAGACATCCAGAACTTGGGGGCAAATGTTGTCACTGATGTCCCATTTGGGGATGGTGTCGCCTTATCTGGGAGGGGTTTACTCAGGATGTATTTTCTCTCTCATTTGGGAGGTCTTATTCTTTTCATCTGTCCTGTGGGATCACACAACTCCTCCTACATATTATGGCTCCTAGTTTGACAGACTATTGACAGATGGCACTGTTAGGGACCATTTTCCTTTGGGCCTTAAATCTCCTATCAATTAGATTTTAATTTCAGAACTCTTTCTTTATTTTAACTTTTTGATATGTAATTCACAAACTACAAACTTCACCCTTTTACAGTGTATAAGTTCAATAGTTTTTAGGATTGTAAGAGTCATGCAACCATCTCTATAATTTTAGAACATTTTGTTGCCTCAAAAAGAATTAGAGACACCTCAGAGATCTAAAGGTAGACCTACCATTTGATCTAGAAATACCATTATTGGGTATTTACCCAAAGGAAAAAGTCATTTCCTCATAAAGACACATGCACTAGAATGTTTATTATAGCACAATTCACAATCTCAAAGATGTACAGGCAACCCAAGTGCTGCTTATACATGAGTGGCTTGATAAAATGTGGTATACATATACCATAGAGTACTACTCAGCAATAAAAAGGTGAGCTAATACCATTTGTAGCAACGTGGATGGAACTGGAGACCATTCTCTTAGTGAAATATTATAAGAATGGAAAAAACAAACACCACATGTACTCACTATTAAATTGGAACTAACTGATCAACACCCATGAGCACATATGGCAGTAAAACTCAATGGAAACTGAGCAGGTGGGGCAGGAGTAGAGGGTGGCTAAATTTACACCTAACTGGTATAATGCATGCTCTCCAGGAGATAGGCACACATATAATTTTGACTCAAATTGCACCAAAATTATCACAGCAAAAAAACCCCAAAGAATTCCAATGCCTATTAGCCATCATTCTCTACTAACATCTCTCAGCCTCTGGAAACCGTTAATCTACTGTCTCTATGGAGTTACCTATGCTAAATATTTCATAGAAATATGATATATGATTTCTAAGTGTGGATATATCATAATTCTGCCAATTTCTTCTATGAGTAATCTAGACAATTTCCAGTGTTTACTGTCACAAATAAATACATTGTGAATGCATTTTTCTTTTCTTTTTCTAATTTTAGAAATTTAGATTTTAATTTCAGAACACTTTCTGAAGTATTTCTGGTTAATGAGAGGGTACAAACAACCAAGTCATAATATTTAATATTATGTTTAATTAATTTATAATAATTAATTATGTTTAATTAAATACTATGTATTTAATATTAATATAATAACCAGTGTTTCTGGTTAATGTGAGGGTACAAACAACCAAGTCATAATATTTGAATTTGTTAGGTAGAGTCCCCCTTGTAGTTGTGTCCCACATCCAAAAGGTGTGTGATACACACCCACACTGTGGAATGCATTTTTCTTTTATTGAGTGTGTGCCTTTAGAAGTGGTATTTCTGGGTTAATGCACATATAGATTTGCTAGGTGTGACATTTGCCCTCTGTAGGCTTTGTATCATTTTGGATTCTCACCAGTATATATGAGCACATTTGTTTTCCTAGGGCCTCATCTTTACCAGCATCTTTTCCCATGTTTAAAGACTATTAGTGTATTTATTTTTTTTGTGTGTGTGTAAACCACCAGTCCATTCAATTTTGTCCATTTTTCTAATGGGTGTTTCCTTGAACACTGAAGAATTTTTTTATTGATTATTTTTTTAATTAAGTCATTTGTGCATAGATCATGAATACATTTATGCCATTATGAGATTCAATGTGTTGATTATTTGTATAAACTGGAGTGCTTACATCCTACTAATTAACATAACCTTCGTCTCATTTACCCAATTACAGTGTTAAGACATTTGTGTTCTAGACCAGATAGATCCAACTTGTACTTGCAATATGCTCCATAGGTGTGGTCCCCCATTAACCCTCCCTCTATAGACCCACCCCTCTTCCTTTCCCTCCCTCTCCCCTTCCCTCCTTCATCCTAGGCTATAGTTGTGATTCATCTGTTGTATGAAAGTGTGAGTGATTATAAAATGGTTTCACAGTAGTACCGAGTACATTGGATATTTTTTTTTCTATTCCTGAGATACTTTTCTAAGAAGAATATTTTCCAGCTCCATCCATGTAAACATAAAAGAGGAAAAGTCTCCATTTTTTTAATGCTGCATAGTATTCCATGGTATACATTTACCACAATTTATTAATCCATTCATGGGTTGATGGGCACTTGGGCTTCTTCCATGACTTGGCAATTATGAATTGAGCTGATTATTTAGCTGTGATATATATTGAAAATATTTTTCTCCCAGATTTTTATACTTATTGTGACTTTTGCCATGCAAATGTTTTATATTTGTATAGTCACATTTATCAATATTTTTGCACCTAGATTTCAGATATTGTTAGAAATATTTTCCCCACATAAATAAAAGTTGCTTACTACATTTCATTTGTATTCTTGATCCATTTGGAGTTTATTCTGGTCTATGATATAAGGAATTGATCTGATTTTATCATTTTCTAAATAATTATCTAGTATCCCAAACTCATAATTATTAAGAAGTACATCCTTTTGACACAGATGTTTGAGTTTACACCATTTATAATATACTATATTTAGTGCACATAAGTGCACATAAGTTATAAGTGCACGTAAGTTTCTATGTGCACTTGTTTATTTTTATTATACTTTCTATTTTTTCCCCATTTTTTTGCCTCTCTATTTGTGTGTTTATATTATAGTCTTTCAATTATAGAGCCTTTAGTATATATACAAGTACCTGGAAAAATTAGTTGTTAACCAGATAGGTGTGGACCTGTGGTTTTTCTGACTTTCCATTCTATTTCCAAGTGTTTTTTTTTTTTTTAATGTGAACTTTAAATCTAGCTTGTTGACCTAAACATTTTTATCAGGTTTTTTTTTTTTTAATGAAGAGTGCAATGAACATTAATATGAATGGAGTGATAATGACATGTTTGTGGTGTTCAGGTGCACTATCCAAGAAGAAAGGATGGATTTCCATTTGTTAAACTCTATTTTAAATCTTTAATATTTCATCTTTACATGCTAAAGCTTATTTAATGAATTGCTTCCTTTCCTGGACTGTAAATGTGCTTTACCTTTCTTTGTTTACTTTCAAATATTGCCACCTAGGACAATATCTTCAATATAATTATTTATTTGATTTTGACAGAAACAGGATATTCAGTGAAGTGGTTGCTATGCAACTCAAATAATATAGAAAAAGAAACTTAGAAATCCAGTTGACTTTTAAGTTTTTTTATTCTAAACCTGGATAGATGGAGTTCTAGGCCTTTGGGATTTATTGGCACAAAAATGCAAGTGTAAATTCCACAGTTGACAGTTAACTTGATTGTCACATTATTTAGAAAGTGTTCCAAACACAGGCTTCCCTGTCCGCCTGATTTGACTGCTCCTTCTCTTGTGCCTCCCTTCACCTAACAGATACTTTAATTACAGCATCCATCCGACTGTTCTACTCTTGTCAATGTCTCCCTCATCCATTGTAAGCTCCGTGAAGGCATTGACTCTGAGTGAATTGTCTTTGTGTTCTCTCATCACATGCCTGTTATAAGCGTAGATCCTGTTCAATGATGATTGAATTATTTCATGAAAACAGAATTTTGTAAATAGAATGGAATGCTCTGAATCTAGAAATCTGAACTGTAAAAAGATTCTGATGTTTTTTGCAGAATCAAGAAGATAGAATCCCTAAACTAGGTGTTCCTTATCCACTCACTCTTTATTATTCAAATAATGACATACGATCCAAGTTGGGCAGATTGTCTTCACTCCTTAAGAACTTTCTGCTTTCTCTACTGGTTCTGCAATATACCAAGTAACATATTTTCAATCATCAAGGTATATCACAGTATCAATTATGTATATCTAATGTATATTTTTCTTCTATACCCTGCCATGTAGATGAGAGCCCAAATGAGATTTTCAACGAGATATATTTTTGTTTTTTGTTTTTAATTTTCTCTTTTTGGCCCTTGATGAAGGCTCAGCATAACCTTAATTGACTTTCATGCAATTAAGCTTGGCTTTTCGTCAGTGCTCATGATGTCTGCTTCTGCTCCCATTGAGTTGTATCAATTACCCTATTGTAATATCTGGATCAGCTGCAGCTCTACATTGTTTGATCGAGGTTGCAAGATTACTTTATGTTATTTATTCCTTTAAAATTATAGTCTACAGAAAAATAGGCATTATTGTAGGGGTGAAACTTGATTTTGTTACAAGTTACATTAGAAGAATCACTCTGTCTACAAAGGCAAAACGATTAGATTAAATTCATTACCATTCCAAATAATTGCTTTATTATAATGAAATAACTCATGTTTCATTTCTAAAGTGGTTAAAATAATTTGTAGTATGTGGATATACTGCAAATGGAAAAATCATGCATCTGCATTTCTGGGTTTCCTTGAACACTAAATGAACTGCTTAGGAGATAGTCCTTGCCAACTTGATAGGCGCATTTTGTTGTCTTGTTGTCTGTCATTTCTCTGGTAAAGTTGCACCAAACTAACCATTCACGTATACTTTGGTGAGTGTTTACCTTGGGAAAATATTTTTGAGATCTTGTTTTTTATTTTGATGTTCTTTTGATATGCACCTCTACAAAATAAACGAGTGCTTGTTGTTATACTGATAACAGATTTATTTGGTTTTTCAAGCTGATCAACTGAAGGATTTTAGTCTGTAACCGTGTCTAGACAAAATGCAAATGTGGGTATTTGCTGTTTTGTTCTTTCTATCTGTATGTGTTTGGAAAGCGTTAAGCATTACTTCTCTGAGTTGATGTTGTATAGGACTAATTATGAAGGTTTTTTAGAACATCTTTACATAGATAGTACTTTATTTTTTGGACTAAATTTATTCCTATATATATTTTCTAGAAAGATATTCCAATAACAAGATGGAATGTAATTAAGGTGATGTTAATATAAAATGAAATGTCAAGAAACTGAATTTTATGTTCTCCTTCCAGTGGGTACCATTTATTATTGACCCTAGGAATTTTAGGACAACTAAGTGATAAAAGAGGACAAATCCTCAAAATGACTATAAGAGAGCTGTGGGTCTCCCCATATCTGCTGGACACCTTCCATTAGCTTCTGTGCCTCTCTGCATGATTTCTGTGACCATAAGAACATGCAAGGACCCATTGAGGGCAGGCCAAAAATGTCAGAAAAATTGATGTCCTGAGAGTGGCCCTTAATGAACAAGTAGAGAGAATAGGTAGATTATGTTCCTTTGTGCTTAGATGGAACAACGCAGAGGTGTGTTTTATACCATTTTCCAGAGATGAGTCCCAGTTCCCCATAGAGCTATCTTTTTTGTGTCACATTCTTTCTGATTACTTTTTTACTTCATGATGAAACCTCCAATGCTTTCTCCCCAAAAAACTAATTGCATTTATATCCCAGTTTTGGGTTTGATTCTGGGAGAACCCAATCTACGATGATGGACATGATGGTGCTTCCACAGAATTTAGGCTCCTGAAAGAAAAATGGTTCTGTATTCCATATATTTTGGTTGTAGGAACACAAGAAATACCTTCTCTTTGCACTTGGAAGCTTGCCTACTCTTTTCATGGATGGGAGATTTTTTTCCCACTAATTAAATCACTGCTCATTTTTTCTTCATACCAGATGCTATAGCTGGGTTGGAGCACAAAAACCATCTTACTGGTCTCTGAGAAAGTATACAGCTTCATTGGTCCAAGTTTAGATTTAGAATCTTACCTTGCAAGTCAGTAAAATGGCACAGCAGCCCCTTAGGCGTGTTTAAGTGGGAAAGAGCAAAGGAAATAAGACAGTGGAGAAGAGGGTGTGAGTCCCTCCATCTGGGGACAAGAGAATATAGAAAAGAGAGATCTCATTCTACAAAACCTTTCATACACAGTGAGCTTGCTCAGTATAAAGGCAGCCTGATGAAGCTTCTAGGATTCTTTGCAGGCAGAAAAAAATCAAGGAAGAAGGAAGGAGAACCAAGCAGAAAGTGAACAGGTAGAGACTTTCTCACCCCTTCGCTCTTACCACAGGGAGATCAGTCAAATTAGAGTCATGAATGTTTATAAATTTTAAAAGTACAACTCAGAATGTGAATAGCCAGCACCACATACCAAAAACTTATTCTTAGTTTAGATGGAGAATGATTCAAGATGATTTAAGATGACTTGAGATGACTTAAGATGGCTTCATACTCTTTTAAAAGTCCCCATTCTCTGCGTGACTCTCCCAGTACCTTGGTGGTCACAGCTTCCAGTGGAGGGTAAACCAAGAATCCCATTCTAAACTGGCAGGATTTTTTGTTCCATTCTATTTTCCTTCTACTTTTTATTTTATTTTTGACAGTCTCACTATGTCACCCTCGGTAGAGTGTTGTGACATCAGAGCTCACAGCAACCTCAAACTTTTGGGCTTAAGCGATTCTCTTGCCTCAGCCTCCCAAGTAGCTGGGACTCGGGCACCTGCTACAATGCCCAGCTATTTTTAGAGATGGAGGTCTCACTCTTGCTTAGACTGGTCTCGAACTGGTGAGCTCAGGCAATCCACCTGCCTCGGACTCCCAAGTGCTGGGATTATAGGCGTGAACCACCCCTCTCAGCTTCTTCTACTCTTTAAAAAAAAGTTCCATCTCCAGGGAAAGCAAAATTATCCTGGTCCAAAAAGTGCATGCTTTTTCACACCATTATGTCACCAAGTGTGTTTTCTCCCCTTTTGGAATGTTTGTCTCCTTGCATGTAGAAGGGAAGTTTAGTAGAATGCAGTGGTTCTTAAGCTGTTGAAAGGAAGTTTAGAATGCAGTGGTTCTTAAACTGTTGTCTTGGACCAGCAGTATCAGTATCACCAGAGAGCTTATTATTCTTGCAAAGTTTTAACCCCACCCAAACATACTGAATTAGAACCTCTTGGGGGCGGGGAACCCAGCATCTAGGTGTTAACAAGCCCATCAGGTGATTCTAATCTACCCTCAATTTTATGAACTACTTGTAAATGATTGACAGCTACAAATCCTGGGGACTGAGACAAGAAGCCCCTGCTGTCGCCTGTCTCATATAAGGACAGACATCCCAGCTGTTCTACTCCAACTTCTTTCCCTGAGAGACAGAATTGTAATCAGGAACGTTACCTGATCTTGATTTTGGAAGTTGGTGAGAGGAGAAGGAAGAGCTAACCCATTCTCATCTGGGGAATTGTGCTGGAAATAGACTAAGAACAAATATGTGGTATTTGGATTTTCTCTTTTCATGCACGAGAGAGGATGCCCTCCTATCTTAAAACATTTCCTTTATGCTGACTGGAATTTTACCACTTAGCATTAATAAGAAAACATCCCAGAGTATGTGAAGAAGTATGTGGGAAGATGAATCGTCATAAACTTAATGTGAATTAACTTGAATTCCAACCTGGCTGATATACTTAAAGAAAATCAGAGTTTTCATTTATGGGAATGGTAGTTTCAAAACAAGACATACACAAGGCTAAGAAGAGTGTGGACATCGTAAGGGTGTGTGAGGTGGGTAAGGGTGTGACGGGGGAGGATTTAGTCAGTTAGAGTCCTTGGTGAGCTTGGGCATCAAGGGGAAGGACAGAAGTGCTAAAGGTATATGCCAAGATGGTAACTTCTGTTCCTCACTTCCATTTCACTTCTCTTTTAGAAACCATTAGCTCTCGGTCAAGGACAGGGGTCACTTGAATTTGTTTTGTTCTTTTTGTAATATCCTCACGTCCCCTATCCCCTGAATTTTCATTCTTCTGAATTCAGGAGTTTGGACTAAATGGAAACAAACTAGTATTTTTTCCGGCAACTGCATGGAGGAAAAAAACTTTGAAGAAGATTCTCTCTTGAATGAATTCTAGGCATCCAGTAAATGCTACAAGAATAACTTGACCTTTACAAAATGACAGCTCTTTGTGTTAAGCATTGAAAGAAATGATACGCTTCCATTGAGTTCTACAAATATTTTGGCATGGAGAAAAATGCTAGTGGGACGTATCACAGAAACTTCAAGATGGGTAACAGAAGGGCTTCCTGGGAGAGCCTGTCATGGAGGAGGGGAAAAGGCCAGAAGGCAAGTGACATTAATTCAACATGGAAATAAGGGATTTTAGGTGGCACAAAGGCAAATATCATGGAGAGAATGGTTGCTACTTATAAATTATGACCTGTGAATTTCTGAGATTTGATCCACAGCAGGTAAAAACAGGAGCTGGGTGGAGCAGTCTTTGCTCCTTGCCCCTGTCTATCTGTCTTTCATTCTTTAGAGTCTTTTTTTTTTTTTGGCCAGGGCTGGGTTTGAACCCGCCACCTCCAGCATATGGGGGCGGCACCTTACCCCTTTGAGTCACAGGTGCTGCCCTATTCTTTAGATTCTTAAGGTATCTGACCTTTTGTGTTTAACTTTTGGTAAGATTATTCTTATAAAAAAACCACTCAACCTATAAAGGTAAGAGACAGAAAATTATTTAGAGACACTAACTCAAGATCATGTGGCTAGTTTGTGGCAACACAGAGATCCCTGGCTCCATGATCTTGCCATGATTTCATTTCTGTTGTTATTTCCGCCCATAAATCGAATGACTGGCTCTGCATAAATGTAGTCAATTTGTGGCTAAAAAGATTATAAAGAAAAAGTAATGACCTGAAAGTTTGAGAAAAAAAATGTCTGTATATTATTTAAGAGGGAGAGACCCCCGTGAGGTGAGGTCTTTTCTCACACAGTAAGAGGCTGGCAAGTCAGCGCCTCAGTCTTTTTCTACTGCGCTTCCCTTAGTTAGGATGAGCAGAGAATAAATTTGTACCGAGTCTGCACTGTTTCATTCAATATGCAGGTGGGTGAAACAAATGCAGTGTGGCTGATTTCCCCAGAGAGCTGCAAACGTGAACCAGAAGCTCATTCAGATGGATTAAATGGCAGTCTTCCAAATACATATTTACTCACATCAGTCACTTCCCTTCCCTGTTTCCCATCCTGCTCCCTCCTCTGCACTCAATCTATCACAGGAGCCATTGCCCAAACTCTTAAGAGCAGTTAAATAGGAACAACTAGGGGTACTGTTTAATTTACCTTCAGGAAGCAGCTTTAATCGAAGAGGTCCTGTCCCTTTAGATGTGCTTGTCAAAATGGGTTAGGTTTTAATTTGCTGTTGCTGACCATCATTGGGTCAGAAAGCTTGCATGGAAGAAAATCTTGTACATCATTCTCAAAATTGGAGAGAGATGAAAGTATTTAAGAAGTAAAATATGTAAATAAATTCACTCTGCAAGGATTTCTAGCTGACTAGTAGTACTTTTTGTTTTAGAAAACTGGGAAATTCACTCCAATGGTACCCTTGGAATTCTGAGCTCACAGGCTTCCAAATTAGATATGCAAAGCACACCGTCTTTCTCAGAGCTCTGCCATGTGCATTTCAACAGGTCTGGCTAGGCGGGAGCTCACTTTCTAGCGTAGCTCATAAAGATAAATGCCAAGTTCAGCCAGGAAATTTGCCAGGTGCTCTCCTTCCGGTGGGTGGCCTGCCTCTCCAGTCCTGCAAGGGAGCTGGCTTCCGCTCTTTCTCAATGTCCCTATTTCTGCCTTTGATTTGCCAATCGTTTCAGTTTCCCTAGTTTCCCAGTTCTGCTTTGTTTTGCTTTTTCTGCATTATATAATCTCTGCTGCCAGCCTCAGTGTTCACCACTATTTCTCACTGCTCCCTTTTGGATTTGATACTGTTTTTCAATGATGATGAAGCAAGCTAAGGTGACACAGTCGACTGTGTCTGCACACCTTCCTTGATATCAGAGTAATACTGGTAAACTCCAGTAACAAACCACTCTCAAATCCCAATGGCTTGGCATAACAAAGATTTCTTTCTTGCTCACATCAGAGCTCAATGTGGGTGAAGAGGCTGTCCTCCAAGTGAGGATACAGGTATCCAGACTCTTTTCTGTATGGTGGCTTTGCCCTCTTGGAGTCCTTCATTTCCAGTTAGAGGGAGAAAGTCTAGAACCTCTGGAACTTTTGGGGACCAGTTTATTCCCTTGGCCAGAACTAGTCCTAAATCCTGATCTAATTGCAAGTGAGGCTGGAAAGTGTAATCTTATCTTCCTATGCACCTAGGGAAAGGAAGTGGCATTCATAAACATCTAGCTACTCTCTACTACACTTATCACTGGATGACTTACTGACTTCCAATCAGGTGGTAATAATATTAAATAATTACAGCACCGGCTTAGGAAGCACAAAGCAAGCACAATTTGAATTTAAGTACTTTCCCTTATATGATTAGTTAATGATGTCCACAAATTTTATTATTTACCTATGTAAAATTTTGGAGATCTGAATTACTTTATCTCTAATTATGAATGTAATGCTACCTGTACATTTTTAAACAAATAGAAAAAAGTAAAAAGCAAAGCAAAACAAAAAAAATAAACCAATCCTAACCTAGCCAGCAAAGTTAACTCCACAGCAGCTTCTGGGAATAGTGTATTTTACTTTCCTGGTTAGTGTCAGTATGATACACTTATAGACCATGTCATGTGATATGTAGTTGCAGGTTCATTAATGTTGTATCTAAGGCCGGTTCTACATCCTATCATGATGGTTGGCAGCATGGAACCTAGTAGGTGCTGAATCAAAGCTTATTTCTTGCTCATTCCTCTGATGAGTAAGTTCTCTGGTGAATCTGTTGGGAGTCTTTTAAAATCCTTTTTAGTAAGATTGGGTTAATATTTGTTTAGCGTTAACCTATTTTATCCCTATTGTTTTCAAACATTTTTCTAGGCTCAGAAGTCCATGTTAATTCAATGTTATCTGTACACTTATGCAAAAAAGACAGAGAGAGAGGTCCTATAAGCCAAGGATTTCACTCAGCCCCAAGCCACCAGCCCCCAGCCCCGCCACAAAATGGGGCTCTGAAGAGCACTCCCTGTTTGAAGAAACTCACACATTATACTTTCAAAAGATGATTTCTAGGAAGTTAATGACCAAACTTACAGGTCATTGCTCTCTTCTGAGTGGTGAAACCAGAAATGAGGCCAATGGGGGTATTTTAGCTGGCAGAATTAAGGAAAGAGAAAAACCCCCCAGAGGGGTTAATCTTGAGACGTCTCAGATTTTGTCCAGCACAGTATTCCAGAAGGCAAACTCTTCTCCCATGGAAATATCTAAATTTTATGCCTCAATTCCAAGGATAACTGTTGTACATATTTGGTTGTTTTAAGTCTAGGCAAAATAGATTCTGCCATACTATTGCCATATTTGGTTAGTCCACTCATGTACTGATGAGCTTTGGTGAGTGAGTTACCACACTCACTCCATCTAATGCCTAGATTGTTTTGACAGTCTTTTAGCCTTTTGGCCTGGGCTGATGCTCATAATTTGCAAGATAAGCCAGTTCCTTAGATTAAGATGGTAATTCTTTCCCATACTCCTATTTAATTCAACTTGGTGACTATTTTTTTAAATATATATATTTCAGAGTATTACGGGATAGATATTTTGATTACATTGTTTTGTCCCAATGTTGTAAGTGGGTGAAGTGTGCATTATACCCATTAGGTATAAATTAACCCAACCCCTTCTCCTCCCTCCCACCTACTTGGTTCTCGCTGAATTTTACTTCTCGAGATGCACATATTTTTGGTCGACTAGTTTCAATTTAGTATTGAGTACATGTGGTGTTTGTTTTTCCATTTTTGAGATACTTCACTTAGCAGAATGGTCTCTGGGTCCATCCAAGTTGTTTCAGAAAATACTAGATCGCCATTTTTTTTTTTAATGGCTGAGTAGTAGTTTGTGGTGTACGAATACCATATTTGGTTAATCCACTCATGTGCTGATGAGCTTTGGGGTTGTGAATTGTCCTTGCAATTGTGAATTGTACTGTTATAAACATTTAAGTGCAAGTGTCTTCATGATAAAATGTCCCTTTTTACTTTTGGGTAAATACTTAGTAATGGAATTGCTGGATCAAATGGTAAGTCTACTTTTAGTTCTTTGAGGTATCTCCATACCACTTTCCATAGAGGTTGTACTACTTTGAAGTCCCACCAATAGTGTATGCGCTCCTTTCTGCATCCATCCAGCACACGTTGTTTTGGGACTTTTTGAAAAGAGTCATTCTCACTGGAGTTGAGTGATATCTCATTGTGGTTTTGTTTTCCCTAACGATTAGAGTTGTTGAGCATTTTTTCACGTGTTTGTTGGCCGTTAGACTATTTTCCTTTGAATAGTTTCTGTTAATGTCTTTTGCCTACTTTTTTAATGGGAGTATTTGATTATTTCCTTGATGATTGACTAGATTTCTTTGTAGATTCTAAATATGAGTACATTATCAAATGTAGGGCAGGTGCATATTTTCTCCCATGATGTAGGTTGTGTATTTACTATATTTATTATGTCCTTGGTTCTGCAGGAACTTTTTAATTTGAACAGGTCCCATTTATTTATTTTTGTTGTTGCTGTGATTGCTTTTGACATCTTCTTCAGAAATTCTTTTCAGGGCCTGTATCTATAAGAGTTTTAAAAACATTTTTCTGGGCAGTGCCTGTGGCTCAAAGGAGTAGGGCACCAGCCCCATATACTCGAGGTGGCAGGTTCAAACCTGGCCCTGGCTGAAAGCTGCAAAAAAACAGAAAAACCCCAAAAACCCCACATTTTTTCCTATAGAATTCCTATGATTTCCTGCCTTAAGTTTAAGTCTTTTATCCTTTGTGAGTTAATTTTTCTAAGTGATGGGAGGTGTGGGTTCTGTTTCAGTCTTATACTTGTGGCTACCCAGTTTTCCCAGAACCATTTATTGAATAAGGATTTTTCCCCCCCAGTGTGTATTTTTATCTGCTTTGTTAAAACTCAGATGGGGAATATGAGGATGGTTTTTAATTGTGGTTAAATATTTCTAAAACATGATGTTGCCTCAAATAATTATATTCACCTCAAAGAAAAATGGATTGTCTTCACATAAACATTATTGAATAGTTAGATCAATGCCATGTTTAAAATGCCTTTTAATCCTTTATCTTATGAGAGAACAAGTATATCTATTAAGTTGTCTTTTAGAGTAACACACTCATACCTAATTTTGGATTATCTATTATCCTATTTGATGAATGTTTTATAATGTGTTATACAATTGTTAAATATTTGACATTCTACAATTGGTTTAAAAAGTTGCACCTTCTCCCAGAGAAGGATAATTCATTATTTCAGTCAGTAAGTCATATTATATGGTGGTTCCTGTGATGATACATTTGAATACTGTTTTAGGAAATTGCTGAAAATGTTACATCGGGGAGACAAATACAGAAGAGTAACTGTAGTTTTGCCCTTTTGACAGTTGTATCCTCATGAGTGCCTATTATACAGCGCAGGCAGCAATTCCAGAGTAAATGGAATGTTTGTATCCCCCCTGAAATTAGGAATATTCAGACTTATTTTTTACTAAGCCTCTGAGCTTGGATAGTTCATAGGTCCTGGGACTTCAGCCTTTTCCTAATTAGAATGAAGATAAAGGTCCCTTGTGTCCAAGAAGTGGCATGATGAACGCAATACATGTGATAATTATCTATAAAAGTATGTAGTCTGACTTCTTTCTAAATTTAAAGGAATTAGAGTAATATTGCCAGATACAATGTAGAAGGTTCAGTTCAATTTAAATTTCAGATAAACAACAAATAACGTGTACTAACGTTGCTAAATCCGGCAACCTTAAATTTGGGTTATTGATGATAAGCCACTGTCATCCTCCTAAAAACAAGAGATATTTACTGTCCTCTCCTATGGCCTACACTGGGTCCTGATTTTGAGAGAACCCCTTTAAATCTCAGGAAAATTCTTGCCCCACAGTTCTGAATATGCCTATGGTGCAAGGGGAATAATTCCTTAGTCAAAACTGTTTGAGACATTTTGAGAATTGATAAGTACTTTGAAGTTGAATTTCAGTTAAAAATCATCTAATGTGCTCTACTTTGAGATAAATACTCAAGCCTACAGTTGTGAAGTAATGGCTTGACATCATACATGGTGACATGGATTTTGTCACCATGATGACAAATAAGCTATGTAAAAAAGTACATTAGATTTATTCTTTATTATCTATCACATCTTAAATAATTCCAGGAGCACAGTGTGCTATTCACAGCCAGCACTTTATTCTCTTGACTCTCTGGCCAGTGTTTTCCCTCCTACATCATGCTGTGTCTGGGGGCCAAATCTAGGCATCCACTTGCTCTTGTAAATAAAGTTTTATTTGAAACACAGCTATGCTCATTCATTTACATATCGTGTATGGCTGCTTTAACTCTACAATGGCAGAGTTGAGTAGTTGTAACAGAGACTGTCCGGTCAGCAAATCCTATTCATATGTTATCTGGTGATTTACAAAAATGTCTGTCAGTCACTATGGAAGGAGAAATGGTTGTATTCACCTCATGGTTGTAAATATGTAAATGGGTTTGCCTTTCTAATTATCATAGATAGAACCATACTAAATGTACAATTTCTTTTCAGAAATGACAAGGCATAAATTTTACAAAATTATTAATGAATGCATAGATTACTGTAACTGTATTAATAGCAATTACTGACACTGAATGTCAAAAAGGAGAACTAGAAATTGTCAGAACTGAACTTTTTTCTCTTTATATTTTTGATTTTACAAGGATGGCAACCTACGTGTTGAGTGAGTAATATTTATTGACAAGTCATTGCGTTTGTTTCAGGCATTCTAAAATAACATATGGCACATGGCTTCTGTCACCAAGATGACAAATAAGCTGTGTAAAACAGTGTGTTAGGCTTATTCTTTACTATCTATCACATCAAATAATTCCAGGAGAACAATGCAATATTCAGTCTATATGCATGCAAACATGATGCTTACACATTAAGTTTCCCTGAACGTCTATGGATAACAGATTGAGAGACAATAGGATGCATCTCTAGGATTTTGTCTTAGTTTTGTTGCTATGTATATGACAATGGCAAAGGTTATTATTGGAAAGAACGAGTTCCCCTTAAGGTAGAAAGTATTTAAGCAGCTCCAGATGACCACCAGGAAGTTATAGAGATAAGGTTATAGAGTTATATAGCTTTTTAGAGATAAGGTTGAGCTAAATAGTTGTTGAAGTCCCTTTCCGTGCTAAAGTTCTGTGATCATCAGTCTAGGACATTTTGGAAGGCCTGTGTCTCCTTTCTATCCGTCACTGGAGTCTTCTGTTCATGTGGCCTGTGCAGATAGATAGATAGATATTATGTACACATACTATCACAAGTGTGTCTAAGGATACCGGACCATTGCACATACTTCCCTAATGGTACTGTTTATTTTAGAAATTGTAACATTTTTCATTAAATAATTCTGGATATCATATCCTGACGATATCCTGACTAAATTGCTTCTTGCATATATTGAAAATTACACATGTCTCCATGCTTTTACCCAACTTGCCTCAAACTTTTTGGTTTTGGAGGTTACAAATATCTTCTTGCCATGGGCCAGGCATTTGCAGAGAGATACTTTTATTGCTTCAAAAGAGAAGATGATTTTTCATGGCAACTCAGAAAACCACGGTTGGTTTGAAGTCACACAAGGTACGCTGCAGTTAGTGTCATGAGCTACGGTGAAGTAGGTATACCTGACCTCTGGGGATTCTCTAGTGGTTACTGGACCCGATTGTCTGCAGATGATGAATAGCTGTATGAAGTGTAATCCTTAGGCTTCTGTAAGAACCTTTGTCTTTCCTTGGCCACAGAAACCAAGAAGAGAATAAGCAGTTACTGACATGTGTTTTATGCCATACACTTTATACATTCCTTCATTTATTCCACAGAATGAGTTGGGTATTGTTAACCTCTACTTTGCAAATGAGGTAAGTGATCCTTAGACAGTTAGACCATAAGCTCAAGGTCATAGAGCTTGAAGTAAAGGAGCTGGCATTCTGGTTTAAGCCTGCTGGATTCCACAGCTTCACTTTGGGCGATTTGATCACAATGTCTCCCATTGGCAATGAAGAATCCAAATAACTCAGACTTGGGCATGCTGATTTAGCTAGAGCTATTTATAGCCTATTTTTACATCCATTCACATGTTTTCATTAAGACCTTGCTGTGTCTAAGACACTGAGCCAATCGTAGAAATTTAGAGATACTTCATCACTCTCAAGGACCCGCAAGGATCTTACATTCTAGTTAGGGATAAAAGACATGAAGATGTGAAAAGATAACGAAAAATTAGAGATGGCCCATGCCAACGACTGACTAAGTGGAATATGTAAGTTCATCAGGGACTTAAAGAAAGCCAAGTCACTCCAGCTACAAGCAAAACTGGGAGGGAAAGGAAATTGAGTCTGAGTATAGTACATGACAATATCACGGCCCGTCAGTCAGTGGAGGGCTGCAATCTGTACATCTGGTTAAGCTTGCAGGCCTATTCTGTTGGCCTGTGTCATCCATTTGTTTGTTTTTAATTTAGGTTAATTGACATAAAAGTCTGATTCTTTGTGTTGTCTCAAAACATTTCCTCAAAATATTTGGACCATGCTCGTCAACATGGCAAAGTCAGGACCTGTGTTCACAAGTTTGCTGTAGCCTTGGCCCTCTCGGGGGTTATAGCTTCTCTACTTCATTTCCACTTTTCATGTCACCCTGTGGCTGAGAAAAGGAGACTGAGATCCAGACAAGGGACTTAGTTAAGATTTCTAACTAATTAGTGCTAGGCTAGGTTAGACCTGGGGATTCTTCATGATCAATCTACTTTTCTTTTATCAGACCACAGCATTGTTCATGAGAGTCAGTCCATACTTGTGTAGACAACATGGAGTTGAGATAGGTATATGATTCCTTATTGAACTTCCATAGGGCCAGGTGTGTTTGGAAAGTTGGAATTTTTTAAATATTAGAAAGATAATGCTATTCAACTGTTATGAGTCCAGAGGGTCTGGGGTAGCATTTGATAATGAAATAAATTAACACTTTTTTCATGAAATATATGAATGCTCATCTGAAGTGGGAGAAGTAAAGAGTATGCATACAACTGATTCAAGTCAAATTGTGCTATCATGTTTGCCATATTTTAACTTTCAGAATTTCAGAATTATAGCTAAATCACGGATAGCCATAAATATCTTAATATGCTCATGTCTATTGCTCAGTGTTCTTATCTATAAATGGAGATGATAATAGTTATGACTTCATCAAAGATTTAATGTATGTAAAGAACAGAGCCTGGAATGTAGTAAGATCTATGTAAGTAATGGGTATTCTTATTATTTTCTATTATTGGTTATTTCTGTATAAATTATGTATTTCATAAGTCAGCTTCTTTATTTTTTTTTTTAATTTATTTTTCGTCTGAGGCTGCACTTGAACCCGCCACCTCCAGTATATGAGGCCGGCGCCCTACTCCTTTGAGCCACAGGCACCGTCCAAGTCAGCTTCTTTATTTGTTCTTTGGCAACTACCTCATAAATGTCCACTTTTAAGCATACAAAGGCATCACAAAAAGAAAAAAAATACTACACAATTAGTTCTGAATGGCTTACCCAGAGTCACCAAACCATGGCCCATGGGCCAAATGTGGCCTGCCACATTTTTGTAGGGACTGCAAGCTAAAAATAGTTTTAATGCTTTAAAATGGATGAGAAACATTAAAAGCACAATATTTTATGACATGTGGAAATTAACATAAAATTTAAGTTTTAATGTCCATACATATAGTTTAATTGAAACACAGACACACCCATTTTCATGTTGTCCATGGCTGTTGTACTGGGATAGTGGAGTGGCTGCAACAGAGACTGCATGTCCTCTAAAGCTAGAAGCATTTTCTTTCTCTTTACAGAAGAAGTTTCTCGAGCCCTGCCCTGGTCTCTTCCTGGCCACATATCCCATGCAGCTCCCAGCTGTCCCTGGCTCCTAACTTGCTTGCCCCTCTCTTGCCCCGTGTGGCCTTGCCAAGCAAACCATTTCACTCTACCTGGTTTTGTCACATGACTTTGGATTTTCTTCTATTACCTTCTGTACCTTCTCTGCTGCAGAATTTGTTCCTCTCCTTTCTTCTTTTATTACTTCTCGCATAGACTTTGTATCTCTTTGTTTCTCTCACTTCCAGGAGTGGAAAACAGAAGCCTGATCCCTGGCTGATCCATAAGTCATCTGGGGAAGCAGAGAGGAGTGAGCAGACGCGCATTCCCTCTGGGATGGCACAGTCTGCAATCTCAGTTGTTATTTTGTCTGAGATGCCAAAAGGCCAGCCTAATATCAGCCTGCTAATCCCTTTTGCAAATTGATGTTTTCGTACGATAGATATTTTCCTCTCTAGTTTATCTATGGATAAAACTGGTGATAAACACAAATGTAGGGCAACCTGAATTCTCTGCCCGAGTGCTCAGCGGAGGTCCTGGAGGCTGAGGCTATCCTGTACACCTATTTTTTACTTAAATGGAGCCAATAAGGCATGTAAAGAGAAAATGGTGAACATCACCCAGAGATGGGGAGTATGTCACATTCCTATTATATGGGTCTTGATTTGTATAGACAACACTGGCCTTTTTATTCCACCTTCCTTTCAAGGCAGTACATTTTCCTCCGTACTGCAGTGATCTTAATGGAAAGCAGCTGGAGTAGGGCAGTGGTAAATTGAGAAAGGGCTTTGAATTACCAAGGAATTCTTGAAAAAAAAAAAACAAAACAACTTTGTCCTCATTTATCTTGGATAAAACACTTTGAGTCTTCAGAATGATCTATGTAAAAGAACATTTCACTATTTCTGGGTGTAATTACATAACTGAATAATTAATTTACTATCCAGACCTTGGCCTTGCCAACAATTGAAACTGCAATGGATCCATGGCTTCCTTCTAGTCACAGTTCTTTAAAAATTGATCACCTTAAAGGACTGTTTTATTGGCGATGGGAGTTTTGAATGTCAATACAGGATAGTTGGAGTCAGACAGACCTATGCTCCAACTTGTGCTAGTGACCTGAACTACAATTTTTGTATCTGTAAAATGTCTTCATATCATTCAAAGAGAAATGAGTTAAAAAAGAGAGTGTGGGCTCGGTGCCTATGGCTCAAGTGGCTAAGGCATCAGTAATATACACCAGAGCTGGTGGGTTCAAATCCAGCCTGGGCCTGCCAAACAATGACAACTCCCTTACATACACCAGAGCTGGTGGGTTCAGATCCAGCCTGGGCCTGCCAAACAATGACAACTACAACCCCAAAAAATAGCTGGACATTGTGGCTAGCGCCTATAGTCCCAGTTACTTGGGAGGCTGAGGCAAGAGAATTGCTTAAGCCCAGGAGTGGAGGTTGCTGTGAGCTATGATGCCACAGCACTCTACCCAGGGCAACAGCTTGAGACTCTGTCTCAAAATAAATAAATAAATAAAAAGAAAGAAAGAAAGAAAGAAAGGGTGTGTGTAAACTACTTTGCCCAGCATCTCAGACTTTTTTAGCTTTCCATACATGGTGGTGGTTAGTACTATTAGAAATATTAAACAGCAATTGTGGAATATCAGTCTGGCGAATTGCATTGCAGCTTATTATCAAAAGTAATTCATGAGCAATTTAGAACACTCAAAAGAAGCCTTTAGATTCATTTTATTCATATATTCGTGTACATCCATATTTTATTTATTTATTTATAGAGATAGAGTCTCACTTTATCGCCCTTGGTAGAGTGCTGTAGCGTCACAGCTGACAGCAACCTCCAACTCCTGGGTTTAGGTGATTCTCTTGCCTCAGCCTCCCAAGTACCTCAGACTGCAGGTGCCTGCCACAATGCCTGGCTATTTTTTCGTTGCAGTTTGGCCAGAGCAGGTTCCAACCCACCACCCTTGCTATATGGGCAGGTGCCCTACCCACTGAGCTACAGGCGCCACCCACTACATTCCATATTAAAAACATTCCCTGTATAGCTGTTGCTATCTCCAAATATAACAGTGGCAGAGAATAATTTTTAAACATTAAATAAACATGAAATTCAGAATTTTTTCAAATCTGATAACTCAACAGGACCTTTGAGATTATTCAGTTAATTGACTTCATTTCATAGATGAGGGTACTTAGTAATTTGCTCAGAGTTACATGGTTAGTTCATTGCAGTCCAGTTCAGAATAAGGTCTTCTCAGGTTTTAGGCCACCTCTTTTCACTCCCTCATTTAGTCACTTACATTTAATTTAATTTCCACTTAAATGCCTCCCCCTTCTCATTTGTAAATGTATAAAACATTTGGGTTAATTATTTTTTAAATGTTTACAATTCCCCAGAAAACACATTAGCTGGGTAGTGGAATAGAACAGGAGGCGACTGGAGAAGGAAAGTTCTGCTTCTTAAATGAACTTACTTCAATGGAAGGAAACTGGAAAACTAAGTCCCTTGCCCAACACACACACACAACTACATGCATACCTTCGATTTCATTCTCATGCTCTGTTTTAGGTCAAATCCCTGTGGGAACATTACATGCTGCCTAGTAGAATAAAGGAGAAAGAAATGGATACAGCTGAACAAAGATTTCTACTTGCTTTCTTTCCAGGAGAGTGGAACTTAACATTCTCTGATTGATGGAGAGAAATAATTAGAAAAACCCACTTTGTAATGGTGTTCTTTACAAATTATTTAAAAATATTTTTCTCTAATCTGTAGAATAGGCTTTACATCCCCATACTGAGGCATAAGAAAACAGAATCTGAGAGATGAATAGTTTATCAACGTTACCTGACTAGTCAGTGGTTAAACTGAGTCTCCGATTCTGGTTGGTTGGTAGCAATTCCAGGGTCCTTGTGAGAAGACCAGGAGTCTTTCCCCCCCTTGTATTCACTGGTCTTAAACAGCCTTGAAAGAAAGAGAAAGGGAGAAGAACCATCCATCATGAATACGCTATTTCTTGCTAAAATCTCTTGCTTGGAAAATTCTAAATATTCATTCTTAATACAGATCATTAAACATTTTCTTTCTCATGGTGTACTTTAATTCATTTCCTTCTTTGCAAATTGTATGTCTTCAGGAAGGCTCATTTTTATAAACATTTCATCTGTAATTGGCACAAATGCTGCTGTATTGGTAGTGTCATATCTAATTAAATTTAATAACAATAATCATAGAACAACTTGCTAAATTGGAAATTATTACCTAAACCAATAAAACTATAGTAACTTCCCCATCATGTTTTTTTCTTTGGTTCTCTTTCTGTTCTATTCCTTTTAGTCAGTGGAGTCTACATTCCTTGCATGTAGTAGATTTTTTTGGCGGGGGAGGGGTTGGATCCCACAAAGATCTCTTTTGTTCAAATGCATTTTACAGGCTTAGGAATTATCTTTATAATTAAAATAATGTATGTGGAAATATAGCTAACTTCCTTCCTTCTTAAGTACATTTTACTTACACTACTGATTGCTGGCTTTATAAATTCCCAGCCTCATGTTTGGATTATTTCCCACCTAATTTTGTAAAGTCAGTGGTCCTGGGTCTGAATCTGTTCCCTTTATCACCACTGCCATTTTTAGGCATGTATTATTCAGTGGGTTGTTTAAATTTTCTGAGTTTTAATTTTCTTATTCATAGACGACAGCAAATTACATCTATTTTCAATATATGTTATAAATATTAAATAAGAAAGTGCACCTGAAAACATGTGGTACATTCAGGTCATATACTAAGGACTCTACAAATGTTATTGGGAGTTGAGTGACTTGAAAAAAGAATCTTTTAGAAGAAATACTCTCCTGTCATACAGATGAGATGCTAATGTTATTTGGTCACTCTTTTTTATTGCTAGAATCAGAATCTCTGGGCCTCAATAGCATAGTTGCAAGAATTAAGAAAATAATGATGCTCTATTTTATATTCAAAAATAGTGGCGTGTTTGAATAGTAGTGTATTATGATTATTTATAAGTAATTTTGCTATGTGGCAGGTATGTCTTTATTTTAGATAATTTATAAAAAATTTTTTTGACCAAAATAAATAGTTCAATGTATCCATGTTAGCATTATTGAAAGTAGACTTTTGAATGTCAGTTATGGATATTTCTACTAACATTATTGGTGGAATAGTAATCTGAACTATGTCTTTCTATGACAGCAAAAGGAAAAGCTGGGCAAAATAGCTCAAAATAGCTAGTGGAGAAGTAGCTTTGTTAGTGAATAGTTACAGGCTAGTTCGAATTTGGTATTGAATACATTCTACATTCTTACGGTGTTCCTCTTAGAAGAATGGTTTCCAATTCCCTCCAAATTGTCATAAAAGATGCTAGGTTGCTTTTTATGGCTGAGTAATACTCCATAGGATGCATATACCACATATTTTTGATTGTAGAAATGATGAGATATCTCAGAGAACTTAAAGTAGACCTACCATTCGATCCAGCAATCCTATTCCTGGATATATACCCAAAGGAAAATAGGTCATGCTTCATGATGATAAAGTTTTATTCATCAAGTAAATTTAAATTTGTAAAAAAAAAAAATTTAAATTTGTATATATCTCATACCTTAGCTTTAAACTGTGCAAAGCACAATCTGATAGGAATACAGAAAGAAATATATAAAGCTGCGATCAAAATGGTACCATGAGATGTAATGAGACTACATAACTCTCAGTAACTGAGAGAAGTAGCAGAAAAAAGGTGGTAGGAACACTGAAGGGTTGAAAACACACTAGATCTTATGGATGTATTTAGAGCACTGCAACACCAAACTACTGAATTTACCTATAATTTTTTAAGCACTCATGGAATGTTTCCAAAATTTGACCAGATATAGGCAAGTCTCACCGCATTTCAATACAATGAACGAATGTTCTCTGGTGTTCTTCAACAAGAAATGGTGTCTGAAAATTTAGAAATGCATCTCTGATCTATCACCTAGTTGTGAAATATGGATGTCACAATTTATTTAGGTAAATACTGTGAAAGTTAAGTCATAAAAATTGGGAAAAATTAGTTGGATTTGATACTGAGTTATAGTAAAGATTTATTGTGATTGTGATCTTTAAAATAATCATATTTTAAATTATGAATTAAATCTTTACAAATAATGTGCTTCAAAAAAATTCTGAGAAGAGAGGAATATATAGAGATAAAGATGAAAAAAAAATAACCTGCAGGGTAAAAATTGCTGATTATGGATTATATGCCTGATGTGGTTTTATTAAACTATGATGTCAATTTTTGTATTTTTTGAAATTTTTCACAGTGAAAAAATTAAAAAAAAGTACACTTAGAAAAAACTGCTGGGCAGTGTCTGTGGCTCAAAGAGGTAGGGCGCTAGCCCCATATGCCAGAGGTGCTGGGTTCAAAACCCAGCCCCAGCTGAAAAACTGCTAAATTCATGAATAAATTTCAATAAAAGTTAGCAAGTATTTTAAACTAAATAATTAAAAATATAATATAAAAACTGCAGAATGTAGTAAATTCAGGTTTAAAGAGATGATGATATTAAATGTATGTATCAGAAAGAGAAAATGAAAATCACTGATCTGGGCATTCATCTCAAGATATTAGGTTCAAAAAAGAAACTAGAAAAGCTGAAATATCTTTAGGAGAAGAAATTAATGGATGGAAGACAAATATAAAAATAGGTTTAACAATGCCAAGAGTTGATTCTTTGAAAAGAATAATAAATGTACTAAATGCCTGGTGAAACTGATCAAAATCAAAAAAGAAAGAATCGAAGTGAGGTATTACAAAAAGATTTATCACATGTTTTTCAGACACATAAAAGATCATAGTATATTACACACCTTAGGGTGATAAACTTGAAAATTTAAAGGGAGTAGACAAGCATAGAGACACAATTACTATAACAGACACAATAAGAAATAAGAAGTGTGAATAGTCCAGTAACAATGAAAGCAATTAAATCTATAATTTAAAATCTTTTCACAAGTAAAAAGGCCCAGATTTCATCTATCCCTGGAAAATTCTACCTAAAGAACATATGATACCAATTTTTAAAAAGTCTTGAAAAAGAGGAAACACTAGCTAATTTTATGTGGGCAGCACATCTTTGATACTAAAACCTAATAAGGGCATTATGAGAAAAATGCAGAATAATAAAATTCATGAATATAAATGCAAATATTCTAAGTACATATTAATAAATCAAATTGTATAATGTATATTAAAAGGTAATAAACCAGTTGAGTTTTTTCTAAGAACACAAATTTAATTAACATTTGAATAGCAAGCTATGGCATTCAACAGTCCCAAAACGAAGAAGAAAAATTATGTGATCCCTTCATTAGAGAAAAATAAGAGAAAGAGTATAAATATTAGAAAATAATACAAATTCTGTCTGGAAAGTATCCAGCCATGTATGTTTCTGTTTTTTCATAGTAAGTGGCTGGATACTGTCCATTCAGACCTCGTATAATTTGGTTATTTAATAGGAGATAAAATTGTAAATGTAGAAAATGCAAAATAATATGCTGTTAAATTTCTAGAATTAAAAATCAATTTAGCAAAATTGCTGAATTCAAGACCAATATACCAAAAATAAAGGAAATCGATCTTTTTTCCTGTTATGTAGAAGAAAGTGAAAAAATAAACCTGTTACAATGTCAATAAAAAGTATTAGAAATAAATGTAATAAAAATTGTATAGAAACTACACAGAAAGGCATAAAATATCATTGGAAGAAATTAAAGACTATCTGACTAAACATAGCCATATACCATATATACGATTTGGAAGATTTAGTATTGTAGAGATAATAGATTCCCCCCAATGATCTACAGATTTAATGCAGTGCAATCAAAATACCAATGTGTTTATTTATAGGACTTGATAAGTCCTTTTTCTTTTAAATAGCTTCACCCATCTGAAGAGTACAATATAATCTCTCTTAATTAATAAGCCATTTTTTATTATTTTTATTTCAGGTTAAGATGAGGGCTATTGTTAAATGCAAGGGCCTTTAAAAATAGTCAATACTTTCTGTTGGTCATATATGTATAAGCATATTTTAAATTTTTATTATAAAAAACTTCAAGTACATACAAATGTAGAAATTATATAATGACTTGCATTTCCACTTCCTAGATTCAATAGTTTTTTAGCAGTTTGCCAATTTTGTTACATCCTTCCCTCCATTTCCTGTTTTGCTGATATATACTAAAGCAATTGCAGGCATCAGATAATTTCACCTCTAACAGATAAGGGCTTCAAAGACATTCCTGATAAAGAACAAGGTGGAAGAATTTGTTTTGAATTAAGACAGATAATAAAGGAAGAGTGGTATGGATTCTAGGTTAAAAATATAGATCAATGGATGGGACTTAGATGCCCAGAAATTAACCAATGTGTTTCAAATAGTTAACGACAAAGTAGGCCCTGCAGAGTAGTGGGGAAAGGATGATATTTTCAGTAAATGAGTCTGGTTAAATTGACTATCTATATGGAAAAAAATAAACTGCAATCCCATCTTCATATCCTATATAAAAACCAATTTTGTTAGATTGTAGATATGAATGTAAAAGGCAAAACAGTGAAGCACTAAAAGAAATAAAAAATAATTATGACTGTAGGGTAAAAAAAAGGTTTTTTAAAACACAAAGAAGTACTAATTATAAAGGAAAAGACTGATAATAGGATTACCACTAATGTGAAAACATTCTATTCATCAAAAGATAGCATAAAGAGATTGAAAAATGACAGAAAATATTTGCAATGCATATGATAGGAATGGAATTGTGTTTCCCTAAAATCTGTATGTTGGAAGTCTGAATCCCCAATGTGACTGTGTTTGGAAATGGTAACTTTATGGAGCTAATGTTAAATGAGGGCATAAGTATGGGACCCCAGTCCAACAGGACTAGAGTCCTTGTAAGTAGGGACACCAGGCACAGAGAAAGTAGGGACTGCCCAGGCACAGAGAAAAGGGCTGTGTGAAAACAGAGTGAGAAAATGTCTGTCTTCAAGTCAGGAAGAGAGGCCTTTCTAGACCCCAACCCTGCTGGCCCCTTGATCTTGGTCTTCTTGCCTCTCAAACTGTAAGAAAATAAATTTCTGTTGCTTAAGCCACCTGATTTGTGGTATTCTGTTACAGGAGCCTTCGTAGACTCATATAACATAATAAACAAAGACTTTCTATTCAAAATATATCATGAATTTCTACAAATCACATAATTCAATAAAAAATTGGCAAGAGATATGAATAGGCAATGCATGAAAGGATAATCTATCTCTCTCTCTAGTCTTCCCTGTTTCCTGACATAAAATTTCCCAAAACCTTGGAATCTCAACAGTAATAAGAGTCCTTTGTATGCAGATGATTCAACTGTCTAGTGGCTCAGGACCCCTAGACAGCTTCAGGATGGCAGCTGGTCACCAGAAAGACCAAGCAAAGAGTGATTAAAGGTTGGGGCTTCATGAAGCTTCCTCCTCCAAACCTCTGGGCAGAGGGGAAGGGTGAACATTGGTTGAGTGGATCACTGATGATGTAATCAGTCATGCCCACTTAATGAATCCTCCATAAGCCTCCAAAAGGACAAGATTCAGGGAGCTTCAAACACATGGAGGTGCCTAGGGGGTGGAAAGGGTGTGGAAGCTCCATGCCCCTTCTCTTATACCTCACCCTATGTATCTTTCTGTCTCTTCATCTACATTCTTTGTTCTTTTCCTTATGATGAACTAATAAACACCAAAGTGGTTTTCTGAGTTTTTAAAGCTGCTGCAGCAAAAATAGTGCTAAGAACAGGGTCATGGGAGCCTCTATTTAGAGGTTGTTGGTCAGAAGTTTCCAAAACCTGGACTTGTGACTGGCATCTGAAGTGAGTAGCAGCCTTGTGGTACTGAGCTTCCAATTTGTGGAATGTGATGCCACCTCCAGGTAGATAGTGTCAGAATTGAATTGAATTCCTGAATACCAACCTTATCCTCTGGGACTACATTGGTTGCTGTTGCAGAGACATCTCTACACAGTTTGGTGACCAGAGGTCACAGAAGCAATTAGATATGCACAAGAACATTCTTAAGACATAACATAAATAAGAATATTCAGAATAGTATTATTTGTGATAGCCTCAAACTGAAAACAACCCAGTGTCTCCCAATAGTAGAAGGGATCAATTTTGGCATAGTCAGTCATATGGTGATATATTCTATAGTGGTGATTCATAAGAGGTGGTAATTTGTACCCATAGAAGACATTTGGCGGTGTCTGGAGACATTTTTGGTTGTGACAACTATATGTGTCCAGACACTCCCAGCTATTCAGGAGGTTGAGGCAAGGGCATCTCTTGAGCCCAAGAGTTTGAGGTTGCTATGAACTATGATGCCACAACACCCAGGGCAATAGAGTAAGACTCTGTCTCTAAACAAACAAACAAACAAGTTATAGTGCTTAGGGTTATCAGTTCATGTGGTAAAAGTAAAAAGAAAAGTAAGAAAGTGATTAATGCAAGAGTTGAGACTGTAGTTATTTTTAGGGAAGTGGAAGAGATGGAAATTTGGATAAGGCACAAGATAAACATGGAGGTTGGTGGTAGTCTATGTCCTAACCTATGTGGGGTTTACATGGATGTCCACCCTGTGGTAAATTCAAAGCTCTGTGTTTTATTTTGTACAATGCATTTTTTTCTTTTTTTTCCTTTTATTAAGTCATATACATAGATCATGAATACATTTATGCATATGTGGGGTACAATGTGTTTTTTTTTATATAATTTGGAGTGATTACATCAAACTAACTAATACAGCTTTTGCCTCATTTACTTGATTATTGTGTTAAGACATTTACGTTCAATACTTGATAGATTTGACTTGTATCCTTGCAATATGCTCCATAGGTGTGGTCCCACTGTTTACCCTCCCTCTATCAAACCTCTCCCCTCCCCTCCTTTCCCCAGTGCATTTTTCTGTCTGGACAACTAAAAATGGTTTTAAAATAAAGCAAATAACAATTGTAAAGCTATTGGATAGCACCAGAGCTGTTTGGCCTCTCCTTTTCCTTTCTTTTTATTTTTAGTTGACATGGAACAATTGTGCAAATTTATGGGATATAAAGTGATAGTTTGATGTATGTATCCAATGCATAAAAGTCAAATCAGCATAATTTATTATTTTGCTAAAAGTGTTTGGTTATGCTATGTAATCCTTAAGGAGACAGGGAACGTAATTTCTGAGAATTTTAGAAATAGATCCTCTTACCAAAACATTTTTGCAATAATACCTGATATAATTTGAGTTAATATTGATCACTTCAAATTTTGTCATTTCTTTATAATGTGAACATTGAAAATCTTCTCTTCTAGCTTTTTGAGAATATATAATAAATTCTGTATTCACCTTACAGGGCTGTAGACCACCAGAACTCACTCCTCCTATTAAATATGATTTGGGGGCGGTGCCTATGGCTCAAAGAAGGAGGGTGCCGGCCCCATATGCAGGAGGTGGTGGGTTCAAACCCAGCCCTGGCTAAAAAAAAAAAAAAAAAAATCGCAAATTAAATAAATAAATAAATTTGATGTTGTAACCTCTGCTCATCCTCCTCTCCCCCCCATACTTCCCAGCCTCTAATGGACAAACTTTTACCCTCTCTTTCCATGGAACCGCTCCTTTTATTCATCCCAAATGAGATGAAATGTTTTGAGAGACTCAGAATGGAGAAGGATGTGTAGATAAATATGGAACATCCCCAAACAAAAAAATTTTTTTTTTTTTTTTTTTTGAGACAGAGCCTCAAGCTGTCCCCCTGGGTAGAGTGCCATGGCATTACAGCTCACAGCAACCTCCAACTCCTGGGCTCAAGCGAGTCTCCTGCCTCCGCCTCCCAAGTAGCTGGGACCACAGGCGCCCGCCACAACGCCTGGCTATTTTTTGGTTGCAGCCGTCATTGTTGTTTGGCGGGTCCGGGCTGGGGATTCGAACCCGCCACCTTAGGTGTACGTGGCTGGCGCCTTAGCCGGTGGAGCTATAGGCGCCGAGCCAACAAAAAATTTTTTTTGAAAAAAGATGTTTCTAAGAGTCTCAGAAATTACATTCCCTATCTCCTTAAGGATAACCAAAAATGTTTAGCAAAATAATAAAATCAAAGCTGCTGGTTCTCAACCTAAAATGTTTGTCAAAAGACCTGGAAAATAAACGGGCGTGCTTTTCCTCTAACAAAGGAAGAGCATAAATCTTTGCTCAGCAGTTATGTTTGCTCTGTAATCTCCTTAGACACGAGTTCAGAAGAGGGAGAGTGGAGTGGTGGAAAAAGGGATCACAAATCTGTTGCCACGCAGCCGTGTGCGCCCATGGAAATTGTCTTATCCGTGGTAGGTGTGAAACATCACCATTTCTTTCACACGTGCTGCTAATTTTCTACCTCAGGGGTTGTCAGGTGCTGGAAGCGCTATTTTCTTTCCTCCTAGCGACATCAATGGAATATACCTGATGCAGAGAAGTGTCCTTCACTGCCTAAGATGTATTTTTTTTTCCGTTGTTTCCATTTCAAGCACTACTTTTTAAGTAACTTCTACACCAGAGAGGAGAGTGCAATTTAAGTTTTTGATATATATCAAATCAAAGAATCGTAAGCTGTCTTGGGAATCTTAGTTCATCAGGGCAGGCATCCCTGCCATTGCATCAGTGGCAGCTGGATTTCCAGCCTGTGCCTAAACACATCTTGGTCTCATTATCTGATGGGACAGCTCTCTGCATTTTTTGCAGAGCTCTCCTAATGAGACTAATGAGAAGATCCTTTTCTGTATGATACAGAACTCTTCATTTTCTTCTTATCCTGACTCCCTTTATTCTGGTCTTATTATGTGGTCATTTTTCTTAGTAGTCCCATTTTCCCCAGTAATTAGCATATGCTAATCTTGAATAGATTATCAAAGATTCTCTACAATCCACAGATGTGCAGATTGCAGGTTTAAATTAGTCTGCTGTGTGCTACCATCACAGGTAGATCCCCTATGCTAAACTACTCCAGGTGCCACTCAGAGATGTCTCAAGAGCAGACGGTTTAGGCAAACCCCTATCTGTGGCACACATGAAAATTATTCGAGATTAGCTTTTGTACTGGAGATGCTGCCTTAGAAATGATTTCTGTATCATGTTCTTCAAACTCATTTTCAGTAGTTACCAACATTTTTATCCCTCCCAGGGACTTTCCAGACTGAGGAAATGATCAATAATTTCTAACTCTAATCAATTGTGGTTAACCTGGGTATTGAGAGGAAAGACACCTAAGGGCAAGTTCCAAAATTGTTTAGAATGAAACTAGTCGAATGTAGAGCTAACTGGAAAAAAAATACACTGTAATTTTATTTACTTATAATTACATCCAATATTCACAAATACTTTTATCTGTTCAAGAGATACTATTGAATGCATACAAATAACCTATACAGCTTAGGAATGTTGACTATTACATGAATCCCTTGATATTAAAGTAGCCTTAAAATTACTGTTAAAATGGGCTTTTACAGTGTTTGTATAAACTTAATTGTCCCTTTTCCCCTTAATATACTAGGCAAAAATGTAGAAAGAGCTATTCTTTTTATTTTTTTTCCCCCTCATTCAATAACCTTATCCCTTTCCTTCAGAACCCTAATTTCTCAGGATTCAGGCCCTCGGCATTACCTACCCCCGCCTGTATCTATTTAGAGTCAAGTCAATCTTCTACTCTTAGGAAAAGTTGGGCACAGGGAGAAAGTGTTTTTAGGATTGTGAAAGGAGAAAAACATTTTTAGTCGGCATTGGCCAAAAATGTGATTGTAGATACGCAGCAGTTCCAAACAATACGTGCTTTTAAATAGGTAGAGGGTTGTGTTGATTCATGAGAAACTTAATTTTTTCCTCCAACACATCAGTACCGTTGTTATTGTTGTTGGTATTTTTAAAATCAGGGCCCGACTAGAGATGAGTTTATCTCCTCCTGGACTATGGGTCTTAGCAGAGAATGTTACTTCCTTTCCCTGCATTATTCTCTAGCCTCTAAGGGTGAATTCGATGTGGGAAGTCAGATGGTAGGTTAAGAAGCAAATAAATGCCCTCTGCCTTTTGATCTGTAATTTCTAAGCCCATAGAGGCTGAAGACAATGTCATGTATAGTTTGACTCTGCCCTCACGTTGCAAGCCCCAAAGGGGAGATTTAAATATTTTCCTCTTTTTCTTGCATTTTTTTCTCCTTTCCTATATGATACAGGAGATGTAGAGTTGAAAAAGAAGGAATGAATTCCACACTGGTACAACAGAAGAAATCTTGGGGTTGGTCCCCACCTGGCTTTAAGGTCAGTTAACTAGGGAAAGAAACATCACGAAGTTTCAGAAACTTACTGGGCTTTGCAATATCATGGTCTCGTCACATACCACAGGCCCATGTCCCCAAATGTTCTTAGCAGCCCTCTTACCCCTTCTCCTATGTGCCTCTCTTCCTGCCTCCTTTCTGCTCTTGCTTGGACAACCAAACTTCTTTAACAGGTGGTTCATAGACCTGCCAGTTTTCTGACCTTGGACAAATCACATATACATATTCTTCACGCATATAAGGTGGAGTGAATACCTAACTTGCTTGGCTACTATGAAAAGGAAAAGTGGGTTAAGCCTAGTACTTGTGCAGTGTCTAGGACAAAGCTCAGTCTCTGTCGCCAGCAACTCATTATTTGAAAGAATTTGTCTACACTTACCATTTCTTCTCTTAGTTTGATAAAGAAGAAGGACATACTATATCACAGATTTAACTGGGGCATCCTGGGTGGGGACTTGAGATGGAGTAGAATGGCCAGGAAGATTTCAAATTCTTCAAGTACAGATTTCAGAGAATAGCACTCTTCAGACTGTGTTTTTTCCAGGGGTTAGAGGAGAAAATATGTTTGAGTATGTGCGTGTCACCATGTCTGCATGTTTATCATTCAGGAGGAGCTGATGAGCTAAGAGAAACAACTTATGGCCTTCCCACGTTATTTTTTGTTTCCTATATTTTCAGTGAATTCAGTGAAAACGTATGGTTATTGCTTCCAACATTTTTTCCTCAACTTGCATGACTTGGTAGGTTGTGTTTTTTATTCACTTCACATTTGGATTCAGAGTGAACATTTCATTTCTTGTGTCTAGAGAGAAATGTTAAACAACTGAGAAATCATAAAATATTACCAGGATGTAAGTACAATACCTGAAAGTGAGATTTGGTCCCATGTTCCCCAGACTGGCTTCTGGGAGTGGGATCAGGGCAAGCAGTAGGGCTTCCAAGGTGCTGCCTCAGGCCTCAGCGGGGTGCCTCAGAGAGAATGTGGATTGTAGCTGGGTTGAGCTCTGACCTTTGTCACTGGGAAGGACATTGGCCTGACACAGACAGTCCAGGGCTCATATGTGTTTCCTTTGCTGATGTGCAAGAAAACATCAACATGGCTTAAATATCTTTTTCTGGGGACACACATCACCTGCAAGTGTCAAGTGATAATTTTATTCTATCCAAAGGGAATCAGCTCATTGAAAATGGAACCACTTTAGGACTGCAGAAGGAGGAGGTATTCTGTTTGGTATTTTTTTTAGAGGTCTTTTAGGCCATGCTGAAGATCTTTTCAGGTACTGTTTGTAAAAAAAAAATGTGTCAGTTATGACTGCCATTTCTGTAGAAAACATACGTTGGTAAAATGTTTTAATAATGAAGGGGGAAGAAGTCCTGTATTCTCAATACCATGTGTCTTTAAAATGAGAATAAGAGCAAATGCTTTATAGTACTATGTAATAAGCTTGCTTCTAAATACATGATGATGATTAAACTTCACAAAAGTCTTATGAGATATTGACCCCAGTTTACCAAAGTGATGACTCGCATTTAGAAAGTGGCAAAGTCAGAATTCATATTCAAATCCTTATAGCCTGTCTCAAGTTCATGTTCTTAATGGATGATGTTATATTTAGCTAGTCACCAAGATGTTTATTCTGTCACTCCCAAATACTGAAGTGTTTGAGACAATCTGAGGGAGTGAGCTTACCCATCCCCTTTTCCCACTTGTGTATTGATGTTCTCTAGAGATGGTGGTTGACCCAGCATTTGATGGCTGCTTGTAGAGAGGCTCTCAGCCTGGAAGCCCCACTTTTGGGCTGAGCTGTCTGAAGTTTGGGCAAGTACTTCAACTTTGGGAAGTATCAACTAGGTTCTGTCCCTCCAGGATGAGAATGCACGGCAGGACTGACATGTATTGGTAGGAACTTGATGATGTGACAACCAAGGAACACTAAGAAGAATTTGGAGCTTATGTCCAGAGAGATGAGATTCTGGTGGTGCCCACTTAGCCTTGGTTCTGGAAGTTCCAAAGATAATCCCAAATCACCTGTAATTGCACACCTTTCACAGAGGCCAGTGGGAGTTGCCCTGGTAGTCATCCACATCCCAGCTCACACTTTCTCTGGCTCACGTTCAACAACTGTTTTAAGGGGCTGTTTGAGCCTTTTGCCTCTGAGCTTTTCAGATTAGGGTTTGTGCTTGTCCCTCCTATGCTTAGAACTCTCTCTTTCCTTAAATGACTTCGTTTTGACATGTCTTTTAGCTCTTACCTTGTACTAGGAAAAACCACTCCCTGTCCAGACCTTGTACAGTTTCAATTCCATTTTTTGTTGACTATATGTTTTTCCATTTATCCTTCCTAAGAGAATTTTACAGCATTTTTCCAGGTTCAAAATCATATGTTGAAATTTATATTGAAATTGATTTAATTTTATGATTTGACTGGGAAGAGTTAGTTCATTTTAAAAAATGTATTGTTGACTTTCTCACAAAAGACATCTAAATATGCTTTATTTATTTATTTTTTATTTCAGAATATTACAAGGGAACAAATGTTTTAGTTACATAAATTTCTTTTGTACAGTTGGAGTCATAGTTGTAGGTGTACCCCTCACTTAACAGATGTAATGTTCACTATCTGAATTGATTCATTTACTATGATAAATTCTCTCATCCTTATTCTTCCATAGTTTTTAATTTTTTGAGGTTTTTTTATCCCTATGTACATTTTTATATGTTTTAAATTTAGTTCCTGTATATTTGTTGGCATATTTATTTCTACAGATTTTGTATTTCATCGGTCCCTTGAACAAGGTATTTTTTGTTTCTCTTCTAACAATGTATTGCTAGGATATAAAGAAACTATCAATGTCTGAATGTTTATTTTTTTAGCTGATCTTCTTTCAGACATTTTATATTAGTTGTTAAAGTTTTTCAGTTGATAGATTGATCAGGAAGCTTCATTATTGAGTTTTTCTTGCACAGGACTTAAAATTTTCCATTTGGCATGTTTCTGCTTCCAGTATTTTCCTCCTGAGATTTGTTCCTTGAATTTTCGCATTCTTGTTATTGGCAAACTTTGCTTATTACATATCGACCATATTTTTTTTTTTTTGTATTATTTCAAGAGCATGAAAAGAGTTACTCAAAAATTTGGTAGTAATATTGCCTTGTATTAGATTCAAATTTACTGTACCTCTTAGACTTATAAGTTTAAACATAGAGACTATGTCTTAGAAAGTGAGTAAAGGGTTTTTATTTCATTTAAAATTTTTCACCCTTTGAGGTCTTGGCAATGATTTGCCTGTCTTACTGGCAAGGAATGAGATCCCAGAAAGCTCTTTCCCTGAAGGTACATAATTTAGAATGATATCTGAACAAATAATACACAAATCACGGAGTATGGCATTTTGGAATCAAGTATTTAGCATTACTAATTTTTTGTGAGCCTCCATAATCTTTAATTGTGGGATTTATTCTTGGGATGATAGTTAGGATTATAAAATATGTTTATTTAACAAGTCTTTACAGATCACCTGCTATAATAAAAAAAATAACCATTGTAGTGGAAAAAATAATTGCAGCATTATACAATTACTTTACCTGGAACTATATAAATACATTACTATATCTGGTTTAAGTGTTTACATATATTATTTCATTTATTTTCACTATAGCACATGAGGTAAGTGTTTAATCCCTCTTCTAAACTGTGTCCTTAAGAAGTTGACTGATTTGCTCAAGGAAATACATTTAGTGTTGGAGCCAACATTTGAACCTGACAACACCCTTTCTCTTGATCACCAAGAACACTATTAGTTGTTATTGATGCACATAATTTGAAAAGAAATACTCAATATCTTTAACATATTTAGATGTCTATTAGAGAGACAGACATTCAAATAATATATAACATGAAAACTATAAACATACTGTAAATGGAAGTATATACAAGCTGTGATGGGAATACGGTTGCTCATGATATCATCATTTATTTGCTTTTTAATGTAGATGTAACATGACCTCACTGGAGATCTCAACCAAAAATGGTTTTTAAACTTTCATTTAGTCTATGACAAAGATGGGGGAAAAGTTTTTCTTTGCTTAGTGAATGAGTATCTCACAACATCTTCTTTATAGAGAAGGTGAAATAAACATAATCTGGGAAGAATCCCTAGCTCTCAAGATCAGAGAATCCCAGACCCCTTTAGTTTCCATTTATTCATCTCACGTGACAGTAGGTTCCTTAGGATCCTATCTTTACTTGGCATCTATTCTTGGTTATCAATCCTGTCCCCACTTATATTTATCCTGCTTTTATTCCTCCCTAAGACTGTGCTTACAGGCTACTAAAACGTGGGTAAATTTAAAAAAAATTTTTCAATCTTTTCTATTTTGAAATACAATCAAAGTCTGTTCCCAAACAAAACTCAACTCAGTTGAATTTGTTTGACCTACTTAATTTTTATTGCATAGATAAAATAACTCATGGAATTAATTTTTCACCTTCCTCAGGGTTCTTCAGTTTTGTGTCAAATTGGGTAGACGTGCTAAAGAGTTAAACTGGTTGTGTTTGCTTTTTATCATTCTCCTTAGATCGTCCTTTGCATTTATGTAGATATATAATTTAATGATTAGCAACTAATAAAAACATGGATTATAATCTTTGTCAAACTGAACATTAATGTTGCTCCTTTGAAATGAATAGCTTAATGAGAATCTATCTTATTTTTAAATGAGTTTTTATTTGAAGATACTGTTCATGTCAGTGGATAATAACCAAATACTATATAGAGTGTTGCAATGGTTTGGACTGATCTGAGAGCCCTTGAATGGCCATATTTAGGTTCTTTGGTTATAATGTAGCAGATCTGCTTATATTATAACAGGGCCAGCCTATTTCTATTGTTGAGCAGATGTCTATATTAATAATACCTTTTCCATTCTGATAAAGAGAATTAGTCATATTTGGTTTTATAAGTAACTTGTCCAAGGGCAGGAAATTCTGTAGCACCTTAAAATATGCCAGCAGGAGCCATGATTTCTCCTCAAAATGCTATTTTCTCAGTTCAAGGTCCCATGGCAAGAATAGTTAAGTAAATAAACTAAAAGTCTGCATAACCACTGTGGCAATTATGAGTTCAAGGGGGCACAGTGGCTGTGGGGAGCATAATTGACCTATAGCCCCAGCTGCTATGCTTCAAAATGCATTATGCATCTCTGCAGAGGACACACTTCTTGTGGGCTACATTCCCCAGTGACTGAGCAAGGCCAAGATACAACGGCAGATCTGTTTCTGGGTGACACAGAGCTCAGGCCATTTTGGTTTCCCAGTTCCAAATGTCCCACTGAACTCACTTTGAACTGTACTGTTGTCTAAGACACTTTTACTCAACCTCCCTTCCTTCTCACCTTTACCCAGGGTCAGAGTCGGTTACACATGGTGGTTTGACAACTGTCCCAGCCTCTCCTGGCTCTCTTCTTATTTTCTTTTACAGATGTTGTCCCTAATAAATCTCTGTGCAGCTGATCAATCCCATATTGACATCTGATTCTTTTTTTTTTTTTAATTGAATGGTGACGATGTACATTAATGCAATTCTGGGGTACAATGTGGGATTTTCCCATACAATTTGAACCATTTCCAACAAACTGGTTAACATAGCCTTCATGTCATTTTCTTAGTTATTGTGTTAAAATGTTCATATTCTACTCTTAGAAAGATTCACTTATGGGCAGCGCCTATGGCTCTAAGGAGTAGAACGCTGGCCCCACATGCTGGAGGTGGTGGGTTCAAACCCAGACTCAGCCAAAAAAAAAAAAA
>NW_003852406.1:6836762-6856183 GCF_000181295.1 Otolemur garnettii
ACAGTGTGGCGTTTTCACATACAATTTGAAACATTTCCATCAAACTGGTTAACATAGCCTTCATGTCATTTTCTTAGTTATTGTGTTAAAATGTTCATATTCTACTCTTAGAAAGATTCACTTGTACCCTTGTAAGATAAACCACAGAAGTGATCCCTCCACCCATTCCCCCCTCCCCTCTCCCTCCACCCATTCCCCCCTTGACATCTGATTCTTAAAGGATCAGTCTGATGCTGCCAATTTGAGTCCAATGGGAACTTGTGCATTTTATATCCCCATACTTTGAAGTAACTGTATAATTGTGTCTTTTCACAAGCTAGACTGACAACCTTATAGTGTGAAACTTTAAAACAAGTCTGTCTTTGTCTACCATCCCTTCAAACTTGCTTTCAGGATTTGTTCTTCCCATAATCTTAATGAAAACTGGGGCAGATGCCATTGACTTTTACGTTATTCTCAGGTAACAAAAAAGTCCTTTAAATAGTTTACTAAACAGTCTCAGTTCATTAATTACTGTACTCACTACCATGTAATAATCGAAATGTCAATTAAGGATTTGTTAAATTTCTTCCTCTCCTCCAGTTCAGATCTATGACCTATGTCTGAGTTTTGGCAAGTGTTAATGGCTGAAGCCTTCTCTATCAGGTTTTGGGGAAGACCCATCCTTGCTGGTGGCCTCTCATTCCTTTTCCAGTGAATGGGCAAATGCAAAGTGATTCAGTTATTTCACCTAAATTCTCCTTCATCCATATAAACAGCTCTAACATCTTTGTGGTGGGAGATCTAAATTCATTCTGGTGGTTCTCTTAGGCAACATCTAAGACTACCTCACACGGACTCTCTCAGAGGCGGTCCCCATCTGTTCTGTAGGAAAAACACATCATTCATTTTCCAACAAAGTGATGCAGGCTGCCCAGCCAGGCAGCCTTGCTGCAGAACACTGGCACCTCAGCAGACAGACTGCTGCAGATTTTCCTTACTTAGTCATGGAACTCCAGAAGATATAAATTAAGCTCTATACCAGTCCCATTCAAGGTCTTTCCCTAGACTTGAGGAATGAAAAGGCACCTTCTATTTCCTACAGGTTGGGTTGTGGTAGAGTGAGGAGAACTCTTCTGATGCAACATTCTGTCCAAAATTCCTCTAAATTTTAAGCCTCTTCTTGGCCATTTCAACCTTTCCTAGAAGCTGGAGGTGTGTTTTATGCTCCGTGTTTGTCACTAAGTGAGTGTTAAGTGACCTTGTCTACTTCAGTGGTTCCACTCTGGAATGTAGGAAGAGCAGGCTCCTGTTACGTAGATCGACGTTCAGAGTGTGGTCCATGTACCAGCAAAATCCTCACCTGGCAGCTAAGAAATGCTGGCCTCATCCCATACCTCTGAATCAGAATCTGCATTTCAACCTGGTACCCAGGTGACTCATGTTCACGGTCACTTTGGAGAAGCACTAGCCTAGACACTCAGCTGAAACAAAGGTAAGAATTATCCCCTTTTAACATTCTGTTACAGCAGTAGCTGTTATTTATTCAACAAACATGTATTGGCCACTGTGAGAGACAAGGCATATTCAAAAGGCTTTGTTGAGATCTTGTAGGGAGCGTGAACAACTTCATACATAAACATAATACAAAGTATGAAACTGAAATGCTAACCAAGTAATATAATTCCATAGGAATTTAGAAGAGGAAGAATACTTTTTGACTGGATATTCAGATGGGAAATGGTTTGAATTGAGTGTTGAAAGATACATAGCACTTGGCCATGTGGAGTGAGAAACTGGTCTTTTTATTTAGAAGGGTTAGAGTACACAGAAGTGCAGAGAGCAGCTATATTTGCTAGGAGAGAGGGTGCATGAAGGCAGTAATGGTGGCAACACTAATGAAGATTCATCGGGGTCTTGAATGGGGACTCAGAGTTTATATTTCACTACGAAGTCAAGTGTAGGGGTCTGTGGGGTATGGAGCGACTCTCCTTAGCTGCTAGGATTCAGCTGGGACTAGTGTGAAAGAGTGATGGCTTTACACTTTATTTGGTATTAACATAAGGGCATACACTATTAGGTTACATTGTTGCATGTGTTAGGAAACGTCCAGGTTATATTTGAGTCCTGCACTTAGGAGATGTGCCACATATCCCTACATTGTACCTGTGAGGTGGGGGCGTACTCAGCTTCTCCCCCTTTTTCTCCCTCCTGCCCCTTCTTGAATTTAATGATTTTTTCCCTTTGTACAGGCCTGTACTTTTCCCTCTGCTTGTTTCAAATCAGTATTGAGTACATGGGCTGCTTACTTTTTCATGTTTGAGATACTTTACTAAGAAGATCGTTCTTCAACTTCTTCCAGGTAAATAAAAAAGTGTAAAATTTTGTTGTGAAGTGAAGCTCTGGCTAGAGCAGAAAGCGTCCATCTGGAAATGAGAGATTGGATTGTGCTAGGTTGCTGATTTCAGGGTTGGGCATAAGATCTTTTGATGCTTCTCTTTTCTTTATCTGAAGAAAAAATAATCTGTGATAGACCAAGAGCTATGATCTGAAGTATTCTCAGCAGAATTTTTGGAGGGAAAAATTTTAGAGCCTGTTTTGAAGAAGTGCTGATCTCTTCCCAGCAAACCTTCTCTTGTCGTCTCTATTTAGATCTCCAGTCCTTCGGTGGTTCGTATGCTCTCTTTAAATGGTTGATGCCCTGTTCTGACACAGTCTCCCCCCTGCTGCCAGAGTAGTCTTTGGACATAGATCATGACAATTCCCTGTTTTAAGCACTTCGAAACAACTTACAATACATGCTAATTTCCTTACCATTGCCCACCCATTTAGTGTGGCCCCATCCCGCCTCCCCCCCCCACCCTTATCTAATGTTCCAACACCTTCATTCATTGAACTCTAGTCTCCCAGACAATAGACGGAAATGTGAAGTAAGAGAGATCTAGGAAGAAAGCAAAGAAGGATCTATCTCTCTGTGTACACATATATATGCGAACTACTTTTTAATAACCAGAAGGATATATGATAAATTAGTAAACGTGATTATTTTGTATGCGAGAGAGGATATTGAGGTTAAAAAGGGAATTTTTATCAATAATATGTGAATACAGTTCTCTCCAATAAAAATATGATTCTGTATCATCGAAAAATTTTTAGTCGGACTTAAAAGAAAATCTCAGAGAGGATATAACTATTCCCTTCTCCAAAAGCCCTGGTAGAGATAATCCTTTATCCTTCCTCTATGTTCTTATAGTAATATGGTTACAGCTCTATTCTAACGTCTCATTATTCTACAAATATTTATGGAACATCTATTTGATATGTACTTAGCTAAGACAGTCACTGTCCCTTTACTTAAGGATATTACTTTGCATAATTGTTTTGATGCTCCTTTCTCCTTTAAAATTATTACCTGTTTTACTACATATTCTATTTGTTAGATTGCATTTTTTATTTTAACAACTTGTCTCCGAGGTCTTTCTCTGAAAGGAGATAGGGATTTGCCTTAATTTCACCCATATGTTAGAAAATTAGTTGTTTTAATGGAGAACTTGAGGCATCTCTTTGTAAGATCAGGATGAGACGCTGATAAATTACCTTGCCTGGTGTTCTATGTATCTTGATGATTATCAGATAATTGGTCATGTATTCCTTCTTTAATTTGTGAAGGAATCTGATCTGGGTCCCAGGGTAACAGATTGTTTTCTAGACAGAAAACATCAGAGGCAAAGAAGTTTAACTCAATTATGTTCAGAGCAACTTCAAGGAGTAGAGCCAGAGGAGGTGAGACTGGAACTCATCTAGTGGTTCATGTATCTGTTCACCTGTCCGTCTTTCCTGTGTACATACGTGTACACAGTGAGATAGAACCTTCTTTGCTTTTTGCCTTTTTGAAAGGGTTAATTTTGTTTAGTTATGAAACTGATATTCTTAGAAGACTCATCTCTAAGAGGAATTCATCAAAATAACAGTTATGATTATTGACAGAATTGCTTGCAAAATGAGTATTGTGAAGGGAACAGTACTCATTTATACAGAGATGCTAGTATTTTAAGAAAAAGGCTCCTTCCTGTAGAGATACATTTTATATATACTAAATGATCACGAACATTTCTGTGACATTCTTGGTTTTACTGTGCATTGACTATTAGAAGAATACCGTGAAGTGTGTTTTTTTAAAATTTTTACTTATTTATTTATTTTTATTTTATGTTAACGTGAGGGTATAAATAACCTGCATAAAATTTGCATTTGTTAGGTAACGTTCTTTTTGTAGTTGTGTCTCACACCCAGAAGGTGTGCCATATACCTCTAAGGAGAACATTCTAATTGTTCCCATTAAGAGGAATCACCCCAACCCCCCCCCCGTTTCTGTCTCCCCCTCCTTTCTTCTCCTATCCCCCAACTTGGGGTCATGAATTAGATCATCAACTGGCTTCATATTAGTATTGGGTACATTGAATATTTACTTTTCCATTCTTGTGATACTTTACTAAGAAGAACATGTTTCAACTCCATCCAGGTTAATATAAAAGATATAAAGTCACTACTTTTTTATGGCTGAATGGTATTCCATGGCATCCATATACACTGTCTGTTCATCCATTCCTGGGTTGATGGGCATTTACGTTATTTCCACATCTTGGCAATTATAAATTGAGTGAGATAAAAAATCTAGTGCAAATGTCCTTATGACAAAATGATATTTTTTTTCTAGGTGGATGCCTAGTCATGGAATTGTGGGATCAAATGGGAGGGTTAATTTGAGGTCTTTGAGGATTCTACACACTTCTTTTCTAAGAGGCTGTATGGGTTTGCAGTCCCACCAACAGTGTAAAAGTGTTCTCCTCTCTCTACATCCTTGTCAGCATCTGCAACTTTGGAGACTTTATGACGTGAGCTAAGCTTTCTGGGGTGACGTGATATCTCAGGGTGGCTTTGATTTGCATTTCTCTGATGATCAGTGATGATGAAAATCTTTTCATATGTTTGTTAGCCATTCATCTGTCTTCCTCAGAGAAGGTTCTGTTCATGTCTCTTGCCCAGTGATAAATGGGATTGTTCGCTCTTTTTTTATTGATTAATTCAAGTTCTCCATAAATCCTAGTTATCAAACTTCTGTCAGATTTGTAACATGCAAATATCTTTTCCCATTCTGAAGGTTTTCTATTTACTTGATTGTTGTGTCCTTACCTGTGCAGAAGTTTTTCAGTTTAATTGTCCCATTTGTTTATTTTTCTGTTGTTACAATTGCCACTGAAACTTTCTTCATAAAATCTTTCCCCAGGTCCATAACCTCAAGAGATTTTCCCATACTTTCGTCTAGGAACTTTATCATTTCATGCCTTAGATTTAAATATTTTTTTCATCTTGAATCAATGTCTTTCAGGGATGAAAGGTGCATGTTCAGTTTCCGTCTTTCACCTGTGGTTATCCGGTTCTCCCAGCACCATTTATTAAATAGTAATTCTTTTCCTGAGTGTATGCTTTTGTTTGGCTTATCAAAGATCAGATGGCTGTCAGAGACTGATTTCATCTCTTGGTTTTCTATTCAATTCCAATGTCTTTGTCTCTATTTTTGTGCCAGTAGCATGCTATTTTGATTGCTGTGAACTTGTAATATAACCTAAAGTTTGGTAGAGTGACGCCTCTGGCTTTATTTTTATTACTAAAAATTGCTTTGGATATATGTTTTTTTTTCTGGTTTCATGCTAAATGAAGAACTATTTTTTCCATTTCTTCAAAGTATGTTGTTGGCATTTTAATCTGAACCTGCAGATTGCTTTGGGATGTATAGACATTTTAACAAGGTATTCTTCCCACAGAAGAGCCTGGTATGCTCTTCATTTGCTAATGTCTTCTGTTATTTCTTTTCTTACTGCTTCATACTTTTCTTTGCGGAGGTCTTTCACGTCTTTTGTTAGGTATATTTCTAGGTAATTTCTTTGAAGCTCATGTGAATTATGTCTTTGATTAGCTTCTCAACTTGGCTGTTGTTGGCATAGACAAAGGCTACTGATTTGTGGACATAGATTTTATACCCTGAGATGTTACTGTATTTCTTGATTACTTCCGGGAGTCTTGTAGTTGAGTGTCTGGGGTTCTCTAAGTATAAGATCATATTAGCAGTAATGAGCAACAGTTTGACCTTCTCTGCCCCCATGTGGATGCCCTTTATGTCCTTCCCTTGCCTGATTGCGTTGGCCAGAACTTTCAGAGCTATGTTGAATAATAGTGGAGATAGAAGACATCCTTGTCTGGTTCCATTTCTAAGTGGAAAAGCTTTCAGTTTTACTCCATTCAGTATAATATTAGATGTGGGTTTGTCATAGATGGCTTCGGTCAGTTTAAGAAATGTGCCACCTATACCTGTATTCTTAAGTGTTCTTGTTAGAAAAGGATACTGAATTTTATTGAATGCTTTTTCTGCATCTATTGAGAGGGTCATGGTCTTTGTTTTTATCTGTATGTTAAAACAGCCTTGTATCCCTGGGATGAAGCCTATTTGATTGTGAGATACATATAGTTTTAATCTGTAGCTGTAATCTATGGGCTAAGATTTTATTGAGTATTTTTCCATCTATATTCATTAGTGTAGTTATCCTTTTTAGTTGGCTCTTTTCCTGGTTTTGGTATCAAGGGGTATGTGTGTGTGTGTATGTTTGTGTGTATGGCATTCCTGAACATCAGATAGAACGATGGTGTTAGGAGATGGAGAACATATGTTGTTTTGTTGTCAAAAATTAGGGCCAGAATCCACTCTCTATTTGGAGAAGAGATAGGTCCTGTCTTCCTCACTTACTTGCCCTCAGTCAAGGCCTAGTTGCTTTGTCAACATTCAGTTCCCACGGGATTGGGGTGCTAAAGTTCTCACCAGATTCCTTAGGAGGCACATCACACAGTTCCTCCTGACAATTCCTGGGGCCATTCAGCTTGCTCCAAGGGTGGATGCCTGAGCTTAGTAGGTGTGCCAGAACCATCCATGCACTAGGACCCTGTGGACCCTTTCTCCCACAATGGCAGGGCCCAGCTAGCAGCCAAGCAGGGGGGAGATCCATCCCACCTGGTATCAATCCTGGCTGCCGCACACTGTTTGAGTCCACCCACTCGGTTAAGCCTTCCAAGCAGCTCCAATGAGCAGTTTAGCTTAAAATGAAAACAGTGCAGGAGAGCCTCTTCCTGTCCCAGTCCTCCACAGGTGGGCTGGGCAGCTGGTCTCTGCCTGTTCCCAAGCATTCAACTGCTGTACTAGTTTTTTTCAGTTCCAGACCTCCTCGCTGTCTTTTGTCATCCACCACTACTTCACCGTGCCCCTGGCATGATGTCCCTGGGTAGGTTCTTCCAGCTGGAGGTGGCTGGATTTTTCCTTCCTCTGCCTTGCTGTGAGTGGCTAGTAAGGAGATGTTTCTGGTCTGCCATCTTTCTCTTTCCCCTGCAGTTCATGTTTAAATTCAAAAAATTTCTCTTACAGAATAAAATTCTAGAATTACAATTACTTTCCAAACAAAGTCAGATGAAATTTCTGCAAACTTTAGGAGCTTCTTTTGATAACAACTCTATGTCAGTGTCTCCAGCTGTAGTTTTCAATACTCCCCACCCCTACTCCCTGGAAGTAATAGTTCTGACCACATGTGAAGTGTTTTTGTTGTTGTTGTTGTTTTTGTTTTGTTTTGTTTTGTTTTTGCCAGTACAGAGGTCATAGAAGTCACAGAAGATTCAGTGGTCTCAGCTGGGTGTAGTGACCAGGGAAGGTCATTCTGGGTAAAACTGAGCTAAAGCACATGCTTAATACTGGTAACACCCTCTGTAACTTCCTTGCCTTCTTCCCTACTTCCAAGAACTGCAGGAAGTACCAGATTCTTAGTCCACTTTTATGCACATGCCTCCATTTTCTTTCCAGGGATAAAGGTGTCAAGTTTTACTTTTATAATCCCTCTCATAAATTATAATGAAAAGAAAGACACACCAGCATAAAATATATAGCTATATGTCACAGTGAATTACACTTTTCTAATTCATAATACAGAAAACCAGTGTGCAGTGTTGAACCTTTCCATGAGTACAATTTAAACATTTACTAAGAAAAATTTTAACCAAGAAATTCAATGTGTTACTGAACTAAATGCTTTGACCAAGGTCAAAAATGAACTCCACCCGGTCAACTCAGCCTGCATCTCATTCACTTCCTTAGTGTAATTTGATATGATTGGCGATTGTCCTATTAAAACATTCTCCACTTTTGGCTTCTTTGACAATACATTTACCTGGCTTTTCTCCTACTTCAGTGGCTACTTCTTTTCAAGAATTATCCAAAATCTGCATCCAAATTCTAAATGTCGATGCATTTTAGGTCTTAGAACTGGGTCTTTTTCTCTTCCCCATTTAAACTCTATGTGATTTCATCTAGTTACATTTTTATGCCAAGAACTTAGTTTATATGTTGAGAGTCTAGACATTTACTCTGAGCTTAGTACCCATATATTCAATAATTCATGTAGCAGATGTTTCACAGTGTCAATGGAAAAGAAGCCAAACTCTGTAAGATAATTTTAAAAAGTTTATTCTGAGTCAAATGTGTGTTACCATGGCCTGGAGAGGCATGTCCCAAGAAATCTTGAGCAAGTGGGTACAGCTTAGTTTTACACATATCAGGGAGATAGGAATTACATGTAAAGCCATATATCAATACTTGGAAGTGTACATTGGTTTGGTTCAAAAAGATGGGGCATATTGAAGTGGAGAATTACAGTTTATAGGCAGGTTTAAAGATTCTTTGATTTGTAATTGATTGAAGAAATGAAGCTTTGTCTAAAGGGTTGGTATGTTTTAAGTTAAGATGTCTGTTAGCCAGAGACAAGCCACTGGGCATAAACGCAGATTCAAGTGATGTGCTATGTAAATTACACCTATATGTGTGACTTAAGCACCTGTAAGTGTGACATAAGCTTTGTCTTACATACCGTTAGGCCTGTTAGTGAGTTACAAAGAGTATCTCCAAGGAGGGAAGGGGAATAAGGAGGCATGTCTCACCTCCCTTCTCATGGTCAGCAACTCACTTTGAAAACTTTAAAATTATGTAGCAATTCAATTTAAATTATTTCAGAATCTTTGTACCACTTTCTCCATCACTATCACTTAATCCATGCCATCTTCTCTTTTGGTGACTAATTTCATGGGTTTTAAACTCTTCACTTTGCCCAGCTCTGTCCTCATTCCCCAGCTCATTTTCCACATAGTAAAAGAAATGAATTAAAAGATATATTTGTTAAGGTATAATATATAATACACATATAGTAAAATTCACAAGACCAAAATGTATACTCAATCTGTATTCATGTTACTGTCTGTTGTTAAATTCATGTCAGTTGCTTGTAATTTGAAATTCTAGTATTTTGTTTGATTAATTCAGATTTCTGTTTAATGATATTTTTCGTCCTCTTCAACATATTTATCATGATTTTCAAAAAAAGTCATTGATAATTCCAATATCTATGTAACCTGTTAACCTGTTTCCATTTCTGCTCTTTTTACTTTTGGCTTGATTTTTAGGTATTTGGCTGCTAGCACAGATGAGGAATAAAATTTGTTTCCTGATTCATAGCCTATTACTATTTGTACTCCCTCTTTATTGCTATTTCTTTGCTTCTGTGTTTTACTGCCATATTGAGTTATATTACGATAGAGATGTTTGCCTTTATTCTCTTAGTGAGAATATCCTTCCTTTCCCCATCGTTTAGCTGGGTGTTGTGTTGGATGCCTGTAGTTCTAGCTGCTCAGGAGGCTGAGGCAGGAGAATTGCATAAGCCCAGGAGTTGGAGGATCTATGAGCTGTGACTCCACAGCACTCTACTAAGGGCAATAAAGTGAGACTGTCTCTCTAAAAAAAAAAGAAAAAAAAACCAATTTTCCCCATTATTTGTGTTTGAACTTTAAAAATACTTTAAAAGAAGAAGAACCTTTTCTTTTTTTAGCTAACTGAAATCTTATTCATACTCTCAATATAAAGACAAAAGTGCTGATACTTCTAGCCAAGTATGGGTGAGATATAGAATACATTCCATTTTTTGCAGATCTGCAAATGCTTATCCTCTTCTTGGGGGAGGGGTTCAGAGCAAAAATAAATAAATGACAAAGTATAATAAATACCTTTGTGTATATATTTTCTACTTTCTCAGTTTGGGATACCCTTAAAAATCCACATCTTCTTGAATGTTTAAGTTAAATGCTTCTAAGTGTTCGTTCTACCATTGAGAAAACGTTGTCTTTCCTGCTGTCTCTCTTGACCCCAACAGAGTAACATTTTCTGAGATAGTGACACAAGAAAATGCTACCCTGTTGTTGCCACAATACATGTGTCATTGTCAAAATAAGTAATTCCTTAGCCTGCTGCTGTACTAGTAGCATTAGCAGACTAATACTCTTTGCCATGACTCTTGTTATCTTGGAAAGAAGGTAGGTTCTGTACTTTATAGCTGAAGTTCATGGTCTGGCAATTTCATGGGGTACAAATCAGGGGAAAGAAGTCTTCCTTCGAGGTACTATTCTCAGAAATAGTTGTTTCTTGCCCAACACAGACTTGTGGACAGTTCATTATAGCAGTTTATTCACACAGAGACACTCTCACAATACATTCTCATGTACACATATACACACAAAAATACCTATACTCTTACATTTCTTTTCGGGGGGGTGGAGCGTAAATCAGGGTGACTGAGTAGAGCCTGCCTTCTTTACCTTAATGTCTAGGCCCTGGAGATCTAAAATCTTATCTTCTTAGGCCCAAAGCCTAATCTCTGCTTCTTGACACAGGTAGAATTAATATTTCTTCCAAGAAAAGCTATACCAGGTGATGTGTACTGAGTTTACTTTTTATAGTTTACAAAAGCATATCAAATTAATTACTTTATTGGAAATACAATAAGGTTATTTATCTTTTATAGATTAAAAGGATATTTTTCACTCCAAACATAACTTAATCATTCTATGAAATTTACTTGCTTGAATATTTTTTCCCCTATACTTATTGATTGCCTTGGTGTTTAACTTGCTTATTTTTCTATGACTCTATCATTACTTTTTTTCTACCTGTGCCATCAGACTTATCAGACAACTTAAAATTTTATTTTCCAAATGTGTTCACCTTTTAAAATATTATGTCAAATCTTTCTTTTCCTCTTCGTAGTCCTCAAATCTTTGGTCTCAATAAACCCAGTTTGGGGCTCAGTGCTCTGGATTTCTGCAATGCCTGCTTCATTGCTTTTCCTGAGACTTTCCTTGGCAGCCATTCTGAGAATTCCCTTCATGGCCCTCATGTGATAACTGGATTCAATATCTTTTTTGGGTTTGTCTCTATTTTCACAGAGATCAGTAACTTGCTGAGAAAGAATCCATAATGAGGCTCACTTTTTCTTTCTTTTTTGAGAATATTCCCGTTTGGAATTGTTTTAATCCATGAGGATTTTTATTTTATGTTACTTTTTCCAGGTGTTCAGCTCAAACACCGGGCAGTAATTTTTTTAATTTCAGGTCACTATGGAGGTACCTATGATTAAAGAAGTTCTTAGGTTGCTATTCTTCCCCTACCCCAATGTCTTTATTCTTTCTGTTTCCTTTAACTTGAGATTAGACTCTCATGATCGACCACTAATGATCTCATTTGTTTTATTTTCTTTTCCTTTATCTTCATGTTCTGACTTCTGAATGATTTTCTGAACTGTTTTTCGACACTTAGTAGTTTTATTTTAGCTGTCAGTTTTTTAATAGCCAAGAGTTCTCTCTTATTTTCTGATACGTTTTTATGGCATCTTTTTTTATTTTATGATGCAATACATTTTTTAGTTTCCTAAAGAATTATATTTATAGTTTTTTTTAAAAAAATTTGCTTCCTGCTTGTTCTATCTGCTGACTCTGATTCATATGTTTTTATTATTTCTTTTCCTTTTCTACCTTTGATATTAGCAGTTTGTCCTTCGTTGTCTTATCATCCTTGTCTATTTGTTCATATGTAGGAATGAGACGCATAAGAACATGACTGAAGCCCTCTGGGTACTGAGGTGGAGGTGTAGGTAAAAATGGCAGCAAGGCGGAATTTTCATTGGCATGTATGTATAAGTCTGAAAATGCTTCAGATGTCACTCTGTGGAAATCTTGACTCTGAGGATCTTTATTTTATCCAGAGGTAAAAGCTCTGTTGTTCCTATCTGAGGAACACATACCTGCTCTTGTAGAGCAGGGTACACAAGGGGGTCAATAGTTCAATCATTCATATACAGAATTTTATTTACTTTTCAATTTTTACCTCTTCCCCACTATTCACCTGGAGTTTCTGGGTCCATAGTGTCTCAGATTCAGTTCCACATGAGGTTAAACCTTGGGTCTCCTTCATGAGACAGTTAATAGTTTAACTGTTCATGGTGGAAAACCAAACATGGGGGTCTAAACAAGGTATTCAGATGGTTAATTATTGTTTTACTTTTAACCTGTTTCCCTAAGTCCACATTTTTTGGCACCTGCTGATTCGCAGTCTTTTGATGTTAGTAATTCACTTTTTTATAGTAATTGCCCACTGTAGGCTCTTTCCTATATTCCGAAGGTTTTTGTTTATTTTAGCATTTTATTGTAATTTATCAAGTTTGAACAGAAATGAAGTGCCCTGTGGCACTGGAAAACTTCAGGCGAGTAATGCATAGGAATCTATAAACACTCTAAGCTATAAATAACAAAAGACACTCCCACCCATTTGTGATGAAAATCTAGAGGCAGAAAAAAGTATAGTATGAACTGTTGCAGAACTCCTGAAAATCTGAACTCTGGCATTGATAGTAGAAATGAATAGAAGCGTGTGAATGTGAAGGGTATTAAGAAGTGGTTTCAACTAGACTTAGTGACAGGTTGAATATGGTGGTGAATGAAACTACTGGAATTCATGGAATAAAAAGTTTAGGATGATTTTATGGTTTTTGACTTAATGACTGGGTGGAGGCCATTATTACTATCTTTTAAATGAGGAGAATGAAAGAAGATGACTTGCAGAGAAAGAGGTCAATACTATTTTAAACTCCTGGGTTTGAGATGCCTGCGGCTCACCCAAATAGAAATTCTGAGTAGGTAGATACTTCCCTCTCGAAATTTGAAAGGCGGTGACTGGAATGTGTGCTGGAGTCATTGTCAGTAATGTAGTAATGAGCCCTAATGATTCAGTATGTTGGCACAGTAGCCTTTCTGGATCCCTTGACTCATTAAGCAGATATAAGCACTGCAGTGATTCCAATTCAGAAGTACATGCTTTTATTTGAAATGAGAAAGAATTGTAAGACCTCTGATACTCACAGTTACAGAAATAGGAAATAATATATTGTAGAACAGGCTCTGAAGCCTGCAGTTTGGACTTGTCAGAGTGAATAATTTCCTTTTTTCAGAATGAATAATTACTGATTCTTAAGTCTTGAAGAGAGTATGTATTAAAACAATAACTTAAAATATTCCAGTGACCACCTCAATTCGTCTAAACCTTCAAAAAATTATATCCAGTGTATTTTCTGATTTTCGGTGAAAAAGTGATTCAGGTTTGAGGGCTCACACGGAATTATCTGCAATGAACTTACTCAAAATAAAAGTAGCACAGAAGCATCATTTCACACACATTCCTTATTTTTCTTTAGTTTTATCATAAGTAATAATCTCTTCTTTATTCAAATAAATGTAATCCTTTATTTTCTGTTCTTTGTGCCCTCTCTTTTTAACGTCTTTCCTATCAAATTCCTCATTCTTCAGTCATTCTTCCCTTCCATTCTTCATCTGAGAAGACATTTAGTAGATTTCTATCCTGTGACTTAGGTTTAAACTGGCTAAAATATCAAATAAACCTACATGGTCAATGGCAATTACGACATTGAATCAAGGGTGTTACTGGCAAGTAGGCTGTCAGACAAGACAAAAAAAAATGTTTTCCTTGTTTTAGAGTTTTTCAGACTAAGAGCCATGTGGCAGAATACTGGCTGCAGGGTGGGCAGACTCACTCTTGGATGCTCTCCTACTGGAAAGACATTTTTATTTATTTATTTTTTATTAAATCATAGCAGTGTACACTAATACTATCATGCAATACAGTGTACTGTTTCTGTATATGATTTGAAATACTTTCATCCAACTGGTTAACATAGCCTTCATGTCTTTTTCTTAGTTATTGTGTTAAGACATTTATATTCTACAATTAGAGAGATTCACATGTACCCTTACGGGATGAACTGTAGGCGTGATCCCACCAATCACCTTCCCTCCACCTACCCTCCCACCTCCCTTCCCCTCCCTCTCCCCTCTCCCCATGTTCCTGGGCTAAAATTGGGTTATAGCTTTCCTATGGAAGCTATGAATTAGTTTCATAGTAGGGCTGAGTACATTGGGTACTTTTTCTTCCATTCTTGGGATACTTTGCTGATAAGAATATTTTCCAGCTCCATCCATGTAAACATGAAGGAGGTAAAGTCTCCATCTTGGAAGACATTTTTAAAAAGAATTTGCATTCCTAAAAACAAAAATTCTCTGAATTAATTTTAGAGGGTAGTATGCATCATCTGAATGTATTGAAATTAAATATATTTTTATGTAGAAAATTATAAAAAAAATTAACAAATGTATTATTACAATCAATGATATTAAAAGAATTATGAACTATATTTTTAACAGTTTTCTTTATTTCAAACCTTAATCCTATATTATAATTATGCCTTAAACTTTGTTTAAATTTTTGATACAACAGTGATTGAGTAGAATGTGGCTGAAAAAGGACTATCTAGGTATGAGGAGAAAGAAAATGCTGTGATGAAAAGGACTTGTGTTTGTTTTCTAAATCATAATTATTTAAATACCAGCACAAACATTTACAAGCCAGTGCCTTATGTTTTGACACACCTTACAGACTTGGTGTATTGCTTAACACACACAGATATGTGCCAGGCCCAAATCAGAGTGTGGTCTCTCATAGAAAGATGGCAATCTGGTTCTCATTTTTCACAGAGCTTACAGTGTACAAGAGAGGCTTAAAATAAGGCAGTTGTTAAAGTTTATGTTATTAATTCAACTTTGGAACCCAGCTGAGAACAGGAACAGAAGTGACTTTCCAAAGTGCTGCTGCTTGTGTACAGAAAACTAAGAGACCTCAGCTGGTAGTTTTCAGGGAATTGGTAGTCTATAATGGTCAAGGGAAGTAGAACGTTCTCTCATGTTTTTATATTAAACAGCATCATTTCTATCACTTTAGGATGTTTTCACTGTCTACTTTTAGGGAAACACATGAATAGATTAAATCAGCTCTCAGGGTCTCCTTATTTTCATTCTGGGATTATGTACAAAGGACAAAAAATCCTTTGGAATGGAAATTTTCATTAAGAGGTTTGAGTTTGGAGCAGATTGAAATTTTAAGTGACTGAAAACAGGTGTGAGCAAAAAAGAAGCCAGTGATGGTTTCTGTGATGCTCAGACCATAGTTTGTAAAAGAGGAAAAAAAAAAAAAACACACATCTGGAGAAAAATTTTCAAGCATCTAACAAAATGCAAGGATTATCCAGGTTTTATTCTGTTTTATAGGAATGACTGTTTTCTTTTTGATTCTGTAGCAGCTATTTGGCAGCAGTGGTTTGAGGATGATAGTTTTGGTATTATTTCAGCAAAATGTGTTTTACTAAACAATATATTTTAAAAGTCCCAATAAACAATGCAAGTCAAGAAAAAATTGCTGTAACAATCATACTATTATTGTAGGTTTGAATTTCAAGCTTCAAATTATAGCCAGTTCCCTATTAATTATTTTATTTTAACTATTTCATTTCCCATAATACATAGATTTATCTCCAGGGATAGATAAGAATTGATGACAATCAAAAAAGGCCTTGACCTGTTCTAATCTGTAATTTGAATTTCTTTACTCCATTTCCCTTATTTTGTTTGGAAAATAGGGAAGATAAGGCAGACAGTGAGATGATTTTCTCTGCCTTGGTTGAAGGATCCCGCTATGGGAGATGCTATAGATTCAGGAAATACTTCAGGTGTCAGCACTCCCCAGCAGACACAGAGGAGGGAGCATTCCATACAGCTTTTCTATCTTGGTGTTCTTTACTTCTACATACTCAGCTAGGAGGAATTCTGATTTATGGAAGGAAATTCTGAACCTGGACTACGAATGCCAGCTTTCAGTCTTTTCCCCTAGAGTGTGGTTCCTGTACCCCCCACGCACCCACCTCCTCTACCTTCTGGACCTCCTGCATTGACAGATGTTTCCTACTTAAGATCACATATCTTTTTTTCATCTGTGGCTTTCTTAGTCTTTGCAAAACTGAAAGCCCCAAATAGCTAGCAACATCTTTGCTATCAGAAGTGAGTTTTTATAAATTGTCTTTTTCCAATTGATTTCAATCATCTTTAGAATAATTCAAAAGATTTCTTTTGAATTAAATTGATTTTTTTTTTGCTTCATAATCTTTAGAATAATTCAAACCTCAAGAACTCTGTAGGGATGGTATTTCTTGATAAGAGGTAGAATCTTTATGAAAGACAGTGAGGCTTGTGAGTTGCTAGGGTGAGGATGGGGATATTATAGGTGAGTATCTCCCCTCCTCCTACAAAAATCTAGTTAGACAGATGCTGTGACAACCTTGTCCCCCATCAAACTCACTCTGCTTAGTGGCTATACCAATCTCTCTTGGGCTTAGCAAAGAAGAAGGGGGAGTGTTTTAAAGATCATTTCCACATAACGGATGTAGTCCTTGTGTTTAAAGTATAAATATTAATAGATAGTTCTTAACCTAACCTGGAAAATTTAACAAAAGACCAGTGATGATTTTCAAAGATTTTATACCAGGAAGAATAGAGAAAAATATTAGCATTTCATCTGTTAAGTTAACTGAGATCTGAATGTCAGCTGAAATTCTGTCTTCCATGGATAACCTTGGAAGTGAGATCACTGCCCGTGTTAGAAGATTTGTGGTAAAGACCTTACAGGAATAAAGTGATGCATATTGTGGTAGCTGGCTTCCAGATGATTAAAAGAGGCTTCCACTCATTATGAAAAAATATAATTACATCTTATTTGAACATTATAGCTCTAGCTACATGACATCTTTTTGAGAAAATTAATGATTATTGGTTTTCCGGACCATTAAGCCAGAGTCTGGAGTAGAGATCAAAGGGGGGTTTTGTGAATTTTCTTCCTCACTCGCTTTGGTGCCTAATATAATTGTCTCCTTTTTTAGTGACTTCCTTGAACAGAATTGATTAGCCCTCTAAATGACCTCCTTTAGAGATCACCAGGCTCACAGAGGCAGGAATGGAAACTTGATGGCTTAGTCCTTCCTCCTATATGGGGGATGAAAGCAAACCATCGCTTCCCCCAAAGTCCCCATATACCATTGCACTTCCTTTAATGAGCAGCGCCGTTTACAGGGTTCCAGCTGGGTTAAGGGATCCAAGCATTATCTCTATACCATTTGGTCACTTTTATTCTTCCAACTGCTAAACCAGGGCGTGATGTTTGGGTGTAAAATTTGAGGTAGAAAATGTTCCTTCCTCCTTGACTTCATATCAGAATTGTTGTGTCAATAAATTAAACATAATTATTCTTTAACTTCTGACTTAGCTTGGACTAACCTTTTCCTGTTTATAAGGTATGACAAGATGTACAGTAAAAATCAAGCCCCTACCCCCAGTGGCTTCCCAAAGTATTGATAATTCTTCTGTAAACATTAATAAAACAAAGCAGAACTTTGTGATGTGACCTTAACTTCTTTACTTCCTTATAAAAATAAAATTCACGCCTCAACTCAATTGTTTTTATCTTCCTTTTTGGGAGAGGAACTGTTTTTGGAAATAAAATCTGATATGAGACTCCAATTACAAAGCAAATGGTATCAGAACTGCTCTACTGGAACTGGAGAATATGGATGCAGTGTCCTGACTGCCAAGACCTTGCTTCATCACCTGAAGCCTCTCCTGGGAAGCCAGGGGCGTCTCAGAATACAATTGGAAAACCACTAGGCAACATGATCTCTGAATGAAAGACCTTTAGTTCTAAGAGACTGCGATTCCAACAAATATTAATAATTACTGAATGTTTCCATGTTATTTGCTCTAGACTCTGATATCACTCATGGGAGAATGACAGGAGAGGACACTGTTCTCAAAAGTTGGCATGATGTGGGTGAGGAGAAGGCCAAAGAATATTTGAGGGTGCACAGAGGCCAGTCCTAGGGGCAGAGAAGGTATTGGGTTTGGTGGTGAACAGTGAGACGTAAGCAGAGATACTGCTTTTCCTTAAATGTTGGAACAAGAGTTCTAAGCCATTTGAAGGTGGTATACAAAGTCCTTGCTGTACAGAAAAATAAGAATCATTTTGACACAGACATCAAAGCTGGGGTAGCAGCAGTCATGGAGACTACCATCCTCTCTGCATCTCCTTCTGCCTAAGCCACTGTGATATAAAGCCATCTGCTGAAAACCACAGGCACAGGGCTAGTTAGAGAATCTATGGAAATTCTGTCTTATACCCCGGCTTTCTAACAGAGAGAAGAGTTGCTATTCTCACATATTTCCTCTTCCACAAATAAGGTCTATGTTCGGAGCTAGCCTTAGTTACCTTGAGGCAGACAGGCAGTACCATGTCCAAATATTGCTTTCCCTCATTCCAAAAATCCACATCAACATGAAAATACCCCCGAGAGAGATGCATGCCTTGATAAAGCATCACCTTGAACTTAATACCAGGTGAAATCTGTTTTTCACCCATTTGGCAGCCATAGGGGTTCAAGTACATGCAGTAAATAGTGCTTTAGAGGTTAAACTGATGTCCAATGTTTGCATCTTGATAATTGTGTCATATTTTATCATGTTAGATGACTTTTTTGGTGACCTCTTCTCTACATTCATCCTGCCATACCACCGCCACTTAGATTGCAAACTCTTTGAAGAAGAGATTACTGTGCATGGAGTCTCTCAATAAATGCTGGTTAAGTGAAAAGGAGAGGGGAATAAAAAAGAGTGCTATTGCTACCTCTTCCCTCCGTTTATTGTACCTGTAGTCTCCCAAACTCTGGGGTTATTTCAGAAATAGTAGGACAACAAAGAGTGGGAAGTCAGTGTATTTTAACAACTAGTTAGAGACAAATTCTAGCAGGGAAATCAGACAGTAGCAGGTGGAACAGGGAAAGTTAGGTCAGATATCAAGGAAGGAGCATTAGAAGCTGGGCAGGTCCAGGGAAGGCTTCCAGGAGTGTGTGCACAAGGCGGGCTGATAGGTCCTGTGGATGTGTGCTACAACTTTATAGCTAGATTAAAAATTTACGTAGTTTGAAAAGTAATCTGTAATAACTGCAAGCGTGTCTGCATTTGGATTCTGGTAGCTTTTAGATTTTTTTTTAGAATTTTTTTTTTTTTTTTTTTTTTTTTTTTTTTTT
>NW_003852406.1:6856231-6862529 GCF_000181295.1 Otolemur garnettii
GCTGTTCACAGCAACCTCCAACTAGGCGATTCTCTTAGGCGATTCTCTGGCCTCAGCCTCCCGAGTAGCTGGACCTACAGGCACCTGCCACAATACCCGGCTAGTTTTCTGTTGTAGTTTGGCCAGGGTTGGGTTTGAACCCGCCACCCTTGGTACGTGGGGCTGGTACCCTGCCCATTGAGCCACAGGTGCTGCCAGATTCTGGTAGCTTTTATAAATTCACCTTTAGCAGGCTAGTCGGCCATTCTAGTAGATTCCATCACTCCTCTGCAAGGCTGCTCTCTGCCTCACCAGTCTTCTCTCTCTCTACCCCTGGCAGCTCTTAGGGATCCTTCCCCACCCCCAAACCACTGCTGGAAAGACTATCATGTAAATTTGTAAAAAGGATGATGTTTCCTTCTTTATCTTTGCACCTTTCTTCTCTGGAATTTTTTTTCTCCAGTCTTAAGGATACTCTGTGAGCCCACTAGCCAGATACTGGAGTAGCTTTATTTTCATAGCCATTTTTAATAAAAAGGATAAAGCATAAAGATAAAATGGAAGTCTGTTATTTTGTTCCCTGGTCCCAGTCCCCCCTGCTCCTTTTCTTCCTTAGGGTCAATCTCTATAAAAAAAAAAATTCCCTGTGTATCCTTCCAGGCTATGTTGCCATAATTTTACCATCCACAAATAGTATAGATGTGGAATTTTATGACTTTAAGATTTTTATACAAATGAGGTCATATTAGGTGACTTTGCAATTTGCTTTTGTCACTCAGTATTTTTGAATATTGATGCCTATCAGTCTCCCTCATTCACTTTAACACATTCCATTACATAAACATAGCAAAATGTATGTGTTTCCTGTTAATGGGCATTTATACTGGATCGTATTTTTTTTTTTTTTTTGCCAGTACAAATAATGTAGGCCAGTAGGCATGTGCAAGAGTTTCTTTCTTTCTTTCTTTTTTTTTTTTTTTATTAAATCATAGCTGTGTACACTAATGCAATCATGGGGTACAGTGTGGTATTTTCATATACAATTTGAAATATTTAGAGTTTCTTTATGTTGCATATCTGGGGACAGAATTGCCGGGTAAAGGGATAAGCAGCTTTTAACCTTGCTATATATTGCTATTTAATTCCTTAAAGTGGTCATATAGTATTTTACGAACAGCTCTACATGGAAGTTTTCCCCCATGACAACATATAGTCTCAGATATTTAATTTTTTTCATTCCAGGAGTCATGCAGTAGCTCATCCAGTGCTATACGTTGCACAGTCTAAAGATTTGCACCATCTTTATAGCTAAAGGGTTAGAGCACTTTTTCTCTGTTGTTGATTCAGATTTCTACCTAATGAATTGTGAGTCGAAACACATTTCCCATTGGATTTTGTTTAGATTTTTATGAGGTTATAGATGCTAATCCTTCCACTTGTTATGTTATGCAAATATCTTCACTTTCTAAAATCATATAAATATTTTTACTTTTAATGTGACAAATTTGTCATTCATATTCTTTGTGACTTATGCTTTTGGTGTCTTATATACAATGTTCGTATCTCATTGATAGACACACGCATATACATATATATGTCCTCTCCAGTAGAACCTCCATGGTTGGTCACCTCCCCACATTGACCACATCCTTAAATTGACCTAATTTTCAAAGACCAAATGTATACCCTCAGTATACAGTAGGCCTCATTCCTTATGTTGACCACCTCTGTATGTTGACCCGTTTGGTACAATCCCTTCAGGGGTCAACTTACAGAGATTCTACCGTATTTTAAAATAAATTTAAACAAATAAATAAAAATTTAAAAGTTCTGTTCAAATTTAGCTTTTAATGTACCAAAAATATATTCATGTGCATCTTTTGAGAAAGTAATCTGATTTTCTTTTACCTTTTCCATGAGACAAATACATTGTGCTTCCCTTATCAATTGCATCTTGCCTTATGGTTTTGTACTATTATTTCTTTTATATGATAAGTCCCCCATGCATAGGTATACCTTGTTTTACTATGCTTCACTTTATAAAGGTTCACAGTTATGCCTTTTTAAAATTTTTAATTGTGGGTACATAAAACACATAGTTGTATATCTTTATAGGGTACACATGATGTTTTGATACAAGCATAGAATGTGAACTAATCAAATCAGAGTAACGAGTGTGTCCAGAACATCATAAATTCATTATTTCCTTGTGTTAGGAACAGTCCAGTCCCATTCTTGTAGTTATTTTATAGTACACCCTAATTTATTATTCATTACAGTCACTGTGTTGGATATCAAATATTGTTCACTCTATCTAACAATATTTATATATCCATTAACCATCCCCACTTTATCCTCCCTCCCTGTCATTCTTTCCAACCTCTTGTAACCATCATTTCTACTCTCTGTCTCTATGAAATCAATTATTTTAATATTTAGCTCTCACATATGAGTGAGAACATGTGAGATGTGTCTGTCTATGCTTGGCTTATTTCACTTTATATAATGTTCTCTAGTTCCATCCATGTTGTTGTAAATGGCAGAATTTCATTTTTGTCTATGGCTGGATGATATTCTATTGTGCATATATGGCCAAATTTCCTTATCCATTCATCCTTGGATGGACACTTAGATTGATTTCATATCTTCACTATTGTGAATAGTGCCGCGATAAACATGGAAGTGCAGATTTTTTTTGACATACAGATTTCTATTCCTTTGGATATATACCTAGCAGTGGGATTTCTGGGTCTCTGTTTAGTTTTTTGAGGAACCTTCGTATGGTTCTTCATAGTAGTTGCACATTCTCACCAACAGCGTGTGAGGGCTCCCCTTGCTCCAAATCCTCGCTAACTTTTGTTATTGCCTGCCTTTTTGATAAAAGTCATTTTAACTGGAGGGTGAGATGATATCTTATTGCAGTTTTGATTTGTATTTGATGAGTAATGATTTTGAGCATTATTTCTTACAACTCTTGATAATCTTTTGAAAAATGTCTATTCAGATCCTTGCCAATTTTAAATTAAATGATTTGTTTTTCCTGTGAAGTTGTTGGAGCTTGTTATATATTCAAGTTGTTAATCTCTTCTCGTATCGGTAGTTTATAAATATTTTCTCCTACTCTGTAGCTTGTCGTTGATCATTTCCTTGACTATGCAGAAGCTTCTGTGTGATCCCATGTCACTTATGTCCACTTATACTTTGGTTGTCTGTGCTTGGGGATATTACTCAAGACATCCTGGCCCAGGCCAGTGTCCTGAGGTATTTCCTTCAGAGTTTTCTTTTAGTAATTTCATAGTTTCTGGTCTTAGACTTAAGTCTTCAATCCATTTTAATTTGTTTTTGTATGTGACAGGAGGAAAGTGCCTAGTTTCATTCTTCTGCATATGGATATCCACTTTCCCCAGCACCATATATTGAAGAGACTGTTCTTTCTCCACTGTATGTTCTTCGCACCTTTGTAAAAATTAAGTTCATTCTCGATGTATGGGTTTATTACTGGGTTCTCTGTTGTGTTTCACTGGTCTATATATCTGTTTTTTATGCTGGTAACATACTACCATATCTGGCTAGTTTTTCTATTGTTGGTAGATATGGGGTCTCGCTCTTTTTCAGGGTGGTCTTGAACTCCTGAACTCAAGCAGTCCACCCAGTTCAGCTTCCTAGAGTTCTGGATTACAGGAGTGAGCCACTGGGCTGGGCCAGAAGACACTTTAACTTCATTCCTCCCCCTACTTTTTACCTTTTTGTTATTCCCATACATATTTTTTTATGTTATTACATTTATCTGTATCAAAGCTGTTGTAGTTTTTTTTTTTTGGCCAGGGCTGGGTTTGAACTTGCCACCTCCGGCATTATGGGGCCAGCACCCTACTCCTTTGAACCACAGGTGCCACCTCTTGCAGTTATTTTTGATAAGTTTATCTTTTAGTGTTCCTCCTCAAAATATAGGTGATTTATAACCTGGTTTTACATTAATAAAGTATTCTGTTTGTGTAGTTACTGTTAGCCATGCATTATATACCTTCAGATGATTTCTTATTTGTTCATTTACATCCTTTTCTTTCTGATTGAAGTCCTCTTTCTAGCATTTTTTGACTAAATCTGATTTTGATAGTCTCTCATCTTTTATCTGGGAAAACCTTTAATTCTCCTTCACATTGGGAAGATGTTTGCAGGATATAATATTCTAGGGTTCAGGTTTTCTTTCTTTAGCACTTTGAACATGCCGTGCCACTCCCTCCTGGCCTGTAAGATTTCCATTGAGAAGTCTGTGGCCACATTTATCGGAGCTCATATATATATATATATATATATATATATATATATATATATAAAATTATTTTTTTCTATTTTCCTGTTCTCTTAGGACCTTTTTCTTTATCTGTGACCTTCGGGAGTTTGATTTTTTAATATCTTGGGATAGTGTTGTTTGGGTTAAATCTGCTTAATGTTCTGCGATGGTCTTGTACTTGAATATTGACCTCTTTCTCTAGGCTTGGAAAATTCTCTGTTATTATTTCTTTGGATAAACTTTCTACCTCGATCTCTCTCTCTACCTCCTCTGTAAAGTCATTAACTCTTAGATTACCTGTTTGAGGCTATTTTCTAGATCTTGTAGGTGTACTTCATTTTCAAAAATCATTTTTTCTTTTTTCTCTCCTGATTATGATTTTTCATCTTAAATCTCACTTGCTCTTTCTTCCTATTTGGGCAGTTCTGCTACTGAGAGACTCTGATGACTTTCTCAACTTGAATTTTAATTGAATTTTTTATCTCCAGAGTGGTTGCATTTTTTTTTTTACTTTAATCTCTTTGTTAAATTTATCTGATAGGCTTCTGAATTCTTTTTTTGTTGTTGTTGTTGTCTTGAAATTCATTGAGTTTCTTTAGCACAATTACTTTGAATTCTTTGTCTAAAAGTTTACAATCACCATTACTCCAGATTTGGTTGCTGGTGCCTTATTTAGTTTGTTTGCTGAGGTTATCTTTTCCTAGATATTCTTATGCTTTTGGATATTACTAGAGTTCTGGGCATTGAAGAGTTAAGTATTAATTTTAATCTTCACAGTTTAGGCTTGTCTGAGCCCATTCTTCTTGAGAAGACTTTCCAGATATTGAAAAAGAATTGAGTGTTATGAGATGTGACTTTGGTCAATATAGCCAAATTAGCATGGGGGCCCCTCAAACCCAATAATGCTATGACTATAGTAGACTTCTGATGGTACAGCCTGGCTGGACTTGGGTAAAATGGGAGTGAATTTCCTGGATTATCAGAGGAAGTCTCTTATTCTCTACCCTCACTCTCTTTGCTGGGACTGCTGAAGTTGGAGGAGACGTGAAGTGGGCACTCTATCATGACAAGCACCAGGTCACACCTGAAGCCAGCCCAGGTCTCCCAAAGCTTATGCTGACGGTTGCCTGGCTACCACTGATCCTTCTGGCCCTGGGTGGCCAGAAATGCCATCCAGCAACTAAAGCCTAGACTTAAGGGTGTCAGGAGGCTGCTTGGTGCTTTATTTTACTATGGCTGAGCTGGTAACCAGTTATAAAACAAAGTCCTCTGAATTCTTCCCTTTCTTTTCTCTAAGTGGAAATAGACTCTTCCTGAGCTGTACTGCTTCTAATTGGGGAAGGGAGTGACAGGGGTACTTACTTGGATGCTGCAGCTAGTATCTCACTAGGTCCTGGGCATGCCAGATCCACTGGCTCCAAGCTGGACACAGCTGCAGGAAATTTCCCAAAGACTATGATCTTTGTGGCTCAACTGCCTTATGAATTTAGTCCCGGTCCCAGTCTGCTTTCTGTGAGCAGGTAGAGCTAGCCAGAAATCAGATTTCAGGGCACAGAATTTCCTTCTTGCCAGGCTGGTCTAACTGCTCTCTCCATGGACCCCAACAGAATTCTGCCCTGTTCTGTGTTCCCCTGTGTCATAGTGGGCTTGAGTTTCAATGCATAGTCTCACAATCCCTTCATACTCCATCCCTTGGACACACAGATTCTCTCTCTGCTTGATGTGCTGTTGCCATACTCCTTAGGGGTTATGGGGGGGTGGAGGCAATGAATAATTGTCTTTTCTGCCCTCTTTGGGGCCTCTTTCCTTGAAGTAATGTTAAAAGCTGGTAGTGTGTTGACCATTTGCCTGTAATCTTCAGAGAAGTTTCTGTTTAATCTCTTGCCTACTTCTAAATGAGGTTGTTTGCTCTTGTTGATTAATTTGAGTTCTCTTTTAAATCATCAGAGAAATGTAAATCAAAACCACTCTGAGATATCACCTAACTACAAAAATATAGCTCCCATCACAGAGGTTCAAAGCTGC
>NW_003852406.1:6862600-6862899 GCF_000181295.1 Otolemur garnettii
CTCTTTTAAATCATCAGAGAAATGTAAATCAAAACCACTCTGAGATATCACCTAACTACAAAAATATAGCTCCCATCACAGAGGTTCAAAGCTGCAGATGCTCACATGGATGTGGGGAGAAGGGAATACTTATAACACTGCTGGTGGGATTGCACCTTTATGGAAAGTATGGAGAATTCTTAAAGAACTAAAAGTCAATCTTCCATTTGATCCTATAATCCCACTACTAGGTATTGACCCAGAAGAACAAAAGTCATTTTACCACCAACACATTTGCACCAGAATATTTACTGCAGCTC
>NW_003852406.1:6862919-6876714 GCF_000181295.1 Otolemur garnettii
ATTTGATCCTATAATCCCACTACTAGGTATTGACCCAGAAGAACAAAAGTCATTTTACCACCAACACATTTGCACCAGAATATTTACTGCAGCTCAATTCATAATTGCCAAGTCATGGAAGCAACCCAAATGCCCATTAACCTATGAATGGATTAACAAACTGTAGTGTATATATACCATGGAGTACCATTCAGCCATAGGAAAAGATGGAGACTTTACATCTTTTATGTTTACCTGGATGGAATTGAAACACATTCTTCTTAGTAAAGTATCTCAAGAATTGAAAAAAAAAAAAAATCCAGTGTACTCAATACTAACATGAAACCAATATATAAACAGTTACTCACCCACATGAACAATAAATCACACATATAATCTACAAAGGAGAGTGGAGAAAAGGGAAGAAGGGTGATTTGCAGGAGGAGGGAGGGCAATTGGCGGATCTCACTTAATGTGCACCACATGAGGGTGTTTAGCATGCCCCCTGGGTGAAGGGCTCAATTAAAACTTGAACTTTACCTTGGAAGTGAGAATAATGTAATGTAAAAATCTGTACCCTCACATTATTTGAAAGGAAAGAAAAAGAAGCAGGTAGTATGATGGCTTACTTGATATTTGGTTCTTCTAAAGGTGCTTGCTTGCATGGATCCTTGTTGAATGTGGTGTCCCTGCAGAGGGATGATCCCTGGATGTTTCTCTTTAGCCACTCGCTCTCCTCTGTCAACATTGCATTTTTGACAAATTGAAAGTTTATGGGAACCCTGCATTGAGCAAATATCCAAAAGCTCATGTTCACTTTGTGATTCAGTGTTATATTTTGGTGATTCTCCCAATAATTACAACTTTTCCCATTATCTTTATATCTGTGATCTTTGACCTGTGACCTTTGGTGCTACTCTCCTAGTTGTTTTGGAGCTCCACAAACCCACATAAGACGTTCAGCATTCAACTGACATGAATTTCCTGGCATCAATTTCTTTGGTGTGCTCTGTTTAGAATCATTCAACTTCTGTAGATTTATGTCTTGGCTTTTTATTTTTCCCAAATTTGGGGAAATTTCAGCTTTTTTATTGATCAATCTTTCAGTCTCCTTTTCTCCAGTCATTCAGGGACTACAATGACATAAATGTTAGATTTTTATTATAATCCTACATGTCCCTGAGGTTTTTTTTTTTCTCCCTTCCTATGGGTTCAGACTATGTAATTTCTACTGTTCTATCTTCAACTTCACTGATTTTTCTCTCTTTCCCTATTTAGTATTTTATTTCAATTGATGTTTTTAATACAAAAATGTCCATTGTTTCTTTTTTCATATCTTTAGTTTCTTTGCTGAGACTTTCTACTTCCTTACTGACACTTTATTTTCTTTTTCTACATTTGTTTCAGACATATTTGAAATTGTTTTTAAGCATTTTATGTTAGCTGCTTTAAAATCTTTGTCAGATAATTCTAACATCTGTGTGGTCACACTGGCTTTTGTTGTTTATCTTTTTTCTTTTAGTTTAAGATTTCCCTGGTTCTTACTTGGTACGGCAAGTAATTTTTGCTGGAAACCTAGACAATTTGGGTTTAATATTTAAGATTTTGGGTCCTATTTAACTCTTTTGTATCAGTAGGCATGATCCGACAGTGCTCTGATGGTTGAAAGGGGGCTCTGATTGATTTCTGACTTATGGAGTACTAAGTCCCGGTTCTCTACTCAGCCTCCATAGACATCCAATTGGCAAGGGCTTTGTGTTATTGCTGGACGTGCCTGGGAGTTGAGATTTCCCCTATGTCTCTGCTTATATCACTGTAATTAGAAGGGGAATGGGTGTCTAATTATTGCTTCCCAGGTGACCACTACTGACTTCATGGGGGTGACCTGGTTACTGCTGAGAAGTGGTGAAAGTCCCGACTGGAAGGGAGGCGAGCCTCAATATGGCTTCCTTAGGATGATGTTCAGACTTGGGTCTCAAGAGCTCTAGCTAATAGTCTGCCTTCTTCTCTACAACTTTTAGAGTTTTTTGTATTTTTTATATATTTAACATCTAGACCTTTTAGTTGTATTTGGTGGGAGTAACAGGGATAGTGAGTCTGTTTTTCTTAGAAACAGAAGCTCCACTAATAGATTTTATATTGTTAAAGCACTATTGTGCCTCTCAGCTATCCACATGTGCACACTGCTGGATTAATTGAAAAATTAATGGTCTTTGCTCATCTGTGATATGATAAAATTGTATTATGTTCTATTTTGTGTTTGCAATTTACACTAACCTTGCTAAATTAATATGGCATATTTTCTTCTGTTTTAATTCTACATCTATCCTAACTCTACAGCCAAATTTTTATTACATTCGGATGATCTATGTTATAAAGACTTGATAAAACTTACCTTTAAAACTACTTGATATTCTTTTTTGAGATTTTCCTACCAATTCAATTTCTTCAACAATTATTGATTTGTTTAGTTTTTCCATTTTTAAGTAAATTTTGGTATCTTTGAGCAAATTTATAGTTTAGTAATTTGAGAGTCTTAGAAAATTACCCATTAATTTTAGCATTCATTACCATAAAGATGTTTGTAGTATACTCTAAGAACTTTATACAATCGTCACTGTATCTTTAATTATATCCTTTTTCATAATGATATTGTTTATATGTACATTGTATCTTACTAATAACTCTCACTAGAGTTTCATATTTTTATTACAGTTACAAAAATGTTTTTGTTCATACTTATTTTCTATATCACAATCTTACATCATTATTTTCCTACTTACCTTTACCACCCTCTTTTACCTCCTTAGATTTGTGCTATGGTTCATGTTTTCAGCTTTGTAAGTTGCCTTTTAACCTCATCTGTTTTAGTTTGTTTTATATTTAAAATGTAATTTATGGATTGCAGTCTTCTATTACATGAAGTTTATTTCACAAGTACATGTATGCATGTGGCATGTTTGTGTGCATTTAATTTTAGTTTAATTAGAAATATTTTATTTTTCCATTGTGATTTTTTTTACTATAAATCATATTAGGGTGTATTTATAAGTTTCAAAATGTAGTATTAAAAATAAATTTTCTTTTAAGAGACAGAGTCTCACTTTGTCATTGTCCTTGGTAGACTGCTGTGGCGTCACAGCTCACAGCAATCTCCACCTCTTGGGCTTAGGCAATTCTCTTGCCTCAGCCTCCCATGTAGCTGGGACTATAGGCACCCACCACAATGCCTGGCTATTTTTTTGTTGCAGTTTGGCTGAGGCTGGGTTCAAACCCACCCTCAGTATATGTGGCTGATGCCCTACTCACTGAGCCACCAGTGCTGCCCATTTGTGGGTGTTTTTAAAATTGCCAATCCATTATTGATTTCTTATTTAATTGATCTTTTGATATTATCTTTTTTAACTTTTTATTCATTATTTTTATTTTATCTTTTTTTATTAAGTCATTTATACATAGATCATGAATACATTTATGCCATTAGGGGATTCAATGTGTTGATTATTTGTACAAATTAGAGTGCTTACATCCTACTAATTAATAGTCTCAAGCTGTCACCCTTGGTGGAGTGCTGTGACATCACAGCTCACAGCAACCTCATACTCTTGGGCTTAAGCGATTCTTTTGCCTCAGCCTCTGGAGTAGCTGGGACTATAGGCACCCTCCACAATGTCCAGCTATTTTTGTTGTTGTTGTTGTTGTTGTGGTTGTCATTGTTGTTTTAGCTGGTCTGGACCGGGTTCAAACACACCACTTTCAGTGGGCCAGTACCCTACCCACTGAACTGTGGGCACTGCCCTTTTGATATTACTTTTATGGAATATTTTGAGGCTTTTGTGACCAAGTGCATCATTATTTATTTATTTATTTTTTGATACAGAGTCTCACTTTGTCACTCTTGGTAGAGGGCTATGGCATCATAGCTCACAGCAACCTCAAACTCCTGGGCACGAGTAATCCTCTTGCCTCAGCCTCCCAAGCAGCTGACATCACAGGTGCCCACAGTGCCTGACTATTTTTAGAGACTAGGTCTTGCTCTTGCTGAGGCTGGTTTCAAACTCCTGGGCTCAGGCAACCCACCCGCCCAGCTTCCCAGAGTACCGCGGTTGTAGGTGTGAGCCATCATGCCCAGCCTATCATTAATTTTTAATAATATTTTACATGAAAAGAATAAATGTATTTAGGTTTGGTGTGAGTTCTGGGCCTGCCCCTAGATGTGGTACAAGCCTGAGGTTCCTGTTTCTCCTAGGTAGATTTTTTTTCATTCATGTCCTTAGATGGACAGAAAATTTCCTTGTTGTTTCTCCATTTCTGTAGATAATTCTTATATAATGCATTTGTATTTTATGAGTGTATTTATACTATATTCTTTCTGCTTTGTCCAGGTAGCTCCAGAAGTTTCCACCTTTTCTTGTGCACAGATTTTGTTGTGTGGGCTTACTTCTTATATAAAAGTTGCATAAGGGATAGAGATATTTACTTGGTTTTCTTCCAAGTCTTGCCTTGTCCTCTCTACCACAATGCCTAGAACTTGAAACATCATAAATGAATGATGAATAAATGAAATGCTTCAACAGTTCCGTGAGCAACTGGGCTTTTACTGCACTTGCCATTAGTTGTGAGTTGCTGCTTCATTTGTAGTAACTGGGAGATGACGTTTGATTTTGAACTTACATATTTTTTAGAGCTTAAAAAATTATGTCACCTTGCATTTGTGTGTTTGTGTAGAATTGTTGTATATGCGGATCAGAGAGCAGAATCCTTCCATGTCATTTTATTCTGCCTTATTGTCCAGAGGACTGGAATGGATTTTTTAAAAACATAAAATAAAATTCTAATCACATTACATGCCATTCTCTTACTTGAAAGTAATCTATGATTCCACATTAAAAATAGGATATAATTCAAATTATTTAATACAATAGTCCCCACCCATCTGTTGTTTGCTTTCTAGAGTTGCAGTCACCTAAGGTTAACTGCAGTCCGGAAAAGTGAAAAATTCTAGAAATAAACAATTGCTGTGTTTTAAGATATGTGCCCTTCTGAGTAATGTGATGAAATCTTATGCATCTCGCCTTGTCCTGTGTAGGACATGGGTCATCCCTTGTCCCGCGTATGCGTACTGTGTACTCTATCCACCGTTAGTCAGTTAGTGGCCATCTCAGTGACAGACCAACAGCACGCAGTGTTCCCAGGGTTTAGTACTATCGGCACCCACTGGAGGTCTGGGACAAACATCCTACCACTGTGGGGCCTGGCGTAGGGCATATGAGGACTTGCACGTTATGAACCTACTCATCTACATTTTATTTCTTATAATTCTTTACTTTTTTACTCCCTTGTTTTAGGGAGTAAACATTATACTCTTTAAGTAACATTATACTCTCTAACATTATACTCTTTCAAACTTCAATGCCTTTCAAATCCTCTTCCCTCTGCCAAGAATATCTTCATACATCTGAAGAAAACCCACTCGTAAATTATCTCTAAACGCAGGGTTCCTTTCCAAAACCCAGGGTTCTCGTTGGCTGAAGTTAGGGCATCTTCTCTGCACTCCTATACCACTTTGTTCATATTTTTAATCTATTTTTATCATAGCGTATAGTCATTGTGACTCAGTTTTTCAGGTTACACTGAAGACTGTAAGTGAGCAATCAATGGCGTGTGACCTATGAGTTAAATCAGCATTAATCTGTCACTCAGCACCTATCCAGTTGCATCCAGAATTATGCTTGAAATATGCTCCATGTCCTGTGCTGCTTCTGCCCTGGAAGCATGTAATGAATGCTGATATCTCATAAAACAGTTAAAAGAATTCAACGAAGAGCAGGATAAGGTATTTGCAGACATTCTAGCGCACAGTTGGTGCTCTATAAAGGGTAATGGCAATTCAACAATCCTCTGATTACCTTAGTGGCTTTTCTCTGCTGTGTTTTCAGCTCCCATGTCATGATGTTCAGAGATACTACAGAGGTTTTAAAACTCATATCTTTATTGATATGGTGGCAAATAAAGCAAACTGTTTTCCAATAAGATCATGAATGATTTTATCACCAGTGTGAACCTTATACTGTGTTATCATTCAAGGTCTTTACAGCAAAGAAGTATAGGGGAATTGTTAAGCAAGATGAGATAGAACTCAAATTATTTGTGAACTTAGAGATCTCTTCCATTCAGATCTCTCCAAAAATACATTATAATAGGGGTAAAATATCAAGGGGGGAAACGCAACATTTTAAAATTTTTATCTTAGAACATTTTTAACTGATTATGTTTTTTTGAGTATTTTTTTATTTTTTCAAATTAATGTGAGGGTACAATTTTTAGGTTACATTGTTCTCACTTCCAAGGTAAAGTTCCATTTGTAGAAGAGCCCCTCACCCAGGGGGCATGTTATACACCCTCACAGTGTGCACATTAGGTGAGATCCCGCCTCATGCCCTCCTTCTGCCAAATGTCCTCCCTCCCCTACCTTCCCATTTCTGTCTACCCCTGACCTGGACTATATTAATATTTTATTGTTCTTATGACCATGTAATTGTTTAGATATTGATTTCATATTAGTATGGAGTATCTTGGATATTTACCCATTTTTGTGATACTTTACTAAGAAGAATGTATTTCACCTCCATCCAGGTAAATGTAAAAGATGTAAAGTCTCCATGTTTTTTAGTGGCTAAATAATATTCCATGGTACATATACCACAATTTGTTTATCCATTCATGGGTTGATGGGCTTTAGGCTGCTTCCACAACTTGGCAATTATGAATTAAGCTGCAATAGACATTTTAGTGGAAATGTCTTTGTGGTAAAATGATTTTTTGATCTTCTGAGTAGATACCTAGTAATGGCCTTGCAGGGTCAAATGGAAGGTCTACTTTTAGATCTTTAAGGATTCTCCATAATTCTCTACAAAAAGGCTGTATTAGTCTGCAATCCCACCAGCAGTGTAGAAGTGTTACCTTCTCTCCACATCCACCCCAGCATCTGGTGTTTTGGGACTTTGTTAACTGATTATGTTTAAAATTTAGACATTAAGTATTAATTTTAAATATTTATTTTTTGAGGTAACAGTGCATAAATTTTCCTTATTATGGCAAAAATTCACTCCACACACTAAGACAAAATTATAGAACTGAGAGCTAGAAGCTTAGCTGCTCATCAAACCTTCTTATTTTAATATACTTATATATGAGGGGAAGCTGAGGATTGAGGTGAGATGTTGCCCTAAGTTACATTCAAATGTCCTATTTAGGGCTACTCATACACAGGCTACCCCACCTGTGAGGGGTCTAATACTCAGGTGACACACATGTGTGATACACATTCCTGTCTACTCAGAATTTCAGGGGTATAGGTTCCTATGTATCGTGATGGAATAGAATAATGCTGTTCATGTAGTAAATATTTTATCAGTTTTTTAAAGTTTTTAAATAGTTTATGGAATTCTGAGACATTAAAAATGTATAGCCACTGGAGCCTCACTTTAATCCCATTATTAGGAGAGATTTCACCATAAAGTAGATGGATGCACCGTGGACCCGCATTAATGGCATTATATTGCTGAACTACAATATGACCATGTCATGAGATGATATGATTTCCAAGGCAAGGAACACTGGGGGCAGCATTATAAGGAGTATCCAGCTTGTAATTTCAGAGGCTTACCCACTATTTAACTAAGCAAAACACCTATATGTGCAATGAAAGGCAATTTATGAGAAAACAAAGCCTTTGTGTATGTGTATTTATATTTGAACATGTGTATGTATATCTAAGCATATGTATGATGACGTGTAAAAATATATATGGATGTGTTTTTATTTTTATGTATTTTTTATATAGAGTATATTACCCCTAGAGTAATATGCATGCCTTTTGTGTGTTGAGTCATTTTTGAGTTACTTTTTATTTTTTCTAACTTTATTAAAGTATAATTGACAAATAAAATTTGTATATGTTGAAAATGTCAAACCATGGAGATTTGATGTACATATACAAGGTGAAGTATTTAATACATTCATTACTAGACTTACCATTTTGTGTGTGTCTGTGGGATGAAGACACTTAAGATCTACTCTGAGCAAATTTCAATAGTATTGCGAGTTCTAGTACTCCTCCTCTACATCAGATTCCCAGAATTTATTCATCTTGTAACTGAAAGTCTATACAGTTTGACCAGAAAACACCTTTCCTCCATCTCCCAGCCCTGGCACCCACTGTTCTACACCCTCCTTCTGTAAGTTCAACATTTTTTCTCTTAGATTTCACATATAAATGGACATACAATGTTATTTTTCTTTATCCGACTTATTTTACTCTGCATAATGTCCTCCAGATTCATCCATCTTGTTGCAAATGGCAGGAGCTCTTTCTTGTTTATGGCTGAATAGTATTACATTATGCTTCTGTGGCACACACACATACTCACCATGTTTTGTTCACTGATGGACATTTGGTTGTTTTCCTATCTTTGGTATTGTGAGTAATGCTGCAGTAGGTAGAGCAGTGTGGATACCTCCTTGAGGTTCTTACTTTATTTGGATTTGTACCTAGAGGTGATATTGCTAGATCATATGGTAGCTAATTCTATTTTTAGTTTATACTGGTTTTCTTAATGGCTATGTCAATTTACATTTCCACCAACAGTGTACAAGGGCTCCCTTTCTCTACTCCACCACTGATCCTTGTACTTGTGATAATAACAATCCTTACAGGGGCAAGGTAATAATTTGATTGAGGTTTCTATTTGTATTTTCCTGATGATAAGTGATGTTAAGCACCTTTTCACATACCTGTTGGCCATTCTTTCTTTCTTTTTTTTTTTTTTTTAAGTCTATTCAGGTTCTTTGCCAATTTTCAAATCAGCATTTTTTTTTTTGTTATTACATATGTTCTTTATTTTTGATATCCTATATTTAAATATGGCTTGTGAATATTTTCTCACATTCTATAGGTTGTCTTCATTTTGCTGATTATTTCCTTTGCTCTCTCTTTAGTTTGAGAGAGTCCTTTTCACTGTGTTTTTTTTTTTTTTGCCTGTGCTTTTCGTGTCTATATTAAACAAAAAATCATTGCCAAGATCATTGCCAATGACGTTTTTTCCCAAAATTTTCTCTTGGGGTTTATGGTTTTAGGTCTTATATTTAAATCTTTAATCCATTTTGATTTATTTTTAATATATGGTATCAATATAAAGGTCTAATTTTATTCTTTTGCATATAGACATATGGTTTTTGCTCTACTATTTATTGAATAAGATTTTCTTTCTTTGTTTTGTATTTTTGACACTGTTATCAAAGATTAATTGACCATCTGTGTGTGGGTTTTTTGGGGGCAGGGTCTCTTTACCATTTCATTGGTCTGTGTGTTCTTTTTGATGCTAGTTTGTATTGATTACATGGATTGTAATATTATTTGTAATCAGGGTGTGTGATGCCTCCAGCTTTCTAATTTAATTTAATTTTTTTTTTTATTGCTGGGGATTCATTGAGGGTACAAGAAACTAGGCTGGTTTGTTTTTTTTATTTTTTATCAAGATTACTTGGCTATTTGGAAACTTTTGTGGTTCTATATGAATTATGATGTTTCTTTATTTCTGTGTGGAAAACAATGCCTTTGGAATTTTGATAGCAATTGCCTTAAATCTGCAGGTTACTCTGGCATTTGAACAGTATAAATGTTTGCAATCCATGAACACAGGCATCTTTCCATTTATTTGATGTGTCTTCTTCAACTTCTTTCATCAGTGTTCTATAGATTTTAGTATACCATTACAGTTTTCAGAGTACAGAACTTTCACCTCCTTCATTAAGTTTATATCTAAATATATTTTTGGTGCTACTATAGATGGGAATATTTTATTTCTTTTTCAAAGAATTTGTTGGTGGTATATGGATATACTACTAACTTTTTTATACTTGTTCTTAGCCAAGAGTTTGAAAAGTAACAAATGCGACAGATTTTTGTATGGTGACTTTGTATCTCACCATTTTACATAATTTTAAAATTAGTTTTAAGAAGTTTTGATGGAGTCTTTAGGGCAGTGGTTCTCAACCTTCCTAATGCCCTGACCCTTTAATACAGTTCCTTATGTTGTGGTGACCCCAACCATAAAATTATTTTCATTGGTACTTCATAACTGTAATTTTGCTACTGTTATGAATCGTAATGTGAGTATCTGATAGGCAGGAGACCCCCAAAGGGGTTGCAACCCACAGGTTGAGGACTGCTGCTTTAGGGATTTCTATATATAAGATCATGTTACTTGCAAACAGAAACAATTTAACTTCTTTTCTTTCAAATTTAGATGCATTTTCCTTTTCTCATTTGATTGCTCTGGCTAGGATTTCTAGTACAATGTTGAATAGAAGTAGTGAGAATGGCTGCCCTTTTCTCCCTCCTAATCTTGGAGGGAAACGCTTAGGCTTTTTGAGTATGATGTTAGCTGTGGGCTTATCAGATATGCCTTCTCTTCTCTTGAGGTATATTTCCTTTAAACCTAATGTGGTGAGAGTTTTTATTATGACAGGATGTTTCATTTTGTTAAATGCTCCTCCTGTACCTATTGAGGTAATTATAGTATATATATATTTTTTTTTCTTCAGTCTGGTAATATGATTTATCACATTTATTGATTTGCTTATGTTGAATCATCCTGTAGCCCAGGGATAAATCCCACTTGATCATGGTACACTGCATATAATCTTTTAAATGTTCTGTTAAATTTGGTTTGCTAGTGTTTTGTGGAGGATTTTTTCATCTATGTTTATCTGAAATATTGGTCTGTAATTTTCCTTTCTTGTTAAATCCTTGTCTGACTTTGGTGTAAGAGTATTTCTGCCCTTATAAAAGGAAGTGGCAGTGTTTCTTCCTCTTTAGGGTTTTGGGAAAGTTTGAGAAATGCTAATACTAAGTCTTTAAATTTGTGATAGAATTCACCCATGAAGCCATCTTGTCCTGGGCTTTTTTTTATTGAGAAGTTTTTGATTACTTCATCAATATCGTCACTTGTTATTAAATCCATTCCAATTTTCTAGTTCTTCATGTTTCATGACTTAGTAGTCTTAGTCATGTACATTTCTAGAAATGATGTACCTACAAATCTACAAATAGATTTAACCTACAAATCTACAAATAGACTTAAATAGAAATAAATCTATTTCTTCTAGATTATCTAATTTATTGTCATATAATTACTCAGTCTTTATGATCTTTTGTGTTTTTATGATCTTTACTATTTGGGGGATTAGTTGTAATATCTTCTGTTTCTTTCATAATTTTATTTGAGTCTTTTGTTTTTCCTCGGTTAGTCTAGCTGAAGCCTTTATTTTGTTTATATCTTAAAAAACAGCTTTTCATCTATCTTTTGCATTGTTTTTGTAGTCTCTAATTTATTCCTGCTCTAGTCTTTATTATTTCCTTCCTTCTGCTAACTTTGAGTTTCATTTATTCTTTTTCTCATTCTTAAAAAACAACTTTTTCTGATATCTTCAAAAAAAACTCTTTCATCTATCTTTTGCATTGTTTTTGCATAAGGTGACCAGATTTTAACATTGGTAAAGCAAGACACCATTGATAGGGGGGCGGGGCCTGGGGGGCAGGGCCTGACAACAATGCAAACTTTGATAAGCATTTCTCGATAATCAGTTCTCAACAATTAGTTGTTATTACTAAAGTTTAACATTATAAAATTAACAAAAATAATATAAAACTCATATCCTAGTGAAATAGCCACATGGCAGCCGAAAACCGTATATTCCCTTCCCGTTCTCCCTCATTCCCGAGCTTGTCTTGCATTCTTTCCAAAAATCAGGACTTTTTAAAAATGTGCCAGACATGGGACAAATTGTTAAAAATCAGGAGTGTCCCACCAAAAGTGGAATGTCTGGTCTTTTTACTCTAGAGGTGGGGGGCGGGGTGGGATTACTTGTTTGTTCCAGATAGTTTGGCTCCTTCTGAGCTACTTGTCCTTGCCTAGAAGCAAGGGAGGGAGCCAGTCTCCTTCTGATACCTTGCCCAGGAGGGGAGTAGGGAGTTTACATTAGCCTTTTCATTTCCAAATGAAGTTACATTAACTTCTTCATTCCTAAATGGAGTTACATTAGCCTTTTCTGCAGCCGAAAACCGTATATTCCCTTCCCATTCTCCTGCTGTTCCCTAGCTTGTTGTGCATTCTTTCTGAAAATTGGGACTTTTTAAAAATGCTGCAGGATACAGGACAAATTGCTAAAAATTGGGACTGTTCTGCCAAAAGCGGGACATCTGGTCACCTTATTTTTGTAGTCTCTAATTTCTTTCTGCTCTAGTCTTTATTATTTCCTTCCTTCTGCTAACTTTGAGCTTCATTTATTCTTTCTCTCATTCTTGAAAAGTAAATTTAGGTTGTTTGAGATATTTCTTTTTTTTCTTAATGTAGTCATTTATTGCTGTAAATTTCCCTCTTATAATTTCTTTTGCTGTATCCTTAAGTTTTGGTATGTTGTGTTTCCATTTTTGTCTCAAGATAGTTTTTGTTTCTTCTCTTTCTCATTGGTTGTTCAGATTGCATTAAATCTGCAGGTTATTTGAACAGTATAAATGTTTGGCATTTGAACAGTATAAATGTTTGCATTCCATGAACACAGATATCTTTCCATTTATTTATGTCTTCTTCAATTTCTTTCATCAGTGTTCAATAGATTTTAGTGTGCCATTACAGTTTCAGAGTACAGATCTTTCACCTCCTCCAGTGTATTTAATTTCTATATATTTGTGAATTTTCTAAAATTCTTTTTTATTAATTTATTTTTTGAGACATAGTCTCATTGTGTCTCCCTGGGTATAGTGCCACGGCATCATAGCTCACCGCAACCTCAAACTCCTGTGTTAGAGCAATCCTCTAGCCTTAGCCTCCTGAATACAGGCTTCCACCACCATTTCTGGCTAGTTTTTCTACTATTTTACTCTGGAGGCAGAGACTCATTCTTGCTTAGGCTGTTCTTGAACTCCTGAACTCAAGCAATCCACCTGCCTCAGCCTTCTAGAGTGCTAAGATTATAGGCGTGAGCCACTGTGTGCAGTCTAAAATTTTTGTTACTGATTTATAGTTTGATATGGTGTGGTCAGAAAATATTCTTGATACAATGTCAGTCTTCAAGTTTGTTAAGGTTTATTTTTGTTGTTCAGCATAATCTTTACTGGAGATTGTTCTGTACACTTGAGAGGAATGTGTATTCTGGTGCCATGAGATAAAATACTGTGTCACATTTAAATGAAAAAAATATGGTTATTAAAAGCAGCTAGGAAAATCTGAAAGAGTAGAAAATGAATTTTATACTACTACTGAAATTGAACAATTATTAACACTCTGGAGATGCTCTTTTCATGGGTTTTTCTCTATGTATAACTTTTTGGGTTTGCATATTTACTATTAGACTATAAACATGTGTTTCTGTATTTCATTTTATAAGTTATACACATTTCTCAAATTTTTATGTAGTCTCTAAATATATTCATTTCAATGACCACAAATTACTACATAAAGGTCATGGAACATGATTTTCAATTCATAACATCTAGACTTGATTGTGTATGTTTCCTCAATCTTTTTGTGATAAAAAATGAAGCAATGATGCTCTTCTCACATGAATTTTCTTTTTTTTTCTTTTTTAATTTTTTTATTGAATGGTAACTATGTACATTAATGCACTTCTGGGGTACAGTGTGGAGTTTTCACACACAATCCAAAACACTTCCATCAAACTGGTTAACATAGCCTTCATGTCATTTTCTTAGTTGTTTTAAAACGTTCACATTCTGCTCTTAAAAAGATTC
>NW_003852406.1:6878206-6916334 GCF_000181295.1 Otolemur garnettii
CAATGTTGATTCTTCCCAGCCATGAGCATGGTATGTTTTTCCATTTGTTAACATTTTCAGCTATTTCTTTCCTTAGAGTTTCATAGTTCTCTAATTTTATTTTTCAGTATTTAAAATTATATTAGTTTACTAGAGCTGTCATAGCATAGTATCAGAAGCTGAGCAGCTTAGAATAAAAAGAGATTTATTTTCTCAGAGTTCTGGAGACTGAAGGTTTAAAATCAAGGAGTTGGTAGTGTCGTGTTCCCTCTGAAGGTGTTATGGAAGGATCTACTGAGCTTCTCTGCACGTCTCTGGCAATCACTTGGCTTGTGACTGCCTCACTCCAGTCTTTATATGATTTACTGCTTGTGTATGCACCTGTCTTGAAATTGCTTCTTCATTAATAACCTAATCACATTGGACTAGAAGCCCACCCTGCTCTACGAGGAACTCATTTTAACTAATCATGTCTACAGAGACCCTATTTTCTAGGAAGGCCACATTCTGAGATATTAGAAGGTTAGAACTTTGGTATATAAATTTGGGGGAGGGTACACGATTCAACCCGTAACAAAAATAATTTCCTTAGCATCAGTTTTTAAGAAGGAAATTTTCTTATTGAACACTATATTGATAGACATCATCCAAAAGTTTTTGAAACTTTATTATTATTTCTTCTCTCATCAGCTATACATAGTAGTGTTTGATTCATGGTATTCTCAACAGCCTTGGAATGATCCTTAAAATTAACATACTTAATCTTTGCTAATTTGTCATCATATTAATAATTAGGCATAGTTTTCATAAATTATATATTTTTTCATGCTTATTTACAATTATTGCAGTCTACTTGGTAAAATACTATCTTAAATTTGAACATCTATTCTCGTTTTATATTACAGTTTATAAAATGGGGTTAATTATAAAATAGGTTATTCTGAAGTAAGTAAATGAGTATTTCTATTTTTGCTTGTCTTTTTTACTTTAGTTGTTTTGTATTTAATTATTTAATACATGTGGAACTTGGTGGTGTATGATAAGATGAATGTTACAGATACTTAACAACTGGGTGAGTGGTACTGACTAGTTTGTATTGGTCATCTGCTGTATTTCAGGAATTGGTAGAAGCTAAGAAAAAGAGCTTTAACCAACACACCATCATTAAGGAGCTCCGATACTAGGAGGATTGCAGACCAGGAAATGGACAGAGGATGTGCATTAGTAGAGAGGAATGCAGAGTACACAATGCTCAGCACAAGGACCACAAACCCAGAATAAGTGTGACAGGTTTCCAGGAGTGGGGGGAGTTCTTCAGCTGAGTTTTGTGGATGCCGGGTAGTTAACTAGATGAGGAAATAGAACAGCTGTTTTAGAGCAAGGGAATAGCAAATGCAGAATCACATAGATTTGGAAGAGCATGGAACTTGGAGAATATAATTGTGACTGAAATTTAGGAGGTGAATGAGGAATGATGAGTCGTGAGATGTGGTCGGCATGGATTTGATGTTCTTTCAAGGTGGTATGGTGATGGCTGTTGAGTTTTAAAAAGGAGAGTGGCATAATCATATCTGTATCTAGAAACATTTCGGGGGGAGAATATAGCAGGACGACAAGACAGGAGTCAAAATGAATGAAAATTCCTCATTGATCATTAGTACATACGTATTCAGTGAGTGAATGAATGAGTGAAACCTTGATGAGTTATGTGTTAGCAGATTTAGCAGCTGTGCACTAACAATGACCTTGGAAAGATTATATTTCTTCAGTGGGATGGTCGAAATGGAAGACAGACATGAATAGGAGTCAGTGAAAAAGAATTGCTTCTTCAAAGTATTAGTTATTTGAAATCAGATCTTAGAGTTCATTGTTTTTCAACTACCTATGGCTAGTATATAGGAAATAACATTGTTATTATTATTTTGTTTATGGTTTGAATATATAGTTTCTTTATTTTATTTATCCTAATAGTTTTCTAGGTGATTTTATTTTGTTTTTATTCCTAGATATAAAATTATGATTCTTGAAAATAGTAACAGCCTTTTATCCTACTTTCTAATATTCATATTGTTTATCTTTGTTTAGGGCTTAATATTTTGGCCAGAATTTCCAGAAATGAAATGATTTTTTTCCTCTTAACGATTATGGCAATCCCCTAATATTTTACACATAATTTGATGACTTTTAAAGTAACATATTAAACTTAAGGAAAACCCATTACAATACCATTTAAAGGCTTTAAAACAATTATTGAGAAAGTTTTTAAATATTGTCAAATGACTCTTTGGTATCTATTCAGATATGTATTTTATGATCAACTGATAACATTATGTGAAATTAGTCATTCTGTGATTTAAATCATCCTTGGATTAAAATTTTCTTGGGTATGGTGTATTATTATTCTAAAATGATGCTGAATTTTATGTGCTATATTTTCTACAATATTCTGAAGTATTGATGGCCATAAATTTTTCTCTCATTACTTAACAGGGTACTTACCCCTCTCATTACTTAATAATGTACTTACCCCTTTTACAATATCTCACTAATCCTGAGATATTGTAAAATCTGCACAAAAACACTTAAATGTGGTAACAAGTAATCTATGGTTAAGGAGTCAAGTAAACGAATTCATTTCAGATTTTTATCAGTAAGAGTGATGAGCTACATGACCTTGGGCAAATCTTTTCATATTTCTGGGGCTCATCCATGTAAGCAAGGGGTTTGAAACGACTAAATAAATTCCAAGATCACTCCAGCTCTAGCATTCAGCCAACGTGTTCATGACGAAGTTTCTCCAGCTTTATGCTAATAAAGCTACATAATGGCATTTAAGAGCATCAGTACTGTGTAAGGTAGTAATATATCATGTCCTATCACCCTGCAATATTTAGACTTCTGTTAAAAAAAACCCTCAGGGGTCTGTTCTCACCTATGTGGGTCCATGAGCACTTGGAACTAAAAAGTGTTGGACCTGTGATTTATCTTAAACTGCATTTAAAGACTATGGACCAATCACCCTTCACTGTTCTGTTCAGCTCACTTGAAACATTGGATCTAAAGAACACCAGATGAGTGATCAGAACTGGATTTGTGTACCACTTCTGGCATTCACTAGCTTGGTGATCTTCATCAAGTCACTTGTCCCCTTCAGGCATCGGTTTTCTTATTTGTCAGGTGGCATCAATTTAATTGTTTCTCTCTCAAGATCTAAGATATGAGGATACATATGTAAATAATCCCTTCATAATATGCCTTTAATTATATAGACCCCTGAGGTTTACTTTCACAAATAGTCATCATAATTGGTCCATTCAATGATGTTGTAAGGCAATCAGGCAAAATACTTATGACCTTATTTTAGAGATGGACCAAGACTTTAGAGAATTTGTTAGTTTGCCCAGTGTCCTTGGTAAGTAACAAAGCCCTAGCTTGAGCCCAAGACTTTTAATTCTTCAACGAATTCTTCTCTTTAATATGACATGTTATCTTTCGTTAAATCCCATAATCACCCTATTATACTTTTCAAACATTCTGTGACATCTCTCAGCTCTTTAAGTTATGAGAACCAACTATCCCTGTTTCCTGGGGGTTCAGCCTTAAAGCTCTATGATTTTAAACAATGTAACATGTTAACACTTTGTTCATGTGTATGTTTAAATGATTTTTTTAAAAACTACTTCATCTAACATCTATCCCTTCTTTTCCTGATTCTCTTTCAGATAGCAGTTCTGTGGATGAAAAGGTTTTAAATCATGCTTTTTCTTCCCCTCATGAGGGATCTTTGTCTTCTGTCCATGTTTGTTTGTGACATACTAGACCTGTTTTAGTTCCTCTATTTTAGTTGTGAAATGTGCATGTTATCCCAGCTTTCCATTCTTTGGTTGTCCTCTAAGTGTGCTCTTGATATGTTGCGTTTATGAAGAGGTCACACCTTGCTGGCTTCGCTTCTGTTAGCTTACACTTGCCAACCTGGGGGTCTGCTGCGGTCAAACACAGCATCTGTTCTCAAGTCTGGCTAACCATGCCCTTCCTGACGGATTCATGATCTTCACTGCACCTATCAACTTTTAAGGGCAAATAGTATTTGGAATATGATATATTTTTCTGGACTCTGCCAGTGCTTTTGGGTAAATGCTGAAAGCTAATTTCAAAACTTCCACTCATAAAAACACGGTAGCTTTGACTTGGAGCGGACCCTGCTTAGCATCTGTCATACGAGGTGTTACGTGTGCAGTGCAGTTGACTCGTGTTCCAGATTCACGTACGTACAGCTGAGGTGTGCTAAAAGCCTGTTTGCTTTGTTTTTTCTCCTTCTTTTAAGGCTCGAATAGTAAGTGGCAATGGTTTGGATGCTTCCAAATTCCCTGCACTCCAGGTGTGTGGTGGGTAAGTACATCCCTGACCTTTCTAATTCATTTTGTTCCTTGATCACACTTGGCTGTGCTCTCAACATATTCGTGTGGAATTCAGGATGTTGCATGATGTTATAATCAGCTAGCCTCACTGTTGCCTTTTGTTTTCACAATAAAGTATCTTTTATTTATAATATTTTCTTTAAAAATAATGAGAGATGTGGTTATGATCCAAAACTAGCAATATGAATATATAATTAATGCATAATTATACATGGATATATGTAAGTCAAAATTACCTAACCCCTTTAACTGTTACCATTATCATTCTACATACAAATGCAACCACATGATATTATATACATTAATATTAATATAATTATTGTACTGTATGTTTTGTATCACTTTGTGATTTGTGCACGAGCTTTGTTCACGTCAATCACTTACTGAACATATATTATAGCATTATTTTTCATAGTTGCATACTATTACATTTAATGGATTTATCAAAGTATTTAAATTTAATCGCAAACATAGAGTTTGAATTCTGTTCTTCATGGAAAATACTGAAGGAACGTCCTCTTTCATGCTAAAAGTTACAAACTTGTATCACTTGGACATGAATATTCATCAGCCTTTTTCTGTGTGCTTACATATGTTTATATAAGATATAATTATGCTTATATAAGGTAAGTAATTTTGCATTGTGACTGCTGTACAGCTTAACATAAATTAAGTCATTCTGTATGTAAATAATAAGTACTGGTTTAATGCTGGTTTATAATTGTTTCCTACATAATGACTCATTTAATCCTTACAGTGGCCCTATGAGGTAAGTACTATTTTGATCTTTGTTTTACATATGAGGAAACCAAGTGAAAAGCACTGGAAAATGTTTTCCTTAGGATAGCTAATGAGTGGCAAAGCCAGTATTTGAGTGCAGTTGGTCTAATTCCTGAGTCTGTGATCTTAATCGGAATGTCATATTTCCTCTGCTTCTTGCTTGTGCTCTATTTTCTAGTCTCTTCTTCCATGCCTTGCAAAACGTTCCCATTCATTATTTCTAAATGAGGCCAAAATCTTCAAATGTTTATGTAATATTTATTCATTCTTCTATTGCTGACCTTTCAAAATTATCTCTGTGTCATTGTAAATAATACTGTAGGGAACATCTCATAATAAAGTTTTTGAAGTGTCATTTGTGGAACAGAGGTCATGCATGGTTTATATGTATGCACATATACATCTGTATACAAATAGGTATATACTAGATGTTTTATAAGTATTGAGATTTACATTTGTGTACAATGTAAAGAGAAGCAAAATTTAAATGTATCTTTAGTTATTTTTAGGCAAAAGGTTTCAAGTTCTGTGTTATAATACTCTCATGTTTTAAAAATGAATTGTTAAATACATCTGTTACTTATGTTACATTTGAGGCTCCTGCAAAATAATATATATGAATCATTTTTATTTTTATTTTCTCAAGTGATTAAGGTGTTATTTCTATTATATCTATAATTTCAATGTTCTTAAAATAAATACGTTAAAAATTGCTCACATTCCTATTCTAATGTCATAGGAATTTAAATAAATTATAAAACTCAGCTGTGGTAGAAGATATTCATGAATTATCCATGGAAATTTAGATAATAAACAGACTCCTCTCTCTCCACTACCCTGTATACAGTATGGCTTTAAGTTTACTAAAAATAATAACTTGGCCAATTAAATAAAATAATTACCTTAGAAAATAAAGTTGTATTCTAATTTAATTAAAAAATATATTAGAACATAGTGTCATGAGCCTGGAGGTTTATGTTGGTTCATGGTCTTACAGCTTCTGCAACTGGTCATTACCCACAGTATTGATCACATTTTAACAGTTTCATTTCCTAACTCATGTCTGAAGATGGACTTTCATCCTTGTCAAAGCAACAGAATTAATCCACATCCATGTTTTTGTTAACTGCATGTAACGTAAATATCTAGCTAACATGGGTCATCTTTGCATTTTGAGTAGATACTAGATACTTTCGATATATATATTTTTTCAGAAACTGCCTCTTTCAAGGACCTTCCAAGGGATTTTTGAATTATAATATTATGGGGAGGGAGTGGTAATTTTCAATTATCAAGAGAATTTGTCATTGTCTGAATGCTAATTTCCTCTCTAAGAACCTACACGGTATAATTTACATATGAGCCTTCAATCACAAGCTCTTTCAGAAGGATTTGCTTACTTTACTTTCCCTATAAATATTTTAAAAATGTATTTTTAATAAAATGAAATAGTGCTATACTTCCTCTCAATATCACATCTTCAGCTATTCTGAAAAACTAAGACTGGAGAAGTATTTCAAAAGAGGAGGTCCTTGTTTTTCCATGACAATGCTAATACATGCTTCATGGTTCTGTCTTCAACATCCCTCATTGTTCAGAACCAAACAACTTTCATCCTTCCCCCCCTTCTCCAGAATCAATGAAGAATCATCTGTACACCCTGAAGCTTTCTGATTTCTACTCAACTGTCTGTACACTTCCTGTCTTTGTTGTAAATACATGCCAAATTTCATTCTGTTTTTCCCTACCATCACAACAAAACTTCATTAGCCCTGGGGAAGGAATTGGGAGAACAAGAGAGAAAAGGTAAATAGAAAAAGAAAATAAAGAGGGAGAAGCCTGGAAAAAAATGCATATTTTGGTGAAATCAACAAATTTAGCGTTTTATACTTTTTAGTCACTTTATAAAACTTTGATAACTTTTGTAATATATGTAAGCTGAGAGTCACATATAAACCATATGCCAAGACAGTATTAGGAGTACCAGAGGGTGGGCAGCACCTGTGGTTCAGTGGGTAGGGTGCCAGCCCCATATACTGAGGGTGGTGGATTCGAACCAGATCCTGGCCAAACTGCAAGAAAAAAATAGCCGGGCACTGTGGCAGGTGCCTGTAGTCCCAGCTACTCGGAGGTGAAGGCAAGAGAATCGCCTAAGCTGCCAGCATTTTTTTTTTTTTTTAAAGTATCAGAGGGTTACTGAGGGCAAGTGTCTCAAAGATGAAATTGAGAGAGCAGGAGTGAGAAGAGCCTCTTCTGTATTCTCGCTTGTGCCATTCCTATAGTCTGTATTAGTTCCTCACGTTGTACAAATTTAACAAGATTCTTATCCTGCAACTCAATTTTAAGCTCTAAAGGAGCTGAAAGGAATTCAGCTTGCTTAAACCATGAAAAAAGGAACAACCCAATATGTCTTGACTGGTGTCAGACAACCTCTTACTTGAGAACACTGACAGCAATAAAGCCACCAGCTTTCTGGAAGCTGTGAAGCAAGAATAAGTTCTTGAACCATTAGCTTTCTATGGCCAAGGTTACCACCTAGCCACCCATCTCATTGTGGCCGACCACCAGATCTGAAGATCAAGAGAACGTTCTCCTGGAGATTGCTCAAGAGCACTTGCTATCTTCTCTATTTAGAAAGACATTGGGCTAATGAGAGTACATTTTGATACTAGCCACAGAAACTAGACCTTAGGCTGACTGCTTCAGTACATGGATTGATGAGATCACTACGACCTGGACCTCTTTAGTAGGAAATGCACTTTGGCACGTTATCTGTGGAAATTAAGGTAAAATTTACTATCTATAATCTGACTCAATCCTATGAATACCATAGTTTCCTTGGGGTAGATTATTAATAATTTAAGTACATCTTTTCCTAAATAGATAGTGCAACAATTCATGAAACTGGTTCAAAAAATTAAGAAAATGGAATTGTCACATTCCAGCTACTAATAGTTCATAGTTCACCAAGTTATACCTGGGTATCTTTTTTATGATCTCATTTTCTGGCCTGAGTTTGTAGCTTAACATTCTTTCTTGCTCTGCAATAGGCCCTGAACCCAGAAAGGACGCCTGGGTGTTACTCACAGTTGATCCAGTAACACCGTATAAGACTCTTTCCCTTCCAATCCTCTGGTCACATTAGAGAATATATTCCTCCCTCTTGACGGACGTACGAAAAACTGCTATTTATTCTAATAGAGGTCATCTTGGGTGTTTAGGAGACAGGAAATTCCTTCCCCAAATTGCATTTTTACTTTCATTATTAATTGTATTGAAGAATGTAAAACCTCAGTGTAATCCTGATTGTAAGCAAGGACAAATTCACATTTTACTCATGAAGGGCACTGTTTTATTCTTAAGGAAGATTGGTATCTATTTTAGATTCAGAGAGTTAATAGGACCTCATATCCATATCAACCCAAGATGCAGATAACAGGCCCATTTCAGGGAAGGACTTGACAACTTTCTTGCCAGTTTCTGCCTGGCATTGGACCCTTCCGTAACTCATATACATGGCACCAGTTGGCTCTCAGAATGGACCTGCTTTTCCTTTCATCTTTAGGTGACTCCTGATCAAAAAACATACTCAATAAGAAATTTACCTTTTCCTACTTTCTATAAGCCTCTAACTCTACCTCCTGGTATTTGAGATATCCTTTAAAATACTCCCAAATCATGTACTTTCAAGAGACTAGCATTTGGTAAGTCCATCTCACTTTTAGTGACTTAAATTGTCTCATACGTCCAAGGCCTATTTTTTTCTCAATTTAGAAAACTAAGACCACCAACATAAGCTTAAGCACAGTGCTACTTTTGTCTTCTCCCCCTTCTGTCTCTCATTCAGGATTTCATTTTTCACTCCAGTGTCTATATCAAAAAGCTACAAATACATCTTAAGCCAGTGCTAGTCATATTCTCTTCTGGCCTTTGAGCATCACAGGGGGACCCACTTAATATAGCAGCTACTGAGAATGATCCAGTCTCAGAAAAATAAAATTCCTTGGCTCAGCTCCTGTAGCTCAGTGAGTAGGGCGCCAGCTATATACACTGAAGCTGGCGTGTTCGAGCCTGGTCCAGGTCTGCTAAACAAAAATGACAACTGCAACCAAAAAATAGCTGGGTGTTGTGGCAGGCACCTATAGTCCTAGTTACCTGGGAGGCTGAGGCAAGAGAATCACTTAAGCACAAGAATTTGAGGTTGCTGTGAGCTGTGACATAACAGCACTCTTACGAGGGTGACATAGTGAGACTCTATCTCAAAACAAATAAACAAACAAAAAAACGAAAAAGAAAATTCCTGGTAAAGAAACCCAAGGAGAGTATATTTGTTTTTTTTGTTTTTTCTTTTTCAGTTTTTGGCTGGGGCCGGGTTTGAACCCACCACCTCCAGTATATGGGGTTGGTGCCCTACTCCTTTGAGCCACAGGCGCTGCCCAGGAGAGTATATTTGTTGAAGAAAAACATACTATACTGAAGCACAATAATCTTCTAAAGCCTTCCCCATGTTCATTTTCTCATTGAACATTTACTTATTACTATACACTTTCAGTTCTTTTGGGTTTAGATTATTTGGAAATTAATGAACCTTAGATACAACACACAAAATCGACTTTAATCTCCTAATGCCGTCAAGATTTCTTTCATTGGGAAGAGTAGCAAATTAAAGTCACTTATACATATGTCATGAAAGCAATGTTCAAGGCGTCCGTCTTCAAACAGTGCCAGTTAGTACTATGAAGAATATCATCTGTTACATTGAGAAGAACAATCGCTTTGTTAGAAAATTACCAGCTGTTCATCAAAAACATTGAAAATAACCCCACTAAATAAGATGGAAGTGTAAGGAATACCAGGGCTCCTGACCTGCTGATTCTTTCCAAAATGTAATTGATAATAGTTGAGTATATCTAATATATATAAAAAAAGGATTAAGGAAAATAAGCAGTTCACTGAAGGTATTTTTTTATATTTCCCATTAAATAATATAGAGACTATGTTTTAAGGTCTCTTTTAATACATAAATGCCATATTCCAGGAAGGTGGGTAACATAGATTTCCTCTATGTTACATAGTAGTGCGATAGAGCGATAAAATAATCCCTACTGACAGAATAGCATGATTGTAAGGACATTGTAAGTAACTCCTCACTCTGTACTTATTTAAAATAATGAATTCATTTAATCTGTAATACTTTCTTAAATAGTAAATAGCTTGCTGCTAGAACTGCATTTTAATTCTTCGATATAATGAGTTCTAAATCTAAAACTAGCAGATTAAGATAGTTTTTGGTTTTTAGTCTTCATTAGAATTTACAGTTTGTAATATAATAGGGTCAATACGTATAAAGGAGCATTTTAATGAGATAATCTCTCAAACTCATAATTACTGTAACGATATAACTAATACTTTTTCAAATGTTACAATAATTCCCTATCTAAGCATGATTTATTCATGACTTCCTTTAATCTCTGTAACAGTTTTTTGAGGAAGCTATGATGATTATTATTTACCTTTTATAGATAAGGTAACTGAAGCTTTGAGACCATGAACATGGGGAAGGTGAAACGGTGTCTAAGTATCACAGCTGTGATTTGCACTAGGTCAGCCTCAACCCAGGATTTGATGGCTTCACTGTTTTGCCAAATTGATATAATTTGCAAATAAATAATGCTTATTTAAGGATCAGTTCTGTTATATTGTGTGTTTATATTATGTTTTGATTCTAACATGATATTTTGTACTGGTCTGGAATATTAGTCTAAATAGATATAGCAAACAAATACTGTAGATATATTTCTATCTACATTGCAGAAAGGCATTTGTAAAAGAATTTCAAAATATCCCCTAGAAAAATATCATCTACATGAAGTAATGATAGATTGAATGACTAGACCCCAAATATGTAATTCTTAAGTAATACTATACTTTGGAGGTATTTTTTTTTTTTTTGAGACAGAGTTTTACTATGTGAGCCCTCAGTAGAGCACTGTGCCATCACAGCTCACAGCAACCTCAAACTCTTGGGCTCAAGTGATTCTCTTGCCATAGCTTCCCAAGTAGGTGGGACTACAGGTGTACTTGGTTGGTTTTCAGTGGAATGCTTCAGGAATTGACTTTAGACAGATTATTTTTATTGATGTGTGAATGATATACATATATTTAGGGTATTCTTGATATTTTGATACAGTCATATAATGTATAATAATCAGGGTAATTGGAATATCCATTACCTTAAACATTTATTTTTTGTTTGTCATGGGAGTATTTGAATTATTCTTTAATAGAATTGACTTATTGACGTATTGAGCAATGTGCCAGGGTCCTGCTCTGGGGGGAGGGTTCTTTAAGACCTGTGGAGCTGGCAGCAATCAACTGAAGAAAAGTAAAGTTAGAATGGCTAGGTGCCACTGTAGCTCAGTGGTTAGGGCACTGGCTATATACACTGGGACTGGCAAGTTCGAACCTGGCAGAGGCCTGCTAAACAACATTAAAAACAACAACAAAAATATCTGGGCCTTGTGATGGGCACCTGTAGTCCCAACTACTTGGGAAGCTGAGGCAAGAGAATTGCTTAAGCCCAAGAGTTTGAGGTTGCTGTGAGCTGTGATGCTAAAGCACTCTACTGAGGGTGACATAGTAAGTCTCTGTCTCAAAAAAAAAAAAGAAAAGAAAAGAAAAAAAAAGAAAAAGTAAAGTTAGAGGCTGCAAGAGACAAAGAGACAGGACACACAGAATAGAATTTTCCAAAGTGGGAAATACAGGAGGCCATCACCTGTTATTGGGGTTCCAGCAAAAGTTCCCGAATATTGGTTCTACTGTGCTTTTATTGAAGGCTATTTGCTCATTTTTCCAGAGGGTAAGCTGAGGAAGGGAACAAAAATGTCAGCAGTTTCTCTGGGTAAGCATATTAGCTCCTATTGTTTCTATAATCATTAACTTTAAGAGTCTGAGCAGCCTTGAGAAATCCAAAACCTGAGTATTGTGTGGGGGCAGCCTCCTGTCTGTGGTCACACACACAGATTCCTTGGGGAGGTTTAATCCCCACTAGTTCACTGTGGAGTAAAATGCCAGTGGTGTTAGTCTCCTCTGAATAATCTGTGGGACAAATGAATTTTCCCTGATCTCCACCCGGAGGTGTCTTCCTCTATTGATTAAGGGATATAAGCCCTCCTATTTGTATTTCAGGGCTTGAGCTATTCTCTTGATCTCTGCCTTGGCCAAATACAAATCTCCAAAATGGGTATTTGCTTGACTGCTGACTGGGCAGGAGATGGCCTGGTTAATGTTTCTACTCAGGCCTTGCATGCAGCTTCCTCTGTGGCCATTGTTTCTTCAGAGTGTTCATAGACCCAGTAGCGGTGTTTGCAAGCTGAATCCCCTACAGGCCAGGCTTCTAGGAAAAGCAGGAAACTGCTTAAATAAGACATTTAGCAGCTGGTTTAGCTGACTTGTTTTTATTCCACATTGCTCAGCTTGTTTCTGTGTTTTTCCCTCTTTCCAGGGGTATTTTCCCTTGCCAAAAATGGGGCCTTCAGTCCCTATTCTGCCTGCAGCAATGGGTCTTTTTTCTTCTTGATAACTGTTTTTTTAGTCAAATCAATATCTCTTCAGCCCCACATCATCCCTGGCCTCTGATAATCATTAATCTACCCTCCTCATAAAATTTACTTTTTTAGCTCCCACATATGAGTGAGAATGTGTGATATTTGTCTTGTGGCACTTGGCTTATTTCACTTAACATAATTGCCTCCATTTCTATCCATGTTACTGCAAGTAGGATTTCAGTCTGTTTAGGGCTAAATAATATTCAATTTTGTGTGTGTGTGTGTGGTATGTGTTTTTATGTGTCTGTGTTGTTTATCCATTCACTTAGGTTTTTTTTTTTTTTTGAGACAGGTCTCAATTTGTCACCCTTGGTAGAGTGCTGTGGCATCACAGCTCACAGCAACCTCCAACTCTTGTGCTTAAGCAATTCTTTTGCCTCAGCCTCCCAAGTAGCTGGGACTATAGGAACCCACCACAGCACCTGGCTATTTTTTTAGAGACAAGGTCTTGCTCTGGCTCAGGCTGGTCTGGAACTTATGAGCTCAGGCAATCCACCTTCCTTGGCTTCCCAGAATTCTGCAATTACAGGCATGAGCCACCATGCCCTGCCAACATGTAGGTTTATTCCCAAATCTTGGCTGTTGTGAATAGTGGCCATGGATATTAGAATGCAGATATATCTTTGATACACTGATTTCCTTTCTTTTGGATACATAACCAGTAGTATGATTGCTGGATTGAATGATGGTTTTAGTTTTATTTTTAGGTTTTTGACAAAACTTTAGACTGTTTTCCGTAATAGCTGTACTTCTTTACATCCCCACCAATAGTGTACAAGCATTCCCCCTTTCTTTGCATCCTCACCAGCATTTACTATTTTTTCTCTTTTTGATAATAGCTGTTCTAACTGGGTGAGATGATACCTCATTGTGGTTTTGATTCATATTTTCCTGATAAATGGATGTAATTTTGACATGTGGATATGGAAGAGAAAATGCAGACCAAGAAGCAGTACAATAGCATCTTGGACAAGAGACTGTGTCGGACAATAGTGTTTCAGAGAATGTGGAGGACAGAAGATGAAAATAGCTTGCAAATATAAACTGAAAGTCCAACTGACTAACGGTATTAAATGTGTTAATCTTTGAATATTATACCTATAACTTGAAACGTATCTATAAATAAATAATAATATACCTGTAACTTACATCCTATGAAACATGATTCAGGCATTCTGAGAACATAGTGGTTGAACAATAACTACTGAGTGATCATGACAATGAGAGGGAAGAAAACAACCCGAAGGATACGAATTAGAGATAAAACACTAAATGAGGGCAGATGATATCTTCACTTCTTCTATCTGGCCAATGGGAATTAAGGAAGAGAAAATCCTACATTGTCTCTGAGGAAAAGACTGATATGATACATTGATAAGTACCTAGAACTTAGAATTAGAAGGCCTGGTTTTAAGTCTTGACTCTATCACTTATTAGCTGTGTGAATTTGGTCAGGCCATTAAACCTATGAGTCTTAATGCCTCATTTGAAAAATGCAGATTGTGTCATAACATCCTAATATAATCACAGAATCATGGAATGTGTCTTAATTTATTTTAAAATCTAGCATACAGCTGGGCATGGTGGCTCATGTCTGTAATCTCAGCACTGTGGGAGGCTGAGGAGGGAGAATTGCTTGAGCTCAGGAGTTCAAGACTCGCCTGAGTGAGAGTGAGATCCCAAATCCTAAAACTGTGGAAAAACCCAGCCTGGCACCTTGGCAAGCCCCTGTAATCCCAGTGACTTCTGGAGGCTGAGGCAGCGGGATGCCCACAGCCAGAGTCTGAGGTTGCAATGAGCTATGACGCCATCGCACTCTGCTCAGGACATAGGGTAGGACTCTGTCACAACAACAACAACAACAAAAGCAAAGAAATAAAAAAAGATAAGCAAGGAAATAAAATCTATCATACAATACAAAATGTAATAGTTGTATAATACATTGTAGAAAAAGTAAAGCATTTCTCATGGTGATCAGAAGTAGAGTTTTCTTGGTTTGAGCATTTTCCCATGATGCGGTGCTAAAACCAGGAAAGTCCTGAGCAAATAGAGATGACTTGGTCACCCCTAGAGGTTCAGGGGACTCTGGTTCCCCTAAATGGCCACTGAAAGGGTTCCTCAGAGAAGATCAGCATAGCTGTTACCCACATACAGCTAACTAGAAGTTCATTCAGAGACTTAAATTAGGTGACATCTATCTGCTTCTACTGGGCTTCCCTTGGGCAGCTCTACTTCTCTGGTCTTCTGCCTCAGTAAATGGGTGGTTTCAGGCTTGAATCTTTGAAAAGGTAATTATCTGTTTATGCCCCCCTAGAATATATTTCATTAGCCATAAAGGTTTGCCTCTTGAAAATAGGAAACTCATGTGTCAGAAAGCCAAAATAGAGCTCACCTATAGAAAGACAAAGAAATTGGGAAGAGAGGGGCCTCAAGGGAGAAGACACAGGGCTCATTTCTAGACTTAATTGCATCGTGAGAAGGAGAAACTTATAGAACAAAAGTCTGTTCCGTTGCCTATAAGCAGACCTCATCATCTTCCTCTGTTTTCTAGAAACTTTGATCTATGAATGAATATATGGCCGACACTCACTCCTTTACTCCATTTCAGTGTTTTGCAGTATGTTTTCTGCTTTTAATATTAACTTTCTTGACCTATCAGTTGAGAGCAGCCTCACCTTCTTACTCTTTAAACTGGAGAATAGCACTGTTAGAAACAGATATTGCCAGTGCTCAGGTACTTGACACTCCCTGCGTCACACCATTAAACATCTGCCTGCTGGCAATGTGTCTTGCTTATTATGCTTTAGCTATTTTGTGCAGGCTACAATAGAACTTGTAGTAAACATGCTGATATAATAACTTCTAAGTTTCTCCAGCATTCAAATTCTATTTAGATCATTACACCAGGTAGAAGGAACATAGAAAAAGTCTACCATGATGTGAATATCAATGGATTTCATAGAGAGGAAACCTAAGGGAAGACCACCATCTCATTTCAGTCAAAGTCATGTCAACCTGGTGTATTGAGGGTATACTACTCATTCTGTGGTCCTGTTTGATTATTTTAATGGGCACAGAAGCATATGGCTCTCTCTGTGCGTATCATATTTAGCTATGAAGATAAGGGACCCTAAGAACTGGAATAAAAAACTCAAAAACAAAAACAAAAAAACAGGTTGCCCTGTGGCCAGAATGTGCCTCATGGGTCTCTGGGCATTTAAGCATCTGTGTCTGGAATGAACAATCACCTAGATGTGGGAATTAGTGGTCCACATTTTGGTAGATGCATGGGGTTCAGGAGTTACTATTGGGACATAAAAATTTTGAAGATCTTTATGCTAGTGCCAGATTGGTTGTTTAACTGGCCTGGGTCAGATGGGCCTGGGTAGGGTTTGAACCCACTACCCTCAGTGTATGTGGCTGGTGCCTTAATCACTGTGCTGCAGGTGCCAAGCCAAGCTAGTGCCAGATTGGGAAAGGCCTTAAATATCAGCTGAGAAACATGTGGCTTTTACTCGTGTTTTCTAAGCCATTTTTCTAACTCCAAATGCCTGAAAGGTACCTTGGTTTACCATTGAGGCAGTGGTATGCTAGTGGAAGAGGTAGACTAGTGGAAGGCAGCAGGGTCAGGTATTCCTGCCTCTTCCATTAGGTATTATTGTATCACCTCCATATCCTGTCCTTCCTTGAACAAAACACCATTTTCTTATTTATTTTTATTTTTTATTTTATTTTATTTATAAATTTATTTATATACATTTAAGGGGCTCAATGCAATTTTGTTACACAGCTATATTTTATGGTGGTAAAGTCTAGACCTTGAGTATTCATCCCCTGAATAATGTACATTTCTCATTATCTAACCCAGTGGTTCTCAACCTTCCTAATGCCATGGCCCTTTAATACAGTTCCTGTGGGTAATGACCCACAGGTTGAGATCCACTGATCTAACCTCCTTCCCACTGTCTGACATTTCCAAGTCTTCACTGACTATCATTCTATACTCCATGTATGCCCATGTATGCACATTTCTTAGCTCTGACTTATGAGAACATAGCAAAGGCATTTAAACAGTGAATTTATAAAAATAAATCTTTTTTGTACTGAGGTGGAAGGAATATGTGATATATATTAGAAACCAGACAGCTGGAAGACTTTTGACAAAAAAGAGAGCATAGGGGCTACTTTGTTAGAAGAAATGATGACTGTAGCTTTAAGCATCTTCTTCTTGTGGAAAATACGAAATGGTAGTCAAACGTAAATGTTGAGAAGACTGTTAGCAGTGAGGGATTAGGACTAGGCTGTGGTCAGAAGTCTAGAATTGGTATAGAGATTTGAGATTCAACCTGAGAAGTGGTAGCTAGATGGACATGGCACAGATAAAGCATAGAAATATAGATTTAATGATTAAGAAAGAGGGATACCATTATACTTTCCTAACCACACCCATACTACTTTGTTCTTATTTATATCAACTGAAAGAAAGTTATGACACATGCTTATTTCATTGGAACTATGACAAATTGTTGATCACTCCAGTATATCCTTGACTGACTTTTGTTCCAAGGAAACTAAATTACAAAGATCCAGAGTCATTCATCTTATTTTTTTTTTTGATTTAGAAATAGAATTCATGAACATTAATCCAGGTGTAAGACTTTGATGTCTGTAATAAAAGTCTGGCTAAAAAAGTAGTATCTATTCAACAGCATAGCCATGGATAAATTGTGTGATCTCTCTAAAATAATATTTTTTCATATCAATAATTACAATTTCCACTGCATCCAATTGCTGTATTAAATGAATTAACTAAAGTCAACCTTTAGCACAAAGCACGGCACATAGAAAACGAGTACTTATTACATGTGTGTAGATAATTGTTCCATGTTTCACATATGGTACAATATCTGTATCTCCAATATATTCCTGGTAATGAGTTTATATTTTAAAGATAAAATTATATTTTAATTCTGACTTGAGTGCCACACCATTTTAAGGGTGAAAAATCTCAAACTCTACCCACTTATATTGGACTATGATACATCAGCCTAAGAGGAACAAAGAAAGGCCAGTGTGAATAACATCACAGCCTGACAAACAGAAGAGCTCATTCTCAGTGGATTGTATAAAATCTCTCTGACCTATATTTAATCTCTGGATTATTCTATGAATTGAATATAAATAGAATGTTAAGCTGGCTGATTAGAACACAGAGAATGGAGACCTTGGCCTTGCATATTAGCATCAGGCCATGACTCACTTCTAGGTATGGGTACCCAGTTTGACAGAGGTAGAAGATGTCTTGAGACCAGTAATTTTCTCCAGTGAAATTATAGCTAGTTAAATTAATAATGTATTTAATCTTCTTATAATGAATTTAGAGAAATAACAATAACTTCCACCATTTCTCTTAGAACGGGAATAAACATGTCAATATTTATTCTTATAAATTCAGAGTTGTTTTCTTCTTGCTCTGGTGTTTGGTTTTATATTGGATACTATATACGTTTTCCAATTATCATTAAAAGTTGGACTTTTTTTCAAGTAATAATGTGTCTGAGTCATGGAGGGATTTGAAATTTTACTTAAACACAGATTCTATGTTGGTTATCTAACATTCTCAGTATGCTGCCTCGCCCCTCCAGTCATTAGGAAATTACATATTATAGAGTCATATTGTTGTATAAGTCCATGTTTGTGTGTATAAAAAGTGTATACTGTTTAAGATATTTTTCTTCTTTTAGTAGATAGTCAATAACTACAAAGGCCTAACATGAATCTAGGAAAGGGACTAACATGTAATCTCCAGGAATTTCACTGATAGGCAGTGAGATTTGTCCATTTTCCTATTTGGTTCACTCTACCTAGGGCTCATCTCCTGTGATTGCAGAACCCAACTCTCTCAGCTTGTGCCATTATGAATTCATGAATAGAAAGACCAGAAGGCATTTAAAGGAATTATGTGGACCCACCTTTGTAATCAAAGGGAGAATGTTTGAACTATTGTGGCTTCATGTTGGAAGATCTCCTAGCAAGATTTCAAAAGCTCTCTTCCTCTCAAATGCATTCTGATATTTTATCACTTTCTCTGTCTGATAAAAGTTCTTTTATATCAAAACCAGAATCCTGCTTTTAAATCAATTTTTTCGATTGAGTCCTTTGTCTTTTGAGACCAGTTGCAGGAAGTAGTTTCCTGGCTAATAGTGAGAAAGTTTTTCTGGGTCTTCCTTCCTCCATCTCCTTCTATTGCATCCAGTGAAAATTAGTTTATCCTTTTTAGTTTACATTTAATTTATTATATCTCTAATTTCTTACAGAGATGTATTTTTAAAAATTCTAATATAGGTTTAGAATAGTTCCCTACAAAGTTCACCTATTAAAACTTAACAAGATTAAGCATGAAGGCGGAAATCAAAAGATGGACAAATATTGAACAATCTAAGAGCACTGAATTTAATTTTAGTTAATCCCTGAGTAGGTGAGAGAAGAGAAGTCTAGATAAAATTATACTATATTTTAGGATTTTCTTCTTCTTCTCTCTCTGTCTCTCTCCCTGGCCCTGCAAAGATGGCCACATACTAATTCCTCACACCTGTAAACATGATACTTTAAATGGCAAAAAGGATTTTGTAGATGAGATTAAATTCAGAATCTTGAGATGAAGAGATTATCCTGGATAAACTGGATGGGCTCAATATAATTACAAACGTTCCTGTAAGGGTCAGAATCAGAAAAGGAGAGGTGATGCCAAGTGGGAAGCAGAGTTTAGAGCAGGTGTCCTCAAACTATGGCCTGCGAGCCACATGTGGCTTGCCTAGGACATTTATCTGGCCTGCAGGGTGTTTTTGCTGCAGCTGCCTGTCCTGCTTAGCAGCTGATTCATCCCAGGGCCCGTAGTCGGGCCCTCCAGCGGTCTGAGGGACAGTGAACTGGCCCCTGTTTAAAAAGTTTGAGGACCCCTGGACTTTAGAGTGAAAGTAGGAAGGGGCCACTATCCAAGGACTGTAGGCAGCCTCAACTTCTATTACTAGAAACTGGTAAAGACAAGATTCTCTCCTGAAGCACTCAGAAGGAACACAGCCTTGCAGAGACCTTGATTTTAGGACTTCTGACCAGAACTGTAAGGTAATAAGTTTGTGTTACTGTAAACCACTAAATTTTCTGGTAATTTCTTATAGCAGTGATAGGAAACTAATGCATTTTCTCTCCTTTTTAAAAATACATCTAAATAATTTTTAAACTTTGCCACCAGAGCACTTTGCATCTTCTAGAAAACCCAGTGTTCTTCTTTTCAATTTCTTCTTTTCTCTGTAGGTTGCCTTTTTTTGTTTGTTTATTAATATCTAGAGCCTCTTATGCAAATCCACTACCATAACTTCCCGAGCATTGGGACTGCTTCTACAATCAGACTCACAGAAGCTTTTTATCTAGTATCTGCTAGGTACTGAAGCCTGTGCTAGGTATTATTTTAATATATCCTCTTCTCTAGGAGATTACAATCCCCTTTGGTAAACATGAGTTGAGGAATAAATTTAGAGTAAAGTTACTTGGAATCTAAAAAAAAAATAATTTTTATCTTTTTAATTAGCTGGCTTGGCAAAACAATTTTTTTCTAGCTGAAGAATTATGTTCCCAGAATGTAAATTATAAGCCTGCCTAATTGTACAATTTATAGGATGAATAAATATAGAGATCTAATTACAACATGAGAAATATAGTTATAATATGTACTGTATAATGAAAATTGGCTAAGAGAGTAGATTTTAGGTGTTCTTACCACAAAAATAAAGTAACTACGCAAGATGATGGATATGTTAATTTGCTCTAATCATTTTTCTATGTATATTAAAACATAATGTTGTATATCTTCAATGTATTGAAAGGAAGGAAACAAGGAATGAAGAGGTAATTATATTTTAAGAGTTAGAATTTATGTATAGTTAAGACTTAAATTATGTCTGATAAATACAATGCAATGTAAACAATCTAACATTATGAAGACACTTTAAAAATGTTTGTATCTTATCTTTGAAAAAAACTGGAGCCAGGTACAGTGGCTCATGCCTGTAATTCTAGCACTTTGGGAGGCTGAGGCAGGAAAATTGCTTGAACCCAGGAGTTCAAGACCAGCCTGGGCAACATAGTGAGACCTTGTCTGTGAAAAAAGAATTTAAAAACTAGCTGTGCATATACACCATGCACCTGCAGCCCCAGATACGTGGGAGGCTGATGTGGGAGGATCGCTTTAGCCCAGGAGTTTAAGGCTGCAGTGATCTATGATTGTGCCATTGCACTCTAGCCTGGGCAACAGAGAGAGACCCTGTCTAAAAACAAAACAAAAAATGGAAGTAACTGTGTAGGCATACAATTTTGCATAACATTTTCCTAATTATGGCAATATAAGCCAAGTTAAAAATATTGTCTTCATCTCAAAAATTATAGGGTGTCCAATTCTTTGTGTAGGCACAATAAATAAGTGAAAAATAAAAATTGGAAAGAAATGTGGAGAATTCTCAGAGAACTCAAGTTAGACCTCCTGTTTGATCCTGTAATCCCATTATTAGGCTTTTACCCAGAAGAAAAAAAAATCATATTATCATAAAATCATTTGCAGTAGACTATTTATCACAGCTTAATTTACAGTCACTAAATTGTGGAAACAACCTAAATACCCACCAGCCCAGGAATGGATTAACAAACTGTGGTATATGTATTCCATGGAATACTATTCAGCCATTGAAGAAGATATACACTATACATCCTTTGTATTAACCTGGATTGGGGAGGAACACATTCCTCTTAGGAAATCATCACAAGAATGGAAAAGCAAGGATCCAATATACTCAATCCCGATATGAAGGCAGTAGATGATGTAATACAATGAAGGAGCAGAGAGGGGAGGCGGGAGGGGTATGGGGAGATAATTATAAGAGGAACGTTACCTAATTAATGCAATCAGTGTAATCTAAGTCTTTGTACCCTCGGTGAATCCCAAACAATGAAAAACAAATAAATTAAAAAATAAAAACATGGGAGAAAAAATAAAATAAAACTAACAAAATAAATAAATAAATAAAACATCAGTAGGGGTTCAGCTCCTGTAGCACAGTGGTTATGGCGCCAGCCACATACACAGAAGCTGGCAGGTTCGAAACCAGCGTGGGCCAGCTAAATAACAATGACGACTGCAACAAAAAAATAGCTGGGTGTTGTGGCGGGTACCTGTAGTCCCAGCTACTTGGGAAGCTGAGGTGAGATAATTGTTTTAGCCCAAGAGTTTGAGGTTGTCATGAGCTGTGATGCCACAGCATTCTACCAAGGGTGACATAGTGAGACTCTGTCTCAAAAATAAACAAACAAACAAAAAAATCAGTAGGATAGTGTTAAAACCAAAGTGACAGGCTGCATGGGGCTAACATCTAAATGAGAACAGGTGTTGCAAATAGCAGACCGTCAGCCCCTTGGGGGAGCTACTTTCACTAAATTGTCTTGTAATGTCAAGTTGAAGTGCAGCATTAAGTTCTCTGGGTTGATGTAGACTACCTGGTTTTAGTTTTTCTTCAGTAAAGAACTAGAAGATGTGAGAATCCTATGGCTTTCAAGCATAAAAATTGGGCTACACTGGCTTTGGAATAATTTCATCATGATGTTTTGTAACTTGATGTTGTAGCTAATAAGGTAACACTTGGTTTATCTTTAGGTTTTGATGCTTCCCAGAATACTATAAATATTTTGCAAAACCAGAAAATATAAAAAAGAATAAATCAAAATCACTTCTAAAATTCTACATCCAGAGAGTGAACAGTTAGTGTTCGGTATGTTATTTTCAAATAAACAATGCTGATTTAAAAATTTTAAGGAGCCTCGAAAATGAAGTATGTAAAAAGTCCCCCTCCCTTTACTCCCAGTATCCTCTTTTCTACTTCCAAAAATCTTTATCAAATACACTCTCAAAAATACTCTAAAGAAATACAAGTGTGTATGTAAATATATGACTTTAATAAATGTGCACTTCTGTTCAGTGTATTTATAAATCGATTTTTTGCACTTAACAGTGTCAATAAATATATGCATATGTTTAGAAAATTTCTGGAAGAATATGCAAAAAAAGAACGGTTAGAAGTACCATGTGTCAGGTTCTGGTATTAATCCCATTATTTCATTTAATTCCCACAACTATATTAGGTGGTTGGTATCACAATTTCACGGAATAGCAAATTGAGGCATAAGATAAAGTCCCAAGGACATATAGTGATTAAATGAGAGACTCGAGCTCTGATCTCAGCCCTATCTCACTTCAGACATAGGTATCATAGACATCTTTTCATGCCAATGAATAAGTCATTGTCTTTTATATAACATCATAAAAAGTTCTAATATAGTGATATATCATAACTTATTTGACCAATATTTTATTAAATTTTTAGGCTCTTTTTTCTTTTCTTTTTTTTTTTTTTTTGCAGTTTTAGCCAGGCTGGGCTTGAACCCACCACCCCTGGTATATGGGTCTGGCGCCCTACTTTTTAAGCCACAGGTGCTACCCCTACATTTTTAGGTTCTTTCTTTCCCATTCCTGTATGTAACATGCTGGCGAGTTCAAACTTAATGCCCTAAAGTTATTTAAAGTGCATTACTAAGTTACTAAATTGCCCGCTTATCCTCAACAAAGCTTATTTAATTTCCTGTTCTGTTCTAATTCTTTTCATTCTCTTTCCCACATTTTTTTTTTCTTTTTCTTACCAAACTGAAAGGTTAGAAATACATCTCATTTTTAAATTTGTCTTTTCGTTACTAACGAATTCAAACGTTTTTATGTTTCTTGCTGTTTTTACTTGTTACTGTGTGACTGTTCTCTTGTTTTCCCACTTATCTTTTGGGGTAAATTATCTGCTGTATTAAGGCACGTAGGAATTATTTTTAGATTAAGAAGGCTGTTTATGAGCTTATATATCTTAGTCACTTTTCTAGTTTATCATGTTTGAAATATTATTTAGGGAATTAGTCATCTTGAAGAGAATGTTTTTTATTTTATGATATCCATCAACATTCTCATGGTCTCTGCCTTTGGACTATGCTATTCATCACACCAAGATTATGAAATATTCTTCTGGTCCTCTTATGGCAAACATTCGTATCTAGCATATACATCTATTAATTGTTATTGTATGAGACACAGAAAAAAGTAACTTATCCAACTGTCTAACCTAACATTTATTGATGAAAATATTATTTCCATAAACATTTAAAATATTCAAAATTTTTAAGGATTTGTAGCTAAATCTTAGTTATTTCTGAACTGTTCACTTTCCTTAAATTTTAGGGTCAATTCCACAGCTTTTCAAACCAAAATTTTATACCTGCACATTACTTCAATTTTTTATTTGGTATTTAGGTAGGGTCTCTCTCTCTCTCTCTCTCACCCAGGCTAGAGTGCAGTAGCACAATCACACCTCACTGCAGCCTTGAACTCCAGGGCTCAAGCTGTTCTCCCACATCAGTCTCCTATAGGGGCTACAGGTGCACACTACCATGCCTGGCTAATTTAATTTTTTTTTTTTCCACAGATGAGGTCTCATTGTGTTGCCCAGGCTGGTCTTGAACTACTGGGCTCAAGCAATCCTCCCACTTCAGCCTACCAAAGAATACCTATTTGGTGAAAATGCATTTAATGATATCAGCTTAAATTTCTCTTAGTCATTTTGAATTTATGCACTAATGGAAGGATGAATAGCTTTTTAGAACTCAGTCTCTTCCTAAGTAAGGGATTGTCTCCATGTAGAAAAGCTATTGATTTTTTAGCATTGTGTACTTTGCTGACCACCCTACGAAGCTCTCTTGTCTATTCCAAAGATATTAGGTTGACTACTGGAGTTTCCAGGAGCATTCTTGTAAATAATGCCACTCCATGGCTATTACAATTAAAATTCAATGCACCTTACATGACCTGGAAGGTCCGGGCTACCTCTGCAGCCTAATCTCATATGAATCTTTCCTTCGCTGCACTGCTCACCCTTCTGGTCTGTTTTCTTTCCTTGACTGTGAGGAGTGCACTTTTCACCATTAGAGCTGGAAGGTTACTCTTGTTGCCTGGTGTGCTCTTTGGAACACATCACTTCTCACCAATTCCTGAGCGATCCCATAGCTCTGTGGCCTGGGGACCCTTCTTCCAAGAAATTTTTTCTGATGCTATAGTTTACATTAAGTCCCTCTATGCTCTCTCATCACATTCAATGCTTTTCCTTCAGGAAACATTTCACCATTTTTCCATCTGTATCTTTTACATGATAATGTATTTGATATCTATCTCCTCTCCTATAGGCTTGTAAGCTTCCTATCAGGAAGGATGATATCTTTTAAAAAAATTACTGTATTCTTACACCCGTCATAGTGCATGGTAGGTAGTAGGAGATCCATAAATACTTCTTTAAAAATTGAATGCTATCAAAATGATTTCCTGTTTCTTTCAGATAAGACTTTGCTCTCACATGTGTATTGGAAGAAGAAGAGCTTTTCTGTGTCATGATACTCAGGTCTGACAGTGACTTAGTAGATTTCCTCTCGAGAAGCATTTGTGTAGGAGAACTAGATAACATGTTAATGGAATAGAGAGAGCCTTTCTAATAACAGAATTCCCAGACACCAAATTATAGGGAAGAAAATTAGGTGCATTGAATTTTTTTCTAAGAAATAAAATATGGGAAAATAAAATCATTCATCTGGTAGCACACAGGTGATTATCGATTTCAAATTCCAAGTTGGCAGATGATAAAATCTAATACATAACCAGTATGAAAGGAATACAAATATATCAAAGGAGGTGATTTATATGTTTGGGGGAATTTCAAAAAATGCCATTATTATCCTTAAATACTGTCTGGTCTCCTCTTTTTTAGTTAAAAATGTTGGTAAGAATTATTTGATTGTCCTTTTTTTCCTAAAATGTCTTATTTGTTGAAGAACAGCCAGCCATTTCACTTGAATGGGTTATAGAATTTTATCTGTAATAATATACATCCTAGACTCTAAACTCTTTGGACTTTAGATTAGACATAGTGCTCAAAGGCATGGTGCTCTGCCAGAAGAGAGCTCTGCAGTGAAGAACCACAGGTGGTTCCTTTTCCATAAGTATTTTTAGATGGCAAGGAGTCTTCTAAGAATCCTCATTCTTTCACAAATAGTGTCCAAGGTTCTTTTTAACTACAATTTTAAGGTTATAGATTTTTTTTTCTCTACTAAATTTTCTTATGGCTGTTTTCAATGATGTATGAGAAAGTTTTTCATGCATTTTAGTCACATCTCTAAATCATGCCATAGACCTACATCTTCTGGAAAATAAGATACAATTCCAATGAAGTATGGGATTATTATCTTCCATAAAACAAGCCACATGATTTTTCATTTGGGTTGTCTGTTCTGGCTTTCTTCTTCAATCTTTTTGACTTTGGGGATCTAGCTTACTGTGGCCCTATAACTGATATCTTTATTAAACTTTATTAACTTCTTATAATAATGTTTCTATATATATATCGACAAATGATGTTGGAACACTTGTTGAATGACTTAAATCTTTTATCAGAAAGTTATTAAAGTAGCAAAGTATAATTCTAATAATTCATATTCACAGTAAGACCAAAGAGAATGAAAAAAAAATTAAGCCTATAAAACTATCTTTTATGAAAGTCTGACATTGAAGAATAAATTTAATATTATAAAACTATCTTAAAAGCACAGATATGATAAGAGCTTAATATTTGAAGACTAGGATATTAAAATCTAATATAAACTTTTTGGTTCACGGTATAGCTATAATTCCTGCTGTATAGAACAAAAAGATGAATTGTTTATAGGAGATGTCTTACAATGCTACAAAGGAAGCATAACTGATAGGGATAAATAATCATCAAATTAAATTGAAAAGAGATTAATATTCTCTTCAAGTGAACACCAGTAGCATTGAAACTGATACTATCAAACTGTCTTTAAACTGGTAGGCTGGGTACGTGATTGGGTTGCCTACCCTCTCAAGTAAATATTTTTCTCTAATCACAGTCTTGAAATTTAAAAAAAGTGTTTCAAGGTCATTCTGAAGAATGATCTTTAAATGAAATAGCTATATGTAACAGTTAGGGACATATATCTTAGGATCTCACCAATCACATGTTTAGGGAATGGATCCGATGCAGGTACAATTTTATAGAATACTACCATGATGAGCCCTATTACCAACAGTCATACAAAATGACGGCGGGGTAATTGTTGCCAGAGGTACTGTATGTGTAAACTAGATTAATCCACTGAGTTTTTCCTTAATAACGCCTGAAGAGGTTTTTTGCAATTCAGGATTTTTTAGGCATACACCAAAAAAATTTAGCTAAGGCAATGTCCTATCCTCTGGGAAAGGACCACATACAGCTTACTACATAAGTATAAATACAAAAGTCTGACAGTTACATTTATGAACTCATCCTAGAAAGTGCTACCTGCCTCACTGCTGAATATCACTACAGTCACCTTTAAAGTCCTCCCTTTGGGAAGCTGTACACTGAAACCAGTGCCTTCAAAGCAATTTTGGAACTCTTTCTGCAATGTCACTCAAAGCACTTATTTTATTACCCTTGATGTCCTGAATGTCATAAAAAGGTCCTCCTTTAAATATTTCCTTTATCTTTGGGTAAAGAAAAAAGTCACTGGGGACCAGATCAAGTGAGTAGGGAGCGTATTCCAGTGAATTTATTTATTTACTGGCTGAAAACTGCCTCACAAACAGTGCTAGGTAAGCTGGTGCATTGCCATGATGCAAGAGCCATGACTTGTTGGCCAAGATTTCATTTAAGATTTTCATATTTCTCTATAGATATCTACTTGTTCTACTATGCTTCTAACTATCAGCCAATAAGTTTGATACACAATTCAATGAATTTTTGCAATGTTTCATCAGTTCTGCTTGTTACTGTCTTCTCTGATTTCTTTTCATCAATGATGCTTTCTCTCCCCTCAGAGAAGTGTTTAATCCATTCCTTCACTGCTATTTTCTTTATGGCATTATCCCCATAGACTTGGACTAACATGTCCCTGATTATACTTATACTCTTGCCAAGTTCAACAAGAAATTTACTAATGTTTTTTAATTGTTGTAATTCAAGCTTCAAAATTCTCATCACACCACATAAAAAAACTCAACAAGAATGAATGCCACTCACCAAGGCACTGTCACATGAACACAACTGTGAGACACTGATAAACCCAGGTTGTAAACCCTTACCATGTTGTTTATACAGTACTGCCTGTGTAAACACACAGTGGCAAGTTCCTGAATTTGATTGTCAGACCTCCCATATGTAACCCTCAAGTAAACTACTGATACAATTACATTATAGTTCTAGTATGAATCACAAGACTCTCTTATTAAGGAGTTAAAAGGTGTCCATAAATGAACTCAAAGGAAAGCAGAATAAAATAAGTAGAATCTAATTTTTCATTTTTGCATTACTTCATACTGTCTCCTATGGATCTCTTTTCTGATAACTTAAAAACAAGTTTTCATTTAAGCATGATATGTATAATCTTGGATGTTGTTAATTTTTAAATTTTAAATTTTAAATTTTTAAATTTTAAATAAAATTTGTAAGCAGTGTCCTCACCCCTCCCCCATTTATAGTGTAATCATGGTTATTTCTCTGTATCCACTCTCTGTATCCCCCAGAAAAATACAACTGTGTATTCCTAAGAAAATGATTTTCTATTATACCAGACAGAATCCTATTATAATCTAGAAGATTTTACATTGTACATGAGTAATAGTAGTAAACATTTTTTCCTTCTACTTTTAAAAATTTTTACTTCTTACAATTTCCTTTAAGAGTCTATGGCCTGTGTGATCTTAAAAGATTTTAGGACTCAGAATGTTTTTCAAAGTTTTAAGGGAGCCCTACCCCTTTGAGCAACAGGCGCTGCCCCCGGATTGGTTTTTTAATGCTTGAATCATGACCATAAGTGTGCCCATCACTCAAATAGTGTTCACTGTATCAATTAGATAAATTCTTGCCCCTCCTCTTGTGCCCCTCCCACCTGCTTGATTACCACTAATTTTTACATTCCTTTGCGCACATGTGTGCTCATCAACTAGTTCTAGTTTAATAGCAAGTACATGTGGTGTTTGTTTTTCCATCTTGGGATACATCATATAGGATGATGGTCTCTGGTTCTATACAAATTGTTGCAAGAGGAATTAGTTCATAATTTTTTTTATGGCCAAGTAGTATCCTGTAGTATAGATATACCACCTTTTGTTAATCCACTTATGCACCATAGACCACTGGGGTTGATTTCACATCTGTGCAGTTGTTAATTGTGTTGCAATAAACGCTCAAGCACAGGTGTCTATTTGATGAAATAACTTCTTTTCCTTTGAGTAGAAATCCAGTAGTGGAATTGCTAGATTGAATGGTAAGTATAGTTTTGTTCTTTGAGTAATCTCCATACTGTTTTCTATATAGGGTGTACTAATTTGTAATTCCACCAACAGTGTATAAGCTTTCTTTTCTCTCTGAATCCATGCCATTGTCTGTTGTTTTTAAACTTTTTAATAAAAGTAGTTCCAACAGGGGTAAGGTGATATCCTTTTGTGGTTATAATTTGCATTTTTTCTGATGATTATTGGTGATGAGCATTTTTTCACATTTTTTTGGCCAGTAGTCTTCTTTTAAAAAGCTTCTGTTCATGTTTTTGCTCACTTTTAAATGGAGGTTTTTTTTTGTCGTTGTTTGTTTTTTTGATGACGTGCTTGACTTCATTGTACATTCTGGATATTAGCCCTTTATTAGATGTATAGTTTGCACATATTATTTCCTATTGTGTTGATTGTCTGTTTGCTCTGTTATTTCCTTAGCTGTGTAGATAATTTTAATTCAATCAAATCTTATTTATTTATTTATGTTAATTCTATGATTGCCATGGGGACAGTCACAATTTTTTTGCCTGGAAGGATATCTACAAGAGTTTTTCCTTCATATTCCTCCATAACTCTGTGGTTTCATGCCTAATAAAATATATCAAGGCTTCACTGGATGAGTTCAACAAGAGAAGTAACATAGAGGAGATACTATAGATTAATTCTTAAAGATTAGCAGTTAAAATTGAAAATTTCTAAAAAGCTCTGAGAAAACAATAGTAATAATTAAAAAAGGCTAGCATAAGAAATTTGTGAGCTACAGTAAGAAGTTTAAATATTTAAGTACCTGTAATTAGAATCCCAGAAGGAGAGGGGTATTAGATGGGAGGGATATTCCCATCATATGTTAGATGGCAAATGAATAATTAAGAACAAAATAACTAAACATTTTTCCAGAATGATGAATCACATCGAATTACAGATTCAAAAGTTTAACAGCATCTACGCACGACAAATAAGAAATAATCACACCAAAATTTATTATAGTCAAATGGTTGAAAAAGTGAGCAAAAGACATGAACAGAAACTTTTCAAATGAAGATAGACTAATGCCCAGAAAACTCATGAAAAAATGCTCAACATCTCTAATCATTAGCAAAATGAAGATCAAAACTAGACGAAAGGTATCTGCTCCAATGAGAATGGCTTCCATTAATAAGTCCCCAAACAACAGATGTTGATGTGGATATGAAGAGAAGGGAACTCTGTTTTTGTTGTTGTTGTTGTTGTTGTTTGTTTGTTTCTTGTGGTAGAGTGCTGTGGTGTCACAGCTCACAGCAACCTCCAACTCTTGGGGTTAGGTGATTCTCTTGTCTCAGCCTCCCAAGTAGCTGGGACCACAGGCATCCACCACAATGCTCTGCTTTTTTTTTTTTTTTTTTTTTGGCCTGGGCTGGGTTTGAACCTGCCATCCTCAATATATGGGACTGGCACCCTACTCACTGAGCCATAAGCGCTGCCTGAGAAAGGAACTCTTATACATTATTGGTGGGATTGCAAATTAACACAGCCTTTATGAAAAATTCTATGGAGATACTTCAGAGAACTTAAAGTAGATCTCCCATTTGATCTAGCAATCCCTGCTGGGTGCACACTCAAAATATGATCATTTTATTGAAAGGATACCTGCACTTGAATGCTTATAGCAGCACAATTCACAGTTGTAAAGACATGGAAATAACTCAAGTACCCAACAATACATGCATAGATTAATAAAATGTGTATGCATACTATATGGAGTATTACTCAGCCATAAAAATGGCAATCTAGTATCTTTTCTGACAGCCCAGATGGAACTGGAAACCATTCTTCTGAGTAAAACATCAAAGAATGGAGAAACAAACACATGTACTCAACACCAACTTGGAACTAATCCATCACCACTTAAGTGTACATATGAAAATAAATCTCAATGAAAATCAAGCTGGGGGAGGAGAGAGAAAGGGGATAGGTAAATTCACACCCACTGAGTACAGTGCACATTCTTGGTCAAGGCCACACTAAAACTTTGAATCAATCTGTACAATAAGTGTGTAATGAAAATATGTACTTCTAGTATTCTGAAATTAAATTTTGTTTCCAATTCCTTCCTCCACAATATTGAGCAAACACAGGAGAGAATTTTAAAAGCAGCCAGATATATTATCTTCGAAACAAGATTTAAAGCATATTTTCATCAGTTACTGTAGAAGACAGATGAAAATAAAAATATCTTCAAGCACGAATTGTTTTAAAAAGTTAACCTGAATTTAAATTTTGGAAATATTCTTTACAAAAACTGAAAGAATTTAGCAGCAGCTCACGTTTCCTATAAGAAATATGGAAAGAATTACTTAGTTTGAAGGGAAATAATTTCAAAGTGCATGAACCTTAGAAAAAACTGAAAAGTGCCAGAGAGGGGAACTAAATAAGTGGTTGTCAGAGAATATTGATTGGGAACGAGAAATAATGCCATACGCAGTGTGTAAGTAGCACTAAAATACGTGGCAATAATATGGTGTAAATGGAGTTAAGTATTTAATTCTATGTATCATGCATTACTCAGGAAGTTAAAGTACTAATTTCAAGTTGACTTTAATAAGTGAGGATGCACCTTTTAATATTTAAGATAAGCACTATCGTACAATAGATAACACCAAGAAACCAATAGAGGAGAAAAACAGAATAACAAAATGAAAGCATTTGGCTAATTGAAAAGAGGGTAAAAAAATGCACAAGGGGAAATAAAAAGATGAGGCAATGAATATCAAATATTAGTACATGCTATCAAAATATGTGTTTTTCATTTGTTATAGTAGCATGAACTTTTTAAATCCAAAAGTCAGTTGGTTTAAGGAAAAATAGTAAGTAAAAAATGCTGACTGCACACAGATGATAGATATTTGAAAAATGCAATTGTACAAATTAGAGTAGAGAGAATACTTTGCAAACGTAGGCAGACCAGACCCAGTCCTGACTGTGCTATCAACTATCTGTATAACCAGAAGATGGCAATTTGTCTTTGCAAAATAAAAGATGTTTTCTCAGATATTTTCTTTGATACATGTGTGATTCTTCAACTACTTTTTTGTGGAAATCATAGCTATTATTCACCCTGTTTGAATATTTACCTATGTAGGTTATTAAGGACCAATATATGATTTGTGTCAAAAAAAAAAAAAATCAAAAAGTCTCCTGTGGCTGAAAGGAGTAGGGCACCGGCCCCATATACCAGAGATGGTGGGTTCAAACCCGGCCCCAGTCAAAAACTGCAAAAATAAATAAATAAATAAATAAAAATAAAGCAAGAAGTTTGCTTGCATAATGAATTTATAAAATTGAGGGATGTCAGTTATTCAAGTGACACTTTTTAGAGACTGTGAATAATGGACTGTGGCCATTCATACAATAAGTATTTATTGAGCCTTTAAAATGTTAGTCTTTGCCCAGGGACCCTAGTGAGATGGGGGGAAACCCAAGAACCATGGAGCCCAGTCATTGCAGATAATGATAAGCAAAGGAATAGAGCTAAGTCCCCAGTGGAGCAGGGGCACAAAGAGAGAAACAATCGCTTTTGTTAGCGCGAGACAGGGAAGTCCTCACAAAAGACCAGGCGCGTGAGCAATGTTTAAATATTGAAAAGCTCATTTAGTTGATGAAGGGATTTTGAACCAGTCTTGGAAAAGACAATTGCAAATAGATTCATAACGTTTTAAAATTTTAAAAATTATTTTTAAATGGATGACAATTTTTTTTTTTTACCATTGTAACCTCTAAAACTCAGGATGTACATTTCTTTAATAAAAGTGTTACGTGTGATTTATTTTCTTTTTTTGGCTTGTTTTATTTCTGAAGTAACTGATGCTAATAAAAAAGTGAAGATGTTTTCTTATGTTGCAATATTAGTGTATCTCAATTTGATGTTATTCATTCATGCTGTAGTTGAAATTTCTTTCACTGAAAGTCGATGGAGAAAATAAATTCCAGTATACACTTGGCATAAAAATGATGTCTTAAGCTACAGAATAACTGTGGGGTCAATTATAACAAAACTAAAATATTTTCTATTCAATTATATAGTACATTTCAAGTTTCCAAAAACAAATTTATTCCTTAATTTTATATCACACAATATGATGTTTCTCAAGGTAGATAATTTATATTATGATTTTTATGATATAATTGAGAACAAATTCACTTCTATGGGAAAAAAATGTAATCGTAAATTGCAGTAAGGAAAGATTAACACCTTCTCCTTGTAAGAACAACTCAATATTTTGAGCCTTTGGAAAAAAATATTAATTATGTACTAGAGAAATGGAAAACATGCCTTTGGCTTATATGTTATTTAATGCACTTTACCTTTAGTCACCGAAATTATATTAAATGATATACACAGAAAACAGGGTTAGTACCATTTTACACATAAAAGTCGGTATGAGCTCTGACACATTTCCTGAGAGCGATTTTTGAGATTAAATCAAAACTCTAATATCTGACACATGTAGTATCTCCTAAATCTCTCTGCTTCTCTCCATCACTGCCACCCTACCCTGACTTGGGCTTCTACCCCGGTCTTCTGAATGGTGTTTCTGCATTTGCTGTTCTCCCACCGAGGTCTTCTCCATACCACAGAGTACGCTATTTCCATATGTAATTGTGACTACATGAATCTCCTGCTCAGAATTCTTTACTGACCTTTCAGTGCTTTCATAAAGATCAGAGCCATCCAGTAAATGGACTGGCATTGCCCCTCACTCTGTAGTCCTGCTCTTTGAATTCCAGTCACGTAGATTTTCTGTTTCTAAAATGTATCCAGCTTTCTCTCCTGCTGGTCCTTTGTTTCTGGTACTGCTTTGCTCAGAGATATCTTCCTATCTCTGCATAGTTCACTTCTGTTTCACCCATCAAATGTTGGTCAGCTCCTCCTCAGGGACAGCCTTTTTTAACCCATGGGACAACATGATTATCTTTTATAAAACGTTCTCATGGCATCATGTCCTTCCGTCATTCATTCAGCCGTCTTACTTTAATCAGTTTAGTAACTTTAACTAGATAATGATTCTAACAGGATCAGAGTATTTGTTTTCTCTCACCACTAGCTTCTCATCCAGACTATATGTTTATACTTCTCCACATCTCGCACCATGTGTGCGTGGTACATAGCAGAACACAACAAATGATGATTTTATCTTCTGAGATCATTTAAGCTAAGTAGAAGTCACCGTATTTGAAGTTAATTCCATTAGCATAATAAAGCATAAACTGACCTTGTTTTGGTTAAACCCCAAATTTATTATACAATTTTCTAGGATATTTTTTAACTTTTTTGGTTGTTGTTGTTGTTCATTCTTTCCTTTTTTGAACAAAATTTCACTGTCTCCAAGGCTGGAGTAGAGTGGCATAATCATAGCTTACTATAAACTCAAACTCCTGGGCTCAAGTGATTCTCCTGTCTTAGTTTCCCAATTAACTGGAACTGTAGGTGCACACTGCTACACCCTGCTAATATTTCCAGTTATCATATGAAAGCCCTTGTTGAGCTTATATGCTGGAAGTAGGCAAATGTTAATTACATAAACATAAATTTTATTTTTATTCAAAATATCTATCATTTTAATAGAATACTGACATCAAAAGATTTTATGATACTGATAATAAAATACAGCCAACTGCATTTATTTTTAATTCATTAGGCAAGTGGTACTCTGTTAAACAATTTACAAATATTCCTTTACTCAATATCCATCAGAGCAACCGTGAATGAGATTCAGAGCCAGATTGCCTAATTTCAGAACCTAAGCTCTTAATAATGACACTGTTTTACCGTGATAATTTTATGTATATCATATCAGCTGTCATTGGTGAAGCACCAGTATGTGTCAGACCCTGTGTTAGGCAGGTTATCTATTATTATTTCTGTTTATTTGATAGCCTGTGAGTAATTTGACTTTATTAGACATTTAAAATTGTTGATTACAAATAGACGCTTAGAAATTATTGCTTTTTTCATATAGGAGTTTATTTCAGGAAGAAGTGCACACTCTTTCTACCATTGTTACGGTGTCCGGATTCCCTAGCAACAATGCATATATTTACATAATACTACTCTGATAAAACTACATTAAAAATCGGGACTATTGTTGGTTGGAATGTTGGTTTAGAGTAAATTATATCCCTCCAAAGTCAACTACTACTGGGAAATGTAGGGATCTACACACCACAAAATAATAAAAATAGAACCTCCTATTGGCTGTCATGAGTGCTGGTCATCTGTACCCCCAGGAGAGGCGTGAGAAACTTATCTTCTTTATCTGGTCAGTGTCTGGAATCAAGGAAGAGTGTATAAAATTGGTTCAGGAGATTGTCTTCTCACCTAGAAAATAAACATTCTCTGAGCCCAAAAGGGAGAAAGGTATTAGAAGATGTGAGTGTTCAGCTTGCCTTTTGCTATTCTATTTAGAATTTATTTTCTTGTACAGCAAGCCCTTTGATGTTACCGTTTTTATAAATTCAATTTATTTTAATAGCACTTCCAAGAAAAACAGCATCTTCAAAGCACCATTTGCCTTCTGAATCTTTTATAACTATTAGGAAAATGAGCTCCACAAGTAGTAACTTCTTCAATTGAAGTTATTAGGAAATTGAAGAGTTTATTAGGTATGGAACTGTGTCTGTAGAAGCAGAGTGAAAGAGACAATTGGAGCAACTTTGAGGATATTTTGGGGAAATGAAAACATGATAACTAAGATAATTTGATTAAAATGGAATATTTTTTCAACCCAGAGGTTTTCTGATCCTGAGTTGATGTTAGTTGTGGCAAATTTTATAGAACTGTGTTCAGATTGAGTCTCCATAAAGGGAGGAAATACTACTAAGAGCTGCTACATTGTATCATCTTTATTCTTCCATACTATTTGTTACTCATTTCAGTAAACATTGTATTTTGGAAGGTCTCTTGCAAGGGATAAATTTTACAGAATTTGGGGAACAATTTTTAAATGATTTTTGGGAAAAGATTTGGAAAAACACAAGGAAATGTTATGTAACATTTCGAGTAAAAAGTCCTGTTTTTAGCTAATATTTTTGTACTTTTGAGAAGGCTTCAGGGACTGAACTGATTTTGCAGAATCATCCAGTGAGACAAAGCCTTCCTCTTAGGACATAGTTATATGCATAAGGTCAAACTTTTTACTAATCTAGTCCCTTCAGGTGGCTAAAACAACCTTTGAGTTGGTTACTACCATTACTTGCACTGCAATGGTAAGGAAACTAATTCAAGTTCACACAACCAGTCAGTGGCAAACCCAGCTTTCAAAACATAGAACCTAATAACTTGAAAGTTTAAAAATGGTTTGTTTAATGAGATAGGTAATTCATATGCATGATAAAGACTCAAAACTCCAAGAGTATGTAGTAATAAGTAGATCTCCCTCTCACCTCTACTTCTGGCCACATTTTCCTTTTCTTTCCAGGTAATCATTGTTGCCCACTTACTTATGTATCATTCCAGTGACATTTTATTTTATTATTTTTTTGTTGTTGTTGCAGTTGGACCAGGGCTGGATTTAAACCCACCACCCTCAGTATATGGGGCCAGCGCTCTACTCACTGAGCCACGGGCACTGCCCTCCAGTGATATTTTATGTACTAGAAGCATTTTAAGGTGTAGTTTTACATGCGTTAAAAAAATAGAATATCATATATCATCTGCATATATTTAAAATTTCTTTAACTTAATGTGTCATAGAGGTTCTTTCATATCAATAGATATTAAGCTGAAGCTATGAACATAGATTCTAGAAGCTCATGTGTTCTAAAGCTATGTAGATTCCACTGTATAATGTATCATAATATCCATGAGGGACATTTGTTTTCTGTTATGTTTTATTGCTAATAATTCTGCAAAGATTATTATTATTTTCATATATATCATTTAGCAATTTTGTCTTTAGTGTGTATTTTTTTATTAAATCATATTTGTGCACATTAATTCTATTATGGGATACAGTGTGTTGTTTCCATATACAATTTGAAATACTTTCATCCAATTGGCCAACATAGCCATCATGTCATTCTCATAATTGTTGTGTTAAGACATTTATATTTGACATTTAGAAAGATTCACATGTACCTTTATAGGATAAATCATAGGCGTGATCCCCTCAATCACCCCCCCTTCACCCATCCTTCTCCCTCCCCTCCCCTCCCTCTCCCCTTTCCCCGTATTCTTGGACTACAATTGGATTAGCTTTCCTATGATAGTTAACAATTAGTTTCATAATAGGGTTGAGTACATTGGATACTTTCTCTTCCATTCATGAGATAATTTGCTGAGAAGAACATTTTCCAGCTCCATCCATGTAAACATGAAGGAGGTAAAGTCTCCATCTTTTTTTATGGCTGCATAGTATTCCATGGTGTACATATGCCATAATTTATTGATCCATTCATGGGTCGATGGGCACTTGGGCTTCTTCCATGACCTAGCAATTGTGAATTGGGCTGCAATGAACATTCTGGTACAGATATCTGTATTGTGGGGTGATTTTTGGTCTTCTTGAAATATACTTAGCAGAGGAATTATAGGATCAAATGGCAGATCTATATTTAGAGCTCTAAGTGTTCTCCATATGACTTTCCAAAAGGGACGTATTAGTTTGCAATCCCACCAGCAGTGTAGAAGTGTTCCCTTTTCTCCATAACCCCACCAGCATCTGTGATTTGGGGACTTTGTGATATGGGCCAATCTTACTGGTGTTAGATGGTATCTCAAAGTAGTTTTGATTTGCATTTCTCTGATGATTAGGGATGATGAACATTTTTTCATATATCTGTAGGCCATGTGTCTGTCTTCTTCAGAGAAGTTTCTCTTTAAGTCTCTTGCCCACCCTGAGATGGGATCACTTGTTCTC
>NW_003852406.1:6916939-6964341 GCF_000181295.1 Otolemur garnettii
AATGGAACTTTAATAGGGATTGCATTAAAATTATATATTGCTTTGGGTAGTATGGACATTTTAACAATGTTAATTTTTCCCTGCCATGAGCATGGTATGTTTTTCCATTTGTTAGCATTTTCAGCTATTTCTTTTCTTAGAGTTTCATAGTTCTCTTTACAGAGATCTTTCATGTCCTTTGTTAGGTAAACTCCCAAATATTTCATCTTCTTTGGCACTACTATGAACGGAATAGAGTTCTGTTTTTTCAGCATGACTATTGTTGGTATATATAAAGGCTACTGTCTTATGGGTGTTGATTTTGTAACCTGAGATGCTGCTGTATTCCTTGATCACTTCTAAGAGTTTTGTAGAAGAGTCCCTGGTGTTTTCCAGGTATACGATCATGTCATCTACGAAGAGTGATGTGTATTTTGTATTTAGTTGAACTTTGCTTTTGACTTATGGTTATATTGTTTAAATCATTTACACTTAATATCTAACAGGTCTAGTTATGTCATTTTTATTCACTTTATGTTTCTTTTATAATCTGTTTTCTTTTTCCTTTTGTAGTGTGTCTATGATTTATTTTAGTAATTAGGAAATTTGATCTTTTAAATATATAATATACTTATTACTCTACTTTTTGGTGTATTATTTATGCACTAACCATGATAAGTAATGTGAATTAGTTTAATCCATATTAATTTAGGTTTTCCTTGTCTGTCATCTAAATGGAATTTTATTATTATTTTACTTTGAAATATACTTATACTCCTGAATTTAGCTTTAAAGCCTAGCCTTGCTCTGGGCTATAAAAATAGTAAGAAAGTCAACATATTCAAACAACTTCTCACTTACTATTTTCCTTCCTCTCCCAACTTTTGTCATCTACATAATTTTTACACTGACAAACTCATGATATTTAAATTTTTGCAATCATAATATTCATATCCATCAGTTATAATTTTCTCTTCTAGCCCTTTTGAGATAGTTTTTTCCATTCATCTGTCAATTAGTTGAAATGCACACTTTTCTACTGTTTTTATGAAAGACTCATGTAAGTGTTCTCTGATTCCCAACTTTATAATTTTTTAAATTTTATAATGTTTAATTCTAAGTTTTGATGTATTTACACAAGTACTATTTAAAGTTTTAGATAAATTCTGTTACCTAAATGTACAAATAAAACAAATTTAACATTGAATGAAATAATAACAGTAGTAAATAATTTTCATCTATAAAAGCCCCTATAACATTTAAAAATTCTGGCAACAATTATAATTCTCAAACATGTCAAATAGTATTGAGCAGCATTTACAGAAATGGCTATGTCCTATGCCTTTTTTAGTGCTTATATGTCCTATTTTTTTTTTTGTATTATGCTTTTTATTGCTTACATTTTATTTTTTTTATTTCAGAATATTTAGGGGTATGCATGTTTTCTTTATGTACTTTATTTTTGTACAGACTGAGTCAAAGTTGTAAGTCTGCCCTTCACCCAGGTAGTGTGCCTTGTAAAAATAAATATGAATTTAGCCATCCCTTTCTCTCTCCTCCCCCAACTTAATTTTCATTGCAGTTTCCCTCCTTATGTTCACTTAAGTGTTAATTAGTTCCAATTAGGTACCAAGTACACGGGTTTGTTTACTCATTCTTGTGATGTTTCACTTAAAAGAATAGTTTCCCCTTCCTTCCAGGTTGTTCAAAAAGGTACTAGGTTGACTTTTTTTAATGGCTGAGTAGCAATTTTATATATGGCTGCCTAGTCCTCCATAATATGTATATACCACCATTTTATTACTCCATTTATGCATTGGTCGACATTTGGGTTATTTCCACATCTCTGCCATTGTGACTTGTGCTGCTATAAACATTCAAGTGTAGGTGTCATTTTTTTTTTTTTACAAAATGACCATTTTCTTTTGGGTCTATACCCAGGCAGTAGATCAAATTTTAAGTTCTTCAAAGTATCTTCATACAATTTTCCATAGAAGTTGCACTGGTTTGTAGTTCTGCCAACAGCATACAAGAGTTTCTTTCTCCTTGCATCTATCCCAGTATGTGTTGTTTTGGGACTCTTGTATGTATCATTCTCATTGGAGTTAGGTGATATCTCATTGTGGTATCATAAAATAAATAAATTAAATAAATAAATAAATAAATAAATATTTGAGGCACAGTCTCACTATGTTGCCCTCAGTAGAGTGCTGTGGCATCACCGCTCACAGCAATCTCAAACTCTTGGGCTTAAGCAAGAGTTAACCTCTCTTCTCTTGTCTGAACCTCCCAGGTATCTGGACTATGGGTGCCTGCCACAACTCCTGGCTATTTATTTGTTGCAGTTGTCCTTGTTGTTCAGTAGGCCCAGGCTGAACTTGAACCAAGCAGGGTCTGGATATGTGGCCAGTACCCTACTCACTGAGCTATGGGTGCAACTCATCATAAAATATTTTTAATGTTAAATAGAAGACAGTGTTATAAGAAGTTTTAAGGTTGACAGTCAATCTAATAAAATTTAAGAACTTGATAATGTTGAATCTCTAGTTTAAAACTTATGATGGAAAACTTCCCTTTGAATCAAAATTGCTTCAGAGCTAGGTTGTGACATTTAAGTGTAAAATCTAAGCAAAATGTCATGAGCTGCATTGACCTCAGTGTAGAGAGTCTAAGAGTTGGGTGGGTGTGGAATTGAAATGGTGCAGGACAGTGCCTAGGGGGGCATACAGTGTGCATAAGCTCCCACAGAAGGGACAGTCCCTGCTTGGTGAGCCCCAAATCAGCCACCCAAAGAGCTTGCCCTTGTCCCCATAGAAAGGACTGAGGGGCTCTGAATGGGGTTGCACTCTTGATATTCAGTATGAAAAGTTTTAAAGTTTGTATTTTTAAAAATAGCAATAAACAAACACATTTATTGGGGAAAAAAGAAAATCATAAAACAAAAATCCTCCATGAAACACAAACAGGAAAGATGGTAGAATTCATGATTTAAAGTTTCTTTCTATGTAGTGTGTTATCTTTCTTCAAAAATTACCTTTCTCCATTGGCATCCCGTGCATAGAATATTGAGTTCAGTTAGACTTTCAAAATAAGTAGTTTTGTGTGTAGATACCTACGATATTTTGACCCTTGCTCGTGCAAGGGAAAGGAAGGAAGGAAGAGGAGGAAGAATTTCAATCCTGATTATTCTATAGTTGATAACCACTCCATAAACAATTCCACTAGAGGAGGAAAAAAGCCTATGCCCACAGTGGGAGATAGGTTTATGCTCTACCTCACTGTCTATGTGAAAGCCTGGCTGGCAGACAGAGTATCGATAGGGAGACCAGTCATTTGATGATTTAACAATTCAAACAATAGTGTTCCATGATATCTTTCCACCATATCCACTGTAGTTTAAAATGGAACTAAGGATTAATAAATAACATTTGTTCTATAAAGAGCTGTGGATATGCCTATCTGTCTTTATTGATTTAGGAAATAGTATTGTGTAGCCAACCTACTCTGAATACAGAAGGGTTATAGTAACAGGGACTGGACCACAGATGGATCAGTGAATACAGCATCAATACCATTAAGTTTCCTAGGTATGAGACAAGTCTTACTTGTAGAATGTCAACTTCTAGTCTGAATATTCAAGACTCCACTACATGCTCTTCATTCTCTGTGGTTTAGCAGATCATCTCTCATTACCATTCTGTTTATACTTTCATTCCAGCAATCATGGGCAATGCTGTTTTGTTTCAGGGAAGTGCAGCTGAAAGAGATGGTGCTAATGGCTGCAAAGAGGGAAATCTTGCTGCAGTTGGTTGAAATTGTTCAAATTACACTGAAGCTGAATTTTTTTTAAATTTCAGAATATTAGGGAGTACACACATTTTATTTACATACTTTGTTTTTATATAGATTGAGTTAAAGTAATATGCATAAGTGTGCCCTTCACCCAGTGTGCTCTATACCCAATAGCTGTGAATTTGCCCATTCACTCCTCCCCCCAGCTTGATTTTCTTCGAAATTTCATTCCCTATGTGCACTTAAGTATTGATTGGCTAGTTCTGACTTGGTATTGAGTACATGTATTTGGTTCTCCATTCTTGTGATGTTTCATTTAGTTCATCCAATTCCCTGCAGGTTGTCACAAAAGATACTGGAGTGTTATTTTTTTTTTTTATGGCTGAGTAGTACTTCACAGTATGCATATACCACATCAATCCATGCATATATTGGTGGGCTGAATTGATTTTAAATTAGATGTCCATTTTACTATATTACAACTTTTTCTTATTATTGCCACCATGGCCATCTTTAGCCACATATCATGGCCGTCTTTGTCTTATCCCAAACTTACCAACTCTAGGAATACTTCCTGGAGTAACTCAAATAGATTATGTTTCACCCTGTAGAAATGATCTTCTGTGTACAGGAATCTAATTTCTTAAGTAAAGAGTATGACACACTCTCATTTCCTAAATAAAATATAAAAATCATTTCCTTAAGTGTATTGCTCAATGTACAAGAAAATAAGGGAAGTTTTCATAGGTCAAACAGAAAGTGAAAATCCAGAGAAAGAAGCAAGTACAAAGCTGCCAGTGGCCCTGGGGCCAAGTGTTGATCTCACAGGCCTAGATCGTCAGCCTTAGTAGCATGTAGGTTGTGGGAAAAAATAACCCTGGTGCCTCCCATGATAAAACTTGGTAGATCTCCTTGTAAAATGCAGGACTCTAAAGCACCCAGCCTACTTAAATTTTCCACATAACAGAAAAAGAGAAACCATTGTCCAACTTATTGTGAGCATGAAACTGATATAACTTTGGTACCCAAATCAGATAAGGACAACAATAAGCAAGTAAGCCACAGGCCATCCTTACTTGTGAGAGTAAAGAGAAGATTTAAAAATATAATATTAACATGCAACAATATATATAAAAATAATATATCATGGCCAATTTAAGTTTAGTTCAGAATTACAAGTTTTATTTAACTTGTAATCAGTAGACAATATACTAATCTATAATAGAAAAAAATTACAGTAATTTCATAGATGATGAAAAAAATTTAATAGGATTGAAACCTATTCATGATTCTTGGAGAAAGATTCTAGTAAAATTCTAGTTAGATACAAAATGTTTTAACCTAATGAATTTATATAATAAATAAACTATAGGAATGATCATCCTTAATGGTAATAACTTTAAGTGGTATAGTCCAGGAATATGAACAGATGTCTATTATATAATTGCCTCTAGTTAGCATTGTTTTAGAAGTTCTGAAAACTTAAGAACCATAATAAAAGTAAAAGAAATAAATCTATAACATTCAGAAAGAAGGAAGTAAAACTTTCATTATTTGCAGATGATATTGATTATCCACATAGAAAACTCAAACAAAAAAACCAATTATTAGTTTTAGTAAACATATTTAGAAAGAATGCTGGCTAGGTTTAATATATACAACTCAATTACATTTTTACATACTGGCAATGAAATTGTAGAAATGTAATTCAATGGAAAGGAAGAAAAGGAAGAATTCAAAATATAGTAGATCCTTCATAGTTGATCTCCTCCTTGCACTGACCACCTCCTAAAGTTGACCTAACTTTCATAGACTTGATATGCAGCACATGTACATATCCATATACTAGGCCTAGTTCCTTATGTTGACCACCTTTGTATGCTGACCAGTTTGTTATATCCCTTGAGTGGTCAACTTACAGAGGTTCTACTATATTAATAAGAGTATAATGGCTATAGCAACACAGTTGATGGTGGATGATATTTATGCCATTTATGGAAAGAAAATTTAAAAGTTAATTGAGCTCACTTAAGATATAAATAAATGGACAGCCATACCATGAGTAGCATGGTTCATGAGTAGCATGACCAAATATAAAGATATCAGTTCTCTCTATACTGATCCATAGACTTAATCTAATTATAATTAAAATTACAATATTTATTATTCACTTGAAAAAAGATGTAATAGTTTTATGGAAGATAAAAGGCAATAATATCAAGAAAATGAACAAGGTAGAAGTACTCACCCTACCAGAAAAATAACTTATTTTAAAACTAATAATTGAGAATGGGTAGTGTTAAAGAAAGCAAAAGGATTATTATCACAAAATCCAGGATAGTGTTTACCTCTGGAGAAGAAGGAGTGAAATAAGATTGGGGAGAGTCAACAATATTGACATTATTTTTTTAATTGAGTAGTAAAAATGTGAGCAATTTTTATTTAAGCCATGCATACAAAGATCTGACAATGAAGTGCCCCTACTTTCCACCATGCATTTATATTGGTAGCACTGTACAAACAACTCAGTCAGGTTTCATAACCTTTGTATATCAGTGTCTTGCAGTTGTGTTCACATGGACAGGAGATCGTGTCTTGCTGAGTGGCATTCATTGTGTATTTTGGTGTGCTGTTATGAATATTGAAGTTTTAAAATAGAGCAACAAATAACAGTCATACATTTCTTGTTAAACTTGGCAAGAGTGGGGGTGAAATTAGGGACATAATTAATTCACGTTTATGGGGATAATGGCATGAAGAAAACAACAGTGTACAAATGGATTAAATGTTTTTCTGAGGGGGAAAATGTGTCCCTGATGAGGAAAGGTTAGAGCAGCCATTAGTAAGGAGAACTTAAGAAAACATTGCAAAAAATTATCAAATTGTGTCCCCAAATCCTTGGTTCACTATGAGAAGCATAGCAGACCAGGTAAACATCATAGAGAAATATCAAAACCTGAGCTGAAAATCTTGGCCAACAAGTCATAGCTCTTGTATTGTGAAAATGTACCAGCTCACATGGCACTGTCTGTAAGTGAGTTTTTAGCCAGTAAACAAATAACCGTATTGGAATATACTCCCTACTGACCTAATCTGGTCCTTAAAGACTTTTCTTTACCTGAAGATAAGGGAATATTGAAAAGGAGATATTTTGATGACATTCAGGACATCAAGGATAATACAACAACAGCTTTGATGGCCATTCCAGAAAGAGTTCTAAAATTGTGTTGAAGGGTGGACTAGGGACTGGCATCAGTGCATAGCTTCCCAGGGGAATATTTTGAGGGTAATCATGGTGATATTCAGGAATGAGGCAAGTAGCACTTTTTCTAGGAAGAGTGTACATAATTGTCAAACCTTGTATGTCTCCTATATTATAACATATAAAGCATCTCATAATAAAACAGCTTAGATGACACGGTAAAATAATTTTTATTCTAAAATAGGGCTTTATCCTTTTAATATTTACTGGCAGACTTCTTGAATCTTATAATTTGGAAATATTAGAAGTAGCAGTTCCTAATATTGACTGATAATCAAGACTATTGAAAGAGTTTTAAATTACAGGTTTTATGACTTGATCTGTTTAATCAGAATCTTGTTAAATCAGAACTTGAGTCAGGGCAATTAGGGAGTAACAATTGATAGTATAGTGATCTGAAAAACCAAATGCCCTCTGCAAATGTCTAATGATCAGTTAAGGAAACTACTAATTTTCCAGTTCATCCTCTCCCCCAATGTTAGATTTCTTTTCTGCACTATTCTAAAGGACAATTTGTCTCAATTTGTATATTTCTTTAGATAATGATGTTGTTAACCAATTTTTCCACCAATATTAGGTTCTTATTATTTAAAAGTGTTAACAATAAAAGAAAGTAAGTACTTTTTGTATAGCTCTTAGCTGCTTTCCTCATACCAGCCACATAGTAAAGCCTCTATAAATATTGGCTATGTCTGTGTTCATTATGAAAATTATGATTGATGATGAGTCAGTTTTTAACTCTGTTATTTTTGCCAGTTGGATCTAATTCTACTGTCTACAGCAACAGAGAACAGGTCTCTTTTCTCAACCATGAAACCTGTGTTTTAAACATTCAATGAGAACCCTGTCATGTCACCTGTCAATATTCTCTACTTTTAGCAAATCATCTGTAGCTCACATAACCAATCAAAGTATGATCTGGAAAGCAAACACCTCATCTTCCCAGAGTGTAAGGCAGGGTCCAACAGTAATATCCCTCCAATATTGGTCACCAGAGAGGTGATAAGCAAGTAATTCAGTCAGCTGAAATTAGAGCCATGTTTCTGAGAATTTGTGACTAGCATAGTTAAACTTGGCTTATCTACAAAGGAATAGGGAGCGTAATTTAATTTTAGATCAAAGATTTACTCTCTTTAAAGAGAATAAATTATAATGAAATCAGTGATTTTCTAGTATTATTTTGATGCATATGAGATTGTAGATATATAGTAAATATTCAGTCCTATGAAGGTTTTATCATTCCTGATATTATGTACTTCACAAAAATTCAAAATATTACCTTTCTAAAAATATAAGTGATTTTTTTGTCTATATTAGTGTCTTTCTTTTCCATATGCACTAGTCATTTACCAGCTACTTCCCCCCTGCCTAAACTGACTCATCCTCCAGTCAAGTTCGGTGATCATTTATGTGAGGAGAATAGTAGCAAAGGCTTGGAATGGAATTTTTTTATTGAAGTTATTCTGAATTCAGCTCTACCTTGTTGAAGCAGTTCAATGAGACCTCACATTCCTAAAAGAAAATAGTTAACAATTGCAATATTAAATTGTTTCTGTTTTGACATTTAAAGGGCTGATGATTAATGGACAATGGGCCACGAATCAATGCTCACAATATCTAAGAGGTCTATCACCTCGCTCTGACTTCCTCAGATGGAACAGACCATCCTCACAGTTATGCAGTAAACTAGAAGGTGAAGGAAATGCTTATTGGATGTGATTATGTCAAAACCAGACAGTGAGTTGTGTTAAAGGTATTTGTGGCACTTGTCAGTGGGTATAATGTGAAAATGGGACCCTCATGGTGCTTCTAATAGACACATTTGTAGTGAATAGAAAGAGTCAACTCAGTGTAGCCAAATGATCACAACCTAGAAAATTACAGCAAAGTAAAACCTCAAGGCAAGAGCTCTTGGCTTAAGAAATTGCCCTTGTGGCTCAGTGCCCATAGCTCAGTGAGTAGGGTGCCAGCGACAGACACAGAGGCTGGTGGGTGCAAGCCAGCCTAGACCAGCTAAACAACAATGACAACTGCAACCAAAAAATAGCCGGCATTGTGGTAGGCACCTGTAGTCCCAGCCTCTTGGGAGGCTGAGGCAAGAAAATCAGTGAAACCCAAGAGTTTGAGGTTGCTGTGAGCTGTGATGCCATAGCAATCTATGGAGGGTGAAAAAGTGAGACTCTGTCTCAGAAAAAAAAAGAAAGAAAGAAAGAAAGGGAGGAAGGGAGGAAGGGAAAGGAAGGGAAAGGAAAGGAAAAAGGAAAGGAAAAAGGAAAGGAAAGGAAAGGAAGAGAGAAAGAAAAGAAAGAAAAGAAAGAAAGAAAATAGGCCCTTGCCAGAGCACACTTCACAAATGTCAGAGTCTATAATGTGGTGACCTATGGTTGTGTTTATAATTCCCAATATGAGGCATTGTGCTGGTTCCACTGTTAGTGGAAAGTAAAGCCCAAGGTATCTGAAGAAGTATGAATAAGTTGGGCTCTAAATAAAAGTTGGGCTCTCACAGAGGAAGCACCCTCCTGCCATGCATGATGACAGTGTAAGGTAATTGTGACACGTTGTGATTCTGGTCATCATGGCTGCCCTCATTTGGATGTGGTTTGTTCCTACCAAAACTCATGCTGAAGTTTCATCCCTGTTGCAGTGGTGTTGGGAGCTAGAATCTAGTGTGGGGTGTCTAAATCTTGAGGATAGATGCCTCATTAATAGATTAATGCCCTCCTACAGGGGTAAGAGAGTTCTTTCTCTCCTGAGAATGGAGGTTCCAGAGAGAGCTAGTTGTTAAAAGGCTCTGGCTCACTCCACGTCTTTCTCTCCCTTCCTTTCTTGCCATGTGCTCTCGTTGCACAAACCTGCTCCCCTTCTGCTTTCTGCTGTGAGTGGAAGCAGCTGCCCAATCTTGAACTTTCCAGCCACCAAAATCATGAGCCCAATAAAACTCTTCTTTTCAAATTACCCAGCTTATTTATTCTATTATAGCAACACAAAATGAATTCAATGATGATGATACAGAATTAGAGGGGATGAGAGCAGAGAAGGAAGGGGAAATTAGGGGAGGTAAACTGACATTCTAGAGTTAAGCAAGTTTCTGAGGGAATGGGGTAATTCATGTAAGTTAATTATCCAGGTAACTGAAGTTCGCATTAAAGATACTTAAATAATATTCAGTTGAAATAATTTTGATTGTCTTTCCAAAAGTTCCGCATACATCTCTGATCTTAAACAAAACATTAAGAATACAGTAACTCTCTTCTTAAGATGACTCAGTCACCATCATGCATATCAACCACTACCATAGTGAACAAGAGATGAGCTCTGAAACCGGAGTGCTGGGGGGAAGTCTAAGTTCTGTATTCGCTAGTTGTGTGATTTTAGAACAAGATGCTTACATCTCTGTACTTTACTATATTAACCTGTAAAATAAGGATGATGGCAATTCAACCTCACTGGTTTATTGTGAGGATACAGTTAGAAGAGTCCCTGCCATGTAATGAGAGCTCAGTAAATCATCATTATTATTAAATCTTGCATAATATTTATTGAGCAACTGTATGTGCTAGGTATTTGTCTTTTGGGTAATAGAACAAAAGATTTCTGCCCTCATAGAGCTTGAATTCTAGTAGAGGCACCAGATAATAAAAACAAACGTGTAAATTATATGTATGATGGCTGTGAGAACTATGGACATGGAAACAATAGAGCAGAATAAAGGGGATTGGGAATGCTGTGGTGGGGGTACGTTTGGCAGAGAGGCAGGGCAGTGTGCAAGCCACAGTATTAAATAGGGTAATAAGGTTATGAAAGGCTCGTTGAAAAGATGAGATTTAACAAAAATAGTTCTACATTATATACAATAAGTAGCCACAAACTATAGTACTTTGGAGGTAAAATCACTTTTGGATTCTCTCACTATATACTGGGTGGCCATAAAGTTTGTGTGTAATTTAAAATAGTGTACACTTTAAAAATTGGCCAGTTGCAGTGGCCTATGCCTGTAATTCTAGTACTCTGGGACACTGAGGCACATGGATTACTTGAGCTCAGGAGTTCAAGACCAGACTGAGCAAGAGCAAGACCCAGTCTCTAAAAACTAGCCAGGTGCTGTGGTGGGCTCCCGTAGTCCCAGCTACTTGGGAGGCTGAGGTAAGAGAATCACTTTTGCCTAATAGCATAATAGTGTGAGGTTGCTGTGGGCTATGACACCATGGCACTCAATCCCAGGGCAACTGAGCGAGACTCTGTCTCAGAAAATCAAACAATAGTTTGCAATTTAAAATTGCACACAAACTTTGTACTTGTATTTTTTTGCCCCCAATACATTTATGCTTATCACATATGTCTGCATAGTCAAACCAAAAAAGAAGCAAAGACCCTTGGTCTATGTGATTCAGAGTCTCCAAAAGTGAAAGATTAACTTCTTTCTGCAAAAAAAATCCATAGTTAATAAGGTAAGTCCACTGGACCTTGGTGCCTCTCCATGGACTTCCCATAGCTCAGGGCTCTGATGCTGGATGCAGGTATCCCTGGGCTGCTGCAAGCTGGTTGCTAAGGCCCCTGCTTGCTGGTCACTAAGGCTCCTGCCCACTGGTCTCTAAGGCCCCTGTTCGCTGGTTGCTAAGGCCCCTGCTTGCTGGTCTTACATCACTCACAGATGTTCAACTGTATGGAGGTTTCACTGCTCGCAAAGGGAGGACGGCAAGGTAGAATAGAAGAGGTGCTCGGCTGAATATCTTGGAGACCCTAAGAAGGGAGAAGTTATTTGCTAGCTCTCCTTTCCAAAGTTACATATTAACTTTAGTTGATAGTTCAGGGGAGATTATACATAATCTTATACTCCATTTGTGAGCTAACCTAAATGGTCCAAGGATTAAGTGAAGGGTATGTTCAGTTTATTTATTTATTTATTTGAGACAGAGTCTCAAGCTGTCACCTTGGGTAGAGTGCCATGGCATCACAACTCACAGCTGTGAGCTCACAGCCCAAGCTCTTGTGCTTAAGCGATTCTCTTGCCTCAGCCTCCCAAGTAGCTGGGACTACAGGTGCCTGCCACAATGCCCAGCTAGTTTTTGGTTGTAGTTGTTATTGTTGTTTGGCAGCCCGGGCTGGATTTGAACCTGCCAGCTCCGGTGTATGTGGCTGGCACCCTAGCCGCTTAAGCTACAGGCGCTGAGCCTGAGCTTTACATTTTACATGTACAGGTATCTCAAAGGCTCCACCATAGTTGTTATCAGCTGCATCAAAGTTACACATTTGGCATTTTCCTGTCAATATGATGAAACAAATTAGTGCAACTGCTTCAGAATTGGAATATGCAATTTGTATATTAGTTTGAATTTAAAAAGACAAAAATAGCCGGGTGTTGTGGGGGGCACCTATTGGGAGCTACTTGCTTGGGGGGCTGAGGGAAGAGAATGGCTTAAGCCCAAAAGTTTGAGGTTACTGTGAGCTCTGACGCCATAACACTCTACCAAGCGTGACATAGTAAGACTCTGTCTCAAAAATAAAAAAATCTACATAATATAAGCAAAAGTGTCTGGCACTGTTAAAATAAAAACTACCAGACATATTAATATATGCTTATTATATTTATAATGTGTATAAGACGCTATGTTTCACAACTACTTGACGGCATTATTTGAATTAACTTTCTGCTATTCAACAACTGTATTAACTTTGAATTTTTTTCACTTTTCCAGATCACAGTCTCCTCTCTGGTAAAGTAGAAATAATAGTTCTTACTTGAAATGATATTGTCACTATTACAAAGAATATGTACAAAGCCACTGCACCTGGCCAATTTTTAAAGTGTTTTTAAATTGCACACAAACTTTATGGCCATCCTATTATAGGGTGATGCCTGTGGCTCAGTGAGTAAGGTGCTGGCTCCACATACCAAGGGTGGTGGGTTCGAACCCAGCCCCAAACAAACTGCAACAACAACAGATAAAAATAACTGGGCACTGTGGCAGGCACCTGTAGTCCCAGCTACTCGGGAGGCTGAGGCAAGAGAATAGCCTAAACCCAGGAGTTGGAGGTTGCTGTGAGCTGTGATGCCATGGTACTCCACCGAGGGTGATAAAGTGAGACTCTGGCTCTAAAAAAAAAAAAAAAAGAGCCTATTATAGTACTTGAAATATAGTTTTAGTGAATGGAAGAAATGTTTATTGTAATAATTAAGTGAGAAAAACTAAACTATATATTTTTTTGTCTAGCAAGCGAAGTATTAACTTTTCTCCTCTGTAATTTGATTTGAAAGTCATTTCTTTCCTGGCTGTTTAAGTTAGTTGCTTTGCCACTAATTAGATGATTAATGTTTACATCAATGAGCATGATCATAAATAAGGGTTGTGTGGCATAAAATATTTATTTTTGTACTGAAAGCAATCCTGTATCATAAATTACTTCATGACAAGTGATTTGTGCATTTATGATACAAATCTTGCCCCTTTAAACTACTTTATATAGTTTGGTTACAGGCAATTCAATGCTTTGTGATTACACATACTTATCCATCATCACCTATCTCCCCAGCAAGTTTATATGTTTCTTTAAGGCTCAGAACAAATTTATTTTATATTCTCTATGTTAAGAACTGTGAAGAGTCAAATATTTTACCTTTCATACAAACTGACAAGTTAGCCTGCCACAGTTGTATGGTTGCTAGCAGAAGGCACCAGACTTCTGGGCCAGAGACAATTTTATTTCTCATGTCTGCAGGCAGCATGACCATCATAGTTACAATAGTTCCTTTTGTCCCCTAAGTCTAATAAGGTGACATGGGGTGGGCCTAGGTGTATGTAGGACACACAGGGAATTTATATCACTTTTCGACTTTGGGAAACTCAAATCCAAGCAAACCAATCAAACTTTGCTTTAAAGGGGGACTTGCTACTTATTATACTGATCAGCAAACAAGTCTGTACTTGGCTATAGAGAAATACATACTACACAAGGCAATCAGAGCCTCCAATAATAGGATGTACAGAAATGCAAGAGATTCAGGAAGAATCATCTCCCAATACTCTACAGCACGTAATGGGCTAGGCATACACTAGGGACTCGTATGTCGGAGATTAATTTGACCAGAGAATCATCTCACAAGAGCATGGAGTTGATGTCATCACTAAGAATTACGTGACTATTCATGTGCACCCCTATGCTGCCTTCTCGTTTTTCAATTGAGTTTCTTGAGAAAAATACTAATTTTTTTTAGAGCCAGAGTCTTACTTCATTGCTCTCGATAGAGTGCTGTGGCATCACAGCTCACATTAACCTCCAGCTCCTGGACTTAGGCGATTCTCCTGCCTCAGCCTTCCGAGCAGCTGGGACTAGAGGCACTGGACACAACACCCGGCTATTTTTTGTTGTTGTTGTTGCAGTTCTGCTGAGGCCGGGTTTGAACCCGCCACCCTTGGTATATGGGGCCGGCGCCCTACTCACTGAGCCACAGGCGCTATCCAAAAAATACTAATTTTTAAGAACTAAATAATTCTTCCTTACCCTTCTTCCATCCACCCTCCCCTCTCCCCTACCTTCCTCCTCCTCTTCCCTCCTTTCCTGTTGTAGAAAGGATGCTAAGAGTCCATGTCAATCAAAGATGGAGATAAAGGAATATAAAAGAGTTAGTTCAATTAGTGAAGGGCTGCATTATAGTAGCTGCTTCTTGGGATATTAGTAAGAGTTGTGGTTAGCAGTGTTCTGAGAACTGTTTTATGACTGGCTCTGCAGTAAAAAGAAAAGACTCTAATTTGTAGTATTTGCCAGTTTTCCTGGTTTAAGTTATCCTGTTATGGTGAATTTCAGGCTATCTGTGTGACAACTCTACATATGATGGTGGGGAAAGATGTGCATAATCCAGGCTCCAGAGCAAGGAGGTCAGCTGCAGTACACCACTGGTTCCATTGTATAAAATCAAAGTAGTAACAACAAAAGCTCACCAAAGTCCCACCCTTTCTCCCTCAATATGAACAGAGCGATCGGTCCCATCTTAGTGGGTCTTCCTGGGACCTACCACGTTTGGCAGATCTGACCTTAGTTGCTTTGGCTGCTTTTCTTATAGCAAAATCAAAGGAAATGTATTTTCATCACAACTGTAGTGTGAGTAGGATTCAAATCAGGATACGACCTTCGTTTCCATCCCCTCCGACTCTATTATGATCAGCTGCAAGAGTCCTCTCTTCCCTGACACCTTATCCCTGAGTTGTAAGGTAAGGGCTGCGGGTTTACTTCTTATTGACTTGTTCACACCTAGGATCCATGTATTTCACGTGGGGTTCTGCAGACTGAAATTTCCTAGCTTGGCCAGGGAGGCAAAGTGACCAGTTATCAGGCACTAATATATTCTGTGACCAGCACTTGCTAACAGGTGCAAGGTTGCTACTTTTGTTCTATTATTATACTATTTGCTGTTTACAAACAAATTTGACATGCATACTCCTTACCTCAGTTCTCAAGGCAAAACAATGCCAAAAGGTAAAGTAGCTAAGCCCTCACCATGCCAAACCGCAGAGGAGAGGTCCATGTAATAGGTGTTAGGGACAAACGCCAGGCACGCACCTACAGGAAAAGTTCAGCTAGATGTTTGGATCATTTTTGTGTTACTGACCATATTCAGAAATGTGTCTGTTTCAAGTAGCTATAGTTACACATCACTGATCAGATAATTCTTGCCAAAGTCCAGGGAGTCAGATATAGTCAGTACAAACCAACAATTGTTGAAAGAAGACTGCTGGATTGAGTATATGATAAGGTGCTCCTTACAGGAGCTGGATAGACTAAAGAGCTTCCCTCTTTTTGCTTCTCCAGCCAGATCCCCAAATCAACAGTCTGGTTCCCTCTTTCTGCCCTCCACCCTACCTGCATCTATGTTGGTTTATTTTAAACACTGGTTTTTAAACTTGTTTCTAGAATACAGTACTAGTTTGACAGTCTGCTGGCAGAGTTGATTACATATTAAGTTAAACATAGGTGGATTAGTCTTTGTCTAAATAACGATAATTACTTTTTTGTTGGGTGTCTGTCTTCTAAAGCCCTGTTGCAGTTCTAGCACCTGTACCTGAAAATTTCAAGTGTCCATGAGGAACACACAGTAGGCGTTCTCTCTGTAACCCCTGATTGTGCTAGGAAGGCAAAATGTCCCTGTGCTAAGAAAATAAGGACAACATTTTCGTCTGCAAAGGAATCCATTTGTTTTTCAGTTTTCAGAGAATCTCATCTGTTAGTCTGTTACAATAAAAATATTTGTTCCAAACCCTGAAGCAAAAAAAAAAAAAAAAAGATCGGTCAATTAATTTCTAATTACTCAAGGCTCAAATGTGTGTGTATATGCATGCATGCGTACATGTTTATTTTAATAAGGAGTGTTTTTAAAAAAGATTATTCCATAATGTTTACATGTATCAAACCATTATGTTAAACCCCATAACGAAATACATTTATTATTTATCACATTAAAAATAAAACTTAAAAAAATTATTTGTTAGTTTTTTTATTTACTGAGTACTTAATATGTGTGAAATCCTATACTGACTAACAAGCATGAAAAGTAAAATTTATACAGTTCCCATTCTGGAGAAGTTCATAATGTGAGGGAAGGTCAGAGGTGAGGGTAAGCAAACAACTTCAGCACGATGCTTAGTGCTTATTGCAAACAAAGTGGGTATAATGGTAGCATGATCACACTGGTCCTCAGCTATTAAGTAAAGTTATTTAGAAGTATGCAGCTGAATCTTTTTTTCTTCATTGAATCATAACTATATACATTGAAGCATTTATGGAGTATGATGTGTTGGTTTTGTATACATTTTGGAATGCTTATATCAAACTGGCTAATATAGCCTTAACCTCACTTATTGTGTTAAGACATTTATACCCTACACTTAATAGAGTTGACATGTACCCTTGCAATACGCACCTTAGGTGTGGTTCCATCATTTACCCTCCCTCCAGCCACCCTCCACTATCCCCTCTTTCCCCCTCTTCTTCTCCTTCATCCTGGGCTATAGTTGTGTTTTGTCTTACATATGAAAAGTGTGGGTGATTATAAATTGGTTTCATAATAGTACTGAGTACATTAGATATTTTTTCTTCCATTCTTGAGGTACTTTACTAAGAAGAATATGTTCCAGCTCCATCCATGTAAACATTATGCAATTGAATCTTGATCACTTTGTATGCTTCTGATCATTAACACAGCCCCAGGGATCACTCCTCTGTGTGGCTCCATGGATTCAGACAGATGATTTTGTGCCAGATGGGAAGGTTGAGGAAGACATTTTTCACAGTTCTGTAGCACACTTGAAATTTTCAAATGTAAGAGAATGTTCTCTAGTCCAATGGTCCTAGAGTCTCCCAGCCGGAGAGTTGAAATCACATATCCAGGGAGAAAAAGGCAAAAATAGAGCTCTGGAGGGAGAGAAATCACAGATTGGGAATCAGTGGCCAGAGAAACTTTTAAAAACTATAATTGATACTACATTATTATCATATTTTACCCTGGCATGTTTGGATCCATTGGAATCCTTCCAACACCTTACCCTTGACTGATAATTCATTAAAACACTACACAATGTCTGCTATTGTTTTTACAAAATTAGATTTTAATTCCATCCTAAGAATTCTGTAACTTCTATTACATTAACAGGACAGCCACGGGAATGATAGACAACCAAGGGGTGACTCAGTTGTATTGTACGATTGGGGTACTTACTAAGATATGCAGAGTGGGAATTTTCTTTATCCTTATCCTTCCCAGTAAGTTGAATCTGAAATGACTTTCTTATTACTACTTAGCAAAGCTAAACCCCTGTGTTGGATGTGTCTGTGTTTTGTAGCACAGAACTGGGAAACTATAACCGAGGAGACAGAAAAAATTGTCTAGTACTGAGAAGGCTGTGGGCTGTGAAAGTCTGGAAGCCACCTGATAGCTTTAGTCTGTGCTGTCAGGTACTGTTAACTTTTATGAGTGATACAAGAGGAATTTTTAAGAAACCCAAGGGGTTTGAATATGCAACATGTTTCTAAAAAACCATATAATTAAAAGAAATCTAAGGTTTTAGCTTTGAGAAAATATATAATCATTTCTTTGCTAGTGGGTATTTGATTGTATTTAATGACTTTCAAATAAAGCCTATTAAGAAGCTGGTCTTTCATTTATTATGAATGATTGTACTTTATAAACTATGTGTAAATGGATGATGAGATTTTCCAGAAAGAAATTGCTAAAAAAATTAGCTTCAAACTAAAGGGCATTCTTATACACATTTTCATAGTAATTACAGTTTTGAGCTACAGAAGCCTGGTGCAACTAAAACCCTAACTGGAGACCTTGTGTAGAACCAAATTTTTAAGAGAAAGTTTGGGGCTGGGCGCAGTGGCTCACACCTGTAATCTGGGAGGCCAAAGGAAGTGGATTGCTTAAGTTCACAAGTTCAAGACCAGCCTGAGCAAGAGGGAGACTCCCATCTCTAAAAATAGCTGGCCATTGTGGCAGGCACCGGTAGTCCCAGATACTTGGGAGGCTGAGGCAAGAGGATCGCTTGAGCCCAAGACTTGGAGGTTGCTGTGAGCTATAATGCTATGGCACTCTACACAGCTTGACAAAGTGAAAGTTGGGGGTTGCACTTTTGAGTTGTTCTGTAGCATGTGATAAAGCCTGAGGTGAATTTAGATAAGCCCCAGAAAAGCCTCTATTATCTACTTGATATGTGAAGCAAATGAGTACGTATTATAACTGAGTTGTTAGAAATTGATCCCTGACACGTCACATCGTTCCCAAGCACAATACTGAGAAAACTAACCAGAGACTATTAGAAGCTACATTTGGGTTTTTACTTTTCCAACTCCTTCTAATAAAAACCGATGACCATTTGCTTGTTATTTTTTCTATAAAAAAAGATTTTTAATTATTGGAAATATAATTAGTCATCTCCTCTCTCACCAGGATAGTGAAGTATCGATATCCCCTTTATCTCTCCAGAAACTTAAAAAAACTGACATGAGCTTTTAAAAAACAAAGATGAATAATTACTAGTTAGCACTTCTGAAACCATGTTTCACAGGAACAAGGGTTTGAGAGACAGTGCCTGCCTGAAGTGTTAAGGGGCATTATGGAGCGTTAAGAGGTCAAATGCTCAAGAAAGGAGAAAGTAATTCCGTAGAGTACAGTCTCTCCTTGACAGTGAGGCCATTGGCTCTTTAAAATATTATGGCAGTTTGAATTGGGAATTTCACCAGAGTTCATGAAGTGGAAAGGAGGGGTTGAAAAAGAGAGCATAAAAACCACCTCAGTCAAGAGCCTCATTAAGGAATCCATTAAGGAACCAGGACTACTCCAGCAATCTCTTACCATCGCTCTCTGTCCTTTATTTGGCCTCCAATCCACCATGAATAGCTCTGCCAGCCTAGTCTTCTTAAAGCACCTTTCTCCTCCTGTTCGTCTAGTGGCTTAAGCCTCCTGTAGAAAGACGGATACAGTGTTTTTTATTCGAGATGAATTGAAGCTGAGATAGACTGGAGATGGGGGAAATTAGTTATTAGAAAGGCAGCAAAAAGAATTTCAGGCATAATAAAATTCATGACAAATATATGCTGATCAAAATGTAAAGGAAGATTCATTCTTTTATTTTGCTATTTTATTTTTTTGGGGGAGGGGGGCAAACTCTCATTATGTTGCCCTCGGTAGAGTGTGGTAGTGTCACAGCTCACAACAACCTCAAACTCTCGGGGTTAAGTGATTCTCTTGCCTCAGCCTCCTGAGTAGCTGGGACTACAGGTGCCCACCACAATGCCAGGCTATTTTTTTGTTATAGTTGTCATTGTTGTTTAGCAGGCCCAGGTTGAGTTCAAACCTTCTAGCCCCAGTGTATATGCTGGCCCCCTAAGCACACAGGTATGGGTGCCAAGCCCTAAATTAAGATTCTTATATTTTTTATTTTTATTTTTTTTCGTGAGGCCCCGCTTTCACGGTCTGTATTCGTACTGAAAATCAAGATCAAGAGAGCTTTTGCCCTTCTGCTCCACGGGAGGTTTCTGTCCTCCCTGAGCTCGCCTTAGCTAAATTAAGATTCAAATGAGAAAGGATGTGTGAATGAGAGAAAGAGAGATTGATAGAAGAAAAATGGACAGGGCTTGACACTCTTTGGACATTAGCAGCAAAGGAGAGGAAAAGGAGAGGACAGCAGGGACGGCCTAGGGCCCTGAATATTTCTAGTTCTTTATCAATAACAGGAGTGTCTTGGACAAGCATTTATACTTTTTGTAGCCCAGTTCCCACATCTCTGAAATCCAAGAATATTGGAATACATCATTTCATAGGTTGCTTCAATTTTACAACTAGGATTGGCTGTTATTTAATATTTTAAATCTTTTTGCACAACTTGTGGTGATATACAAAACAGAGACATCCAAAGGAAACATCTAAGAATATGTGTAGAAAAACTAATTAGTTCTAAAATGGACGTATTGGCTTGAAAGTGCTGACATGTTTGTGGACGTATTCAAGAACCTTTAAAAACTGTTTATTGATGCCCACTGTGTTCCAGGCACACAGCCAAATAGATGTGTTCTGTGCCTACTTCAATGGAGTCACTCCGTAGGGATTTATTAGAGAAAATTTACTAGAAAAAATGGTACTAGGTTTACTAGAGGAAGAAACAGGGAGGGAAACCAATATGGAGAGAAAGGAAAACATTTACAAATGATGGGAAATTCGCCATGCCAGTTCACCATTTATTAATACGTGCCCAGAATAAGCAAGATGAAACATGGGAATATTTTGTACTTTTAAGTTTTATTTTCTTCTTAGCTCTTAGGCATGAACATTATTGTTCTGCTGAGCATAATTTGATATATTTTACTTTACAACCTTGGCCTTTGAACTTAAACCAATTACTTCATCTGACCTTCAACCAAGGAAGGAAGCCTCACTCCAAGGCAGGAGGAACTGTGGCCCTTCTGGTCTTATTCGGAGATGGTGTGTGGATCGGTAATGTGGCTCCCTCCACAGAGATCATCAAAGCTTACTTCAGAGTAGTATGTGCAGTTTCCAGCATAGGAAAACATCCTGCTTGATGGCCTCAGTTGAGAGAATCTAGGGGTCAATGGAAAGAAGGTGGTGGTGTGTGGAACCAGGAGTCCTGGAGAGGAAATTTATTCTTTGAAGTGTATTTCCCTTTTGAGGCAGGACTTAGAAAAATATTGGAGAAGATCAAAGCAGTGTGTTTCAGAAGTTATAGTTAACAGAAAAATAAACTTGGTTGAATCATCTGTGAGACTCTTTTCTGATGTGAAATTAAGTAATGAGGACTAGGCTTATAGACGAGGGTGAGGCAAAGAATGAGCTGAACCCGAGGTGACATCAGGAGGGCTAAAGCAGAGTCAAAGGGGAGATTAATAGAGCTCAAGGAACAATGTGGGGTGCGAACGCAATTTTGGCATTCTGCCCTTCTCTTAATTATCTTTTATCATCTGTGTCACTTTGTCTTTTATTCTTATGAAGTATAACAAGGAAAGGATAGGATAAATATTTTAAAAATTAAAAACGTGGCACATACTAATTTAAAAGGAGCAAATGTCAATGATTTCATCTAATTCATAACTAGGAAAGGAACAAGTAAGATGTTGAGACTGGTTTAGAGGGACAGGCATGAAAATACCAATCAAAAGATCTTTGAAATAAATTTGCAGACAGATGTAAAGCTGTTTGACACCTGAAAGGACAACAACATTCTAAGTTTTCTTTCCTACTAGACACATGTCCAGCACCATCAATTGCTTTTGTCCCTTTGCATTATGTAGGGTAATAGTTTGACTGACTCTCACAAGAGTTTTTGCAATTGTATGAGGGTTCTGGCAAGTTAGAAAATAGCCTGGTCAACAGAAAATTGTTCTAAGGTGTACATCCTTAGTGCTTTAGAGCACTATTCTATTTTTTGTGTGTGTAATTCCATGCGTAGAAAACATCCAAATAAGCAAATTCATAGAGACAGAATGCAGGTAAGTGGTCACTAGGGCCTGGGGAGAGAAGGAGAGGGAGAGAAAGTGACTGCCTCATAGGTACAGGGTTTCCTTTGGAGGTAATGGATAATGCTCTGGAACCAGATGGCAAAGGTTACACAACTTAGCGAATGCTCTACATGCCACTGATTTGTGCCTTGAAAATAGCGTAACCATTTGAAATGTGAATTTTACCTTATTTTTTTTTAATAATAATATTTTATTTACTTGACTTCTGAATGCCATACAAAATAGATTTGTTTTCTTTCTCATTTTTATTGAATCATAAACACATAGATCATGTATCCATTAATGCATTCATGGGGTACATGCAAGGGTAGAGTACTACTCTAATAGGAAGATCTACTGGATTATGTCCAGCACTCTACTGAAAGGACAATCAGGAATCTTTTTTACTTATTTCCAAATTTTGTATAATTTTTCTTAGAAAATTTTTGCTGGAGTGGTACCTTTCCAAATATAATTTTAATTCAAAAAACTTGTAATGCTTGTGTAATGCTTTTGTAGCTACCTTGTCTTCTTTGAATACTCTACAAGGATAGCTACCTACAAGTTCATGTCTGCCAGGGGCTGTGTTACTAACCTGTTCCTTAGTTTGGAGGAGGTAAATACCCCAGGGTAGCAGTGGGCCAGCATACATTCAATCAGCTTCAGTACTGTTCCTGTCTGCACCGAGTCTCTGCTAAAATGATTGTAGATACATATATACATATGTACGTCCCAATGATACATAATCTACTTACATGTGTTATCTCAGTCAGTGCTCCCAACAATGTTATAAGGCAAGTGTTTTTTATTCAATTTTTCATAAGAAATAACTACACTCAAACAGTTCTCTCTCTTCCCTGTGACTAAGTTCTTGTCTACGATCCCTTTATAGTGTGAGGTCCCTGACCTTCACCTTTACTCCTCAGGCTTCTATCTGCTTTTCCCAGGTATTATTTAAAGGATAAAAATCTAAATCTTAAACCGATACCTGGGTTTCTTTCCTGTCTCATCCCTCTGGTGCCCAGGCCTATTCACTTTAACCTCTACTTTTCACTCATCTTTGCTACATACCAGAGTTTGTTCTAGGGAAGCAGAGATAAATAAGCTCAATTTCTTGATTGTTTGAAATGTATTTTATAGTAGGGACATTCCTTGTACAGAAACATTTCCTGCTTTATAGGGTCAATGACAAAAGACTTAACAACAGTGGGTCTGAAACATATTCCTTGCCCAGTTCAACACCATAGTAGGACATTGTTTTTCAGTAACAAATGTTTTTCTTTCACCCTATACACGGGCTGAGAAACTCATCTGAGGGGAGAGGGGAGCTCTAATTTGCATCTCCCTCCCCTTGCCTTCCTGCTGAGAGTCCCTGATGTTCAAGTACATAGTGTGGGATCCCCTGGGAGGTGGCATTTACATCTGCCTCATGGGTCAATGAATGTGATGATGTCCAAGTTTTGTTTGAGAGGGAAGTTGGTTTTAACCTGTGCTACTTGGAGAGGAGGCAAGTACCAGAAAAGAGAATAGTGGAATTAAAACAAAAAACAAAAAAACAAAAAACCAAGAAGTGTGGAATGGAGTGATATCCCTGAGGATCATCAAAGAGTTTAGGATGGTTAGAACAGAGAAGTTGGAAGACGTCAGAAAGGATGAGACCAAAAGGACAACTGTATCTTACTAGGATGTAAAAGGGTTTGTTTATATCATGTGACCAGTCAGGGGCATAGAGTATGAAAATGACATGTTTACATTTATGATATAGAAAAACAATTTCTCTGATGGCAGTTAAAAAAAAAAACGGGCTGGCAAAAAGCTGGGATATTAGGTAAAATGGTGAGAACTGGACTAAGATACTGTCAGTGGGAAAGTTCAGAAGGGGAAACATGCCAAAAATATTCTATTTTACCAATTCAACAACAAACACTTATTATGCAGTATAAAAAATCGATATGTAACATCAGTTGATGGTTTCTTAAAAATGCTGGCAGACAGGCTCAGCGCCTGTAACTCAGGTGGCTAGGGCTCCAGCCATATACACTGGAACTGGCGGTTTGGAATCCAGCCCAGGCCTGCCAAACAACAATGACAACTACAACCAAAAAATAGCCGGGTGTTGTGACAGGCACCATTAGGCCCAGCTACTTAGGAGGCTGAGGCAAGAGAATCACTTAAACCCAAGAGTTTGAGGTTGCTGTGAGCTGTGATGCTACAGCACTCTACTGAGGGTGACAACTTGAGACTGTCTCAAAAAAAAAAATGTTGGCAGACAAGCAGCAGTTGTAAGAGTTTCATCATGTATACACTTGTACACTTAGTCCAAAATTAGTTAAGTGTCTTGGACAAATGTCACAGTTTTTGCTGGTGACATGACCAGATAACCACGATGTTTTATTGTTTCACTTAAAAACAGTAAGGATGATTTGAGAAAGGATAGAGTCCTGTTTATCTCATTTTGTGTTTTTCTGTAAGGCTGAGCGCCTACCAGCAGCAAAACGTGTGGCACAGCTGTTTGCTATTTGGAACAAAAAATAATAATGGAGCAGCATCTTATAAAATACTAAATCACCGATGCTCTTGATGGCTTAGTGGATGATATTTTGGAAAAAGTTCTACACACTGACAATTCTGATGAAGGGTGGTTCCCAAAATTTGGAATTGAAAAGTTTAAGGAATAAGTTAATTTATTTTTCTTATATTTTCCTTTTCATGCATAGGAAAAATGATTGATTAAATGACAAAAATCTGTCATAGATTAAGGCAATTTAAGAGGGATCTACATTTAAATTCAAATTGCTAAGAAAGCATAGTATCAGAGTTATTTAATTTTTTTCATAATAGTGAAATAATGCTATATTTTATGATATATGATATCTTAGCTTTGATAAAGTATGGAACCAAAAAATCTTTAGGAATTGGTGATTATATGTGGGGAGTGGATCATCTATTGCACAGACACAAATATTCAGTGTTGATAATAAAAAAAAGAATAAAACATCCTGAGTAATTTTCAGCAGGTGAATATTTAAATGAGGTATGTAAAAATCATCAGGAAAATTGTAATGACTGTATCTAAACTACATAATGTCAAGCAAAAAAAAGAGCAAAATATATCCTTGTATGTTTATAATTAAATACCTAAATAAATACAAATAATTTTTTTTTTTTTTTTTTTTTTAGACAGAGTCTATGTCACCCTTGGTAGAATGCTGTGGCGTCACAGCTCACAGCAACCTCAAACTTTTGGGCTTAAGCAGTTCTCTTGCCTCAGCCTCCCAATAGCCGGGACTATAGCTACACAGTGCCTGGCTATTTTTTTTGGTTGTAGTTGTTGTTTGGCAGGCCCGGGTTGGAATCAAATCCACCAGCTCTGGTGTATGTGTCTGGTGCCCTAGCTGCTGAGCTACAGGCGCCAAGCCAATACAAAGAATTTTTTTAATGTCTGAAAGAGACTATAGCTATATTCAGGGATGAAGATTTAGAATGAATGAATCTTTTACATTTCCTTAATATTCTGTAATGCTAAAAAGAAAGATTACATAGCCCTATCCAATAATTGTCTTAGAAACACAGACATAAACAGAATCACTCTCCATTTGTGTTTTTTGGCCAATAGTTTTCAACTGATTTTAAAACTTCTTTAGCTATAAACAAGGTCTACTAATTTGTTTGATTTCTAATGGAAATTATCTAGTCTATGAATATTAGGCAAATAGCCACCAACTTCCATTTGTGGAAATAGCACACCTTTGTCTCAGAATCAGAAAAATATTCCTTTGGAAGAGCTCTTTGATAATTTTAGTTTTTAAAATTGTCTTAACTTTCTTTTAGTTACTATTTTTAAAAACACAAATAAAATTGTATCTGTCACATATATCATGTTTTGAAATATGTACATTGGGAATGACTAAATCTAAGCAATTAACCTATGTGTTACCTTACTTAGTTATCAATTGTTTGGTGAGATCACTTACCATATACTTTCTTAGCATTTTTCAGAAATGCATTACCTTGTTATTAATGATGGTCACCGTGTTGTACAATAATAGATTTCAATAATTTATTCCTTTTATCTCACTATAATTTTGTATCCTTTAACCAACAACTCCCCTCCCTGCCTTCCTTGCCAGCCACCCCTGGTAACTACCTTTCTACTCTCTAGTCCTAGGAGTTCAATGTTTTAAATTCCCCATGTGGTTGAGATCATACAGGGTTTATCTTTCTGTGTCTGGCTTATTTCCTGTAACATAATGTCCTCCAGGCTCTTGCATGTTGCTGCAAATGGCAGGATTTCATTCTTGTTTAAGATAAAATAGTATTATGTTGTATATGTGTTACCACATTTTCATCGTTTATTTATCTGTTGTTGAACAGGTAGGTTTATTTCATGTATTGGCTGTTGTGAATAATGTGATAATAAACATAAGAATGCAGATGTTTTTGATACATACTGATTTAATTTTTTATACATAGCTAGTATGTATCAGATGGATCATAGGCTCGTTCTCTTTTTAATTTTTTGAGGAACCTCCATATTGTTTTTCATAATGGCTCTACCAATCTCTATTCCCACCATGTATAATTGTTCTCTTTTCTTCATTTCATTGACAACACTTGTTATCTTGTCTTTCTGATAGCAGCCATTCTCACATGACATCTCATTGTGGTTTTATTTTACCTTTCATGGTGGTTAGTGGTGTTGAGCACTTTTTCATATACCTGCTTGATAACTTTTCATACAGTACTCTCCTGGTGCCTTGGAGGTCTTTTCCAATCTGTATACCTTTGTGTGTTATCAGATTGATTTTGAATGAAGTAATTATTCTGTACTTAATTGGTAAAATCAGCTTTTATTTCTTCCATTTATATTGTATTTATTTTGTAACAAGACAACTGAGTCAAGATACATAGGAATATACTTTTACATCTCAGATTTTACTAAATTCCATAAACTCTTTTTAATATTACAGAAATAACTGGGAAACAGAACTACTGACATATTAAACTGTTAACTACGTGTAAATTTCAAAGGTCTCACCACAAAAAATAAGGGAGGTAATGGATATGCTAATTAGCTTGATTAACAGTTCACATTGTATACTTCTATCAAAATATCACAATGTACCCCATAAATATATATGATTATAATTTTCAATTAAAATTTTATTAATAAGATCAGGCCTGGTGGCTCATGCCTGTGATCTTAGTAATCTGGGAGGCTCACGAGTTCAAGACCAGCTTGAGCAAGAGTGAGACCCCCATCTCTAAAAAATAGCTGGATGTTGTGGTAGGTGCCTGTAGTCTTAATTATTTGGGAGGCTGAGGCAAGAGGATAGCTTGAGCCCAGGGGTTAGAGGTTGTTGGGAGCTATGACACTATGGTATTCTACCCAGGTGGACAAAGTCAGACTCTGTCTCAAAAATAAACGAATAAATAAATAAATAAATCTTATTAATAAAAACCACATAGGACAGCAAATGTAGAATTAGCTCATATCTAATTTAGCTTTTAATGTAATATGTATTTTGTCAATTTTAGGTAATCTTTGGCTATCCAGCTATTTCCATAGATTTCACCTTTTATCCCATCTGTAATACCTATATACCAATCTGTATACATTCATATGTTATCAGATTGATTTTGAATGGAAGTAATTATTCTGTACTTAATTGGTAAAATCAGCTGTATTTCTTCCATTTATATTGTATTTATTTTGTAACAAGACAACTGAGTCAAAATACATAGGAATATACTTTTATATTATATTTATATAGGTGTACAGTCTAGTCTCCTTTTTCCTGCAGGGGGACACTTAAATAGCTGGGAAAAAACCATTTCAGAAAGATTAGAGCTATTTTATGATCTGAAGATAATACTGTCTGGAAATTCACTGAAAAAAATATCCAAATGTTGACAACATTCCTGGATCATCTGATACATGACTCGTATATCTTCCCCCCTCAAAACCTGCAGATTATTAAGAACGTGAAGTTAGAGGTAAAATAAGGCTGCAAAGGATATCAAGCTGTGCCATAACTGGCTGTATGATCTGGACCTGAGTAATTGTTTAGTTTCATTAAGTGTAAATTAGATTAACCATCCACGCCCCCCCCCACGGCCCTCCCCTGTTCATACTGTTGTAAATATGGAACATGGTGAGCCATAGACCATGGATTCAATTCCTGACTCTGCCATTTCTTACTTAGGTAGTAACCTTGGGGATGAATCTGAAAAATTCTATGTCTCTATTTTCTCATTTATTAAATAAGGGGAAAGTTACACCTATTTTACATCGGATATTTTAAAAATTAGGTAATTTAAGTAAAGTACTTGGAATAATAAGTACTCAGTAAATGTAAGCATTATATCTGGCCCTGGGCGAGTACCACATAAATATCAGCTATTGTTAGCTAGTTTGCTGTCTATATTCAGGGTCATCTTAATTCAATCAGCCATAAGAAAAAGAATGGAAATCAAACGGTTTATTTCCTAGAATGAGACCTGATCTTCTGAGTTACTTGTCTGCTATGGCCTGTTTTGATGACTTCCTCTCACTTCCTCATGAAACTTAGACTATTTCTTCTGGATTTTAATTATTGTACATGAACTTGACCTCTTGCACAGAAGGTTAGGAAACCTTCTGATAAACACTACAAAAATATTTTGCATTTGTGTAGACCTTCAGAGGTACTTCTCTAATCATGAGAGCCAATAGGGCAGACTTTTTTTAAAGGTCTAAGTTTGCTTTATTATTAATCGGTAGATAGGCTCATGGAAGTGTATGTTTATCTCAGTTTCTTAAGCTAATGGTGAAAATGTAAAAGTATGAGGAAATAAAACATGATAAAGAACATTTTTGAGGCTACCTGTGAAGGTTAATAGAGCAATTTTATTGTCGTGCAATTTTCCAAATTACCAAATGTAAGTTCAGTAAAATTAAATGACAAACTCAGAAGAGGCAGAGATAAATTTTAAATGCATTTCTTCTCACTTGAACTCATTATTGCTCAGACTTGGCCTGCAGCCTTGGATATCTCTTCTCTGATGGTACAAGCATAGAAGAGAAGTGTCAGCCCCAAGAAAATGTATTCGTATGTATAACTAATTCCGAAGTCAGGATTCTGGGTGCACCTTGAAAACTTGAATTAAGTTTCTTGAGAGAGAAAACATAAAGGGAAAAAACAGTGATTGCTGATAGGAAGAAAATATACAACTCATTTTTATAACACTTTGCAGTTTATAAATCACTTTCTCTACCATTATCTGAATTGAGCATGTTTCTTAACATAGCTATGAGAGTCACATTATTTAGGAGCTAAAAGATTTCAAAACAATTGAAGATAGCAAGATGGTGTCATTAACCTGTGCTGGGGTGGAAGGAGATTCTATTCCTGCATACTTTAGGTCATTATTAATATTGTTCACAGAGAGGTAAAAGTAGAAACTGCTTTGAATCACAGCCTGAGATTGGAGTAAATGAATCTGGATTTTTTTTTTTTTAATTTCAGGTTAATGTGAGGGTACAAACAACCAGGTCACAATATGTGAATTTGTTAGGTAGTGTTCCTCTTATAGTTGTGTCCCACACCCAAAAGGTGTGCCATACACCTTTTATGTACACCATTGTGCCCATTCAGGGGAGCACCCCAAACTCTTCCCCAGGTTCTTTCTCCCCCCAGCTTGAATTGAAATGAGGTTTTCTCCTATGTGGGCCTGAATTAGATCATCTACTAGCTTCACGTTAGTATTGGGTACATTGGATATTAGCTTTTCCATTCCTGTGATACTTTACTAAGAAGAAGGTGTTTCAATTCCATCCGGGTTAATACAAAAGATGTAAAGTCTCCCTCTTTTTTATGGCTGAATAGTATTCCATATGTTTACACAACTGTCTACATATACACAGTTTGTTAATCCATTCCTGAGTTGATGGGCATTTAGGTTGTTTCCACATCTTGGTGTTTGTAGATTGAACTGCGATAAACAATATAGTGCAAATGTCTTTATGATAAAATGATTTTTTTTTTCTTCTGGGTAGATGCCTAGTAATGGGATTGCAGGGTCAAATAGGAGATATAATTTGAGTTCTTTGAGGATTCTCCATACTTCTTTTCAAAGAGGCTGTATTAGTTTGTAGTTCCACCAACAGTGTGAAAGTGATCCCCTCTCTCCACATCTCTACCAGCATCTACAGCTTTGGAACTTTGTGATGTGGGCTAATCTTACTGGCATTAGATAATATATTAGGGTGGTTTTGATGATTTGCATTTCTCTGATGATTAGGGATGAAAAGCATTTTTTCATGTGTTTGTTAGCTGTTCATCTGTCTTCCTCAGAGAAGGTTCTATTCATGTGTCTTGCCCAGTGATAGATGAGATTGTTTGCTCTGTTTTTATTGATTAATTTGAACTCTCTGTAGATCCTAGATATCAAACTTTTGTCAGATTCATAATATGCAAATATCTTTTCCCATTCTGAAGGTTGTCTTTTTGCTTTGATTGTTGTGTCCTTACCTATGCAGAAGCTTTTCAGTTTAATTAAGTCCAATTTATTTTTTTTTGTTGTTGCAATTGCCCCTGAATTCTTCTTCATAAAATCCTTCCCCAGGCTGACATCCTCATGAGTTTTTCCTATACTTTGTTCTAGGATTTTGATCATTTCATGCCTTACATTTAAATCTTTTATCCATCTCAAGCAATTTTTGTAGGTGGCGAAACGTGCATGTCCAGTTTCAGTCTTATACCTGTGGTTATCCAGTTCTCCCAGCACCATTTATTGAATAGCGATTTTTCCCCCCAGTGTATATTTTTGTTTGTTCTATCAAAGATCAGATGGCTGTAAGAGACTTGTTTCATCTCTTGGTTTTCTATTTTGTTCTAAATGTCTGTGTCTCTGTTTTTGTGCCAATACCATGCTGTTTTGATTGGAAAGATTTTTTTCAAGAAATAATTCACATACCCCCTTTCCCCTGTATTTGATGTGTTGAATGTGGGAGGGTCATGTGTGAATTGGCAGGGAGAGGGAAGGAGTACAGAAAGAGGACGGGAGGGAAGTGAGAAGTTACCTGATGGAGCAGTAAGTGTACATTCTGATGATGGGGACTTTGACTCACAGGGCTGTGCCTATCACAGCCCTTTACCTAAAAGATGGCAATTGGCATTATTAGGGGCAATTAGGGAAACCACATTAGCTTCTGTATCATACAGTTGGTTGGGGAGAGGATCGTAAACTCCACCCTTCCTTCTGTACACATTCTCTTACCTTCTTTTCTCCTTTCATCTTTCGTAATCTCTGGTCCACATTTACTCCTTTCCCTTCTTCTGTGATCTAAAGATAACTTTTATTTGAAATGTATGACAGAATACGTTGCTTATCACTGACATCTTTTGTGTACATTCGCAATGGTTTTAGTATTTCACACTCACTGTTTGAGCCTCACTTAAAAGTTAGGGTGTTACTGCTCTTCACCTATTACTTTTTTATCAATATTGCTATTTTGTTTTATGACTGTTAAACCTGAATTATATGATACATTTGGTGAATTGTGCAAAAATATCATGCTAGTCATTGATACTTTAAGAAGTGTTCAAGTTAGGAGTGTGGCTACTAAGAAACAAAAGTTACCATTTATTAAGCTAAGCAACACAAACATGGAGGCCATCTCTCTTGTCAGTGGGAAATTGGAGTATAAAATGCTGACAGCCTATCATTGGCTCTTGTAGTTTATTTCAACGACAGTTGCCCAGCTAGCACCCAGAGGCATAAACTGTGTTGTTCATGGTGAATCAGCTGACCCCAAGCAAGAGGTCAGCAAGAGGTTTGTAGTTCAAGTGAACACAAGGAGATGCTATTATCGTCAGTGATTCTAGCATCTTTTTGGTTCTATAAAATGACTAGATTTGATGCAGTACAAAGTCAAATTCATTGCGTCAAACTCATTTTTTAAGAAACATACAGATTCACGTCTCTTTTAAACATATTTTGTGAAATGATGTGTGCTTATAAGAAACAATGACCATTACCAGATTTATAACATAGTGAGCATCTTTTTTTCCCTTACCTAGTCACTCCACAGAGGAAACTATAGTTATCAATTTCATGATTATTCTGGATATTTTCTGTACATATGCAAACACGCACACATTTGGGATCGTACTAAATTTACTAATGTGGAAATTTTACTTTATTACTTTAAATATTTGAGTATTTTTATATGTATACGTATATGTTTATCTCTTCCACTTTAACTATTGCACTCTTCCCATTAATTTATTTCATCAGTATACTATTGATGACTATGGAGATAACCTAGTTTTTGTTCCTATTACAAAAAATTGTAATGGACATCCTCATGCAACAACTTCATTCTGTGCATTTTTCTGTGGGATAAATTCAGATAAGTGGAACTTCTGGTATAAAGTAATCACTGATATTTTCAACATGTCCATGACCTTTTGAGATGCTATCTTTGCAATTAATCTGCAAAGATGAAGCATATAAAAATGTTATTTTTAGAATAAATGTAATTTCTCTACCATTGCAGACAGACAAAACTTACACCAAAAAATAAGTTCTGTTTCCTCCTGGTACAGCAGGAAACAGTACAAAGTTCCATATATCTAATAATTTTCATTCTTCTCTCTGTGTAAAGCAGTGACTCTAACCAGGCCATGTTGATCTTAAAGGAACTATCAAAGAAGACAAATAATCAACAGGTGTGGCTGGTAGCTAGAGTCTTCTTGCTTCATGCTGGACCAAGTCCTAGAGCCTTGGATCTTTGCTGCTTTGTGAATTTATTGAAAGCCATTTATCTATTTAATATTTTTCACAGCCTTTATGTTGTTCAACAGCATAACAGTGTTTAACAGTGTTTTTGTTTTTTGTCATAGGAAGTCATCTTACCCATGGAAATTATTTATTGCTTTTCTTTCCCCTTTCAGGGCTGGGTGGGGACTTTATGGTATTGACAGTATGCCAGATCTCCGCAGGAAAAAGACTTTGCCTATCGTGCGAGATGTGGTGAGTTATGCCTTTTTAATTCTCTTTGATTTCATGTGTTGCCTTTTTCTTTACTAAAATGAAATATCCTTCTCATCAACTGCCTAGCCTGTGAGTATTTTACAGAATAAAATACATGAGATCACATTCTACCAAGTGTTCTATTTATTATTACTTTAAAAATCAATTAGATGGAGGAAATAACTCTAACCCTTTGACAGCTTTGATATTAGCTGAAATTACAATTGAGTTAAAATGACCCTATGATTGAGCAAAAGAAATTACACAGCATGCCAGCTAAGCTCCTGCAACTGGGCTTTGATATGTTCAGTGTTATGAATGACCACAAGTTTAATTTGCAAAGTTTAAGGCTCAATTTGAACTTCTTTCCTGTAACCCAATACACTTGAATACTTTAGAAAGCAGGTAGATAGTATCAATCTGCTCTTAGTTCTGCTAAGGTCAATTCTAGCCAAATTAACAACCTCTCTTACTAGCTAAAGAAAACCATAGCTTCCACGTCATTAAAATCTTTATTATTCCTGGTCATGACTCTGAATATATCATTCTCCTCTAATGAAATATGCTGAAACCACTTTGAAAAGCAAAGAACTGATAGTGATCTGTATTAAATTAAAAAAATTATAGTCCATAAGCCTGGAAAAGGAAGTATTTTCTCTCGTCCAAAATGTCATCATATTTTTATAGGCATATTTTAATAATTTATGGTATAAAAAATGGTATTTCCCCCAGAGAAGCCTAAATTCCCTTTTAGCCACAATATGCATAATTTTGGATATAAGTAATTTTTAATTTTGCTAAGAAAACTTGGCTTCTTAAGACTATCACTTTGGTTTTAACTTATGGTCTGGACTGGAAAGGTCTTAGACTGGAAAGCATGACATGTCAGTACCATTAGCCTAAGTTCCTGCCTTTGTTGTGCAGACATTATTTTGAATTGTTTGGCTAATTTAACATTGTTATGTATTTTTTCTTAACTCTCATATGTCTAATTATCCATACTTTGTTTCCTCTCACTCCTGGAATCTTCAGGCCATGGTAAGTTTTGATTTATTTCATTAATATTTGTCAGTCTTCTCAAACATACACTGCACTTACTCATGGAGTAAATGAGGGTGACATGGAGAAATCAAAAGACAGAGACATACAAGATGAAGGAGTTTGAATTCTCCAAGATTTAACATGTAGTTAAATTCTAAAAGACCCAATTATGTATACCACAGGAACAAACACAGACAAATGTAAGTAGAGGGACACTATTTATCAGAGATGGAAGATTATCTTGGGTTTACCCTGGAGGTAAACCTTTCATAGGTTCCCATGGTATGGTTGAGATGAATGGAGACAGACATCCTTAATCAGATATGTCCTGAATTTTATCTGATTGGATGACAATGCCCAAGGAGATATTTTTATTACCACATGAGGCTAGGGATGATCAGGAATGCATTATTTCACTGTGACTTCCTTTTGCTCCTCGTGGAATATCAGATTTAATATTCCTATATGGAACTTTTACTTTCCAAAATTCTCTACAGCATGGCCAGATTTATTGTATTGCATATGGTTTTATGTAGGGACAGGGGATGATGTTTCTGTTTTATAGGTATGAGAACTAAGGGGACTTGATTCTTATTTAAAATTACCTATGTTACAGAAATTTAAGTAAGGAAAATCAATGCAGATATAATGTTTCTTAGGAGGTAAAAGGAACACTCAGAAGAAAATATTCTGAAAAGATGTGGAAGAACATTCTGGGGAACTGTGAACAATTAAAAAACCAACTAATACCAATTATAATTCAGGAGTATCACTAAGGTGACCAGATGTCCCGCTTTTGGCGGGACAGTCCTGATTTTTAACAATTTGTCCTGTGTCCTGCAGCATTTTTAAAAAGTCCCGATTTTTGGAAAGAATGCACGACAATCTAGGGAAGGGCGGGATAATGGGAAGGGAATATACCGTGTGGCTGCTGAAAAGGTTAATGTAACTCCATTTGGGAATGAAAAGGTTAATGTAACTTCATTTAGAAATGAAAAGGCTAATGTAAACTCCCTACTCCCCTCCTGGGCAAGGTCACCCAGGTGGAATCAGTATCAGAAGGATACTGGCTCCCTCCGGGCAAGGACAATTAGCTCAGAAGGAGCCAATCTGTCTGGAACAAATAAGTAGCCTTTCCCCCAGAGGGTCCCTAACCATAAACAGCTCAGCCAGTAGCCCCCCACCCCTCAAGTCAATGGTGTCCCACTTTACCAATGTTAAAATCTGGTCACCTTAAGTATCACCTAAGTTAGGCTGGCTTTCATGTCCTGTTTTATGAAAAAATTGTGATTGTGACCACTATAGGGAGTGGTCATGATCCTTTTGCTACCCTAGAAGCTTTGGGCTGGTCACCATGCCTTGCTGGGCCTCCATTTCATCATCTATAAAGTTTAGGATCGGATTCAGTGATCTCCAAGGTCTTTCCAGTTTTAATGTCCTGTGATTCCATGTTCCAGTTGTGTTGGCTGATTACTGAAAATGGAATGTCCCTATTACCTAAAACATGAATGGTGGTAGCTCATATTCTTCTTTTTTTACCTTCTGATGAACATTATCTACATGGCAACATCTCTATGTATTAATAAGTCATAATTCTATTTATTTTAGACATTGGCTGCCCGGAAATCTGGACTGTCCCTGGCTATGGTGATTAGGACTTCACTGAACAATGAGGAACTGGTAGGTGCAATGTCAATCACTATCGATATATTGATCATAGTCGTAGAAGGAAAACCCTTCTGCTTGAGATGCTCAACTGTGATAATTATGCCAATGTTCCAGCTATAACTGGGAGCATGGGAACTCCAGATGCCAAACCCCCTTCCTTAAGGCCTCAGCTTCACTATCATACCAAATCTACCCTGGCTCCTCACACCATATGCATCTTCTCATCTTTAGGAATGCTTTCTAGCCTAATGTAGCTCACCTGTTATTCTCCTCCTGGAAAAAAAAATCCAATTTTTTATTTTATTTATTTATTTTTGCTTTTTTTTTTTTTTTTTGGCCAGGGCTGGGTTTGAACCTGCCACCTATTTTTTTTTTTTAAAACACAATTTAGGTTTTGCCTCTTTTGTGAGGCTTTCCCCAAACACCCTTCTCCCCTTCTAGATGAATTATTAGTTTTCTCCTCTGAGCTTTTATAACATTTAATCATGGTATCCATGGTAGTATGATGAGTAGTGAAGTCCCCGAGGTCTGAATCCCATCTGTGTCGCTTAATTAGCAGTGTTACCACAAGTGTCTGGCAAGTTATGTAACTTCTCTGAGCCCGAGTTCCTCCACCTATACGCTGAAGTAATAATAAACTAGGAGGATGAAAGGAGTAGATATATACTGAACACTCAGCACAGCCTAGAGCATGGAAAACAATATATTATGAACTTCTGGTCTTATTATTTTTGCTATTATCATTAACTTGCTGATTTTACATGAACCTTTTCTTTTAAAGTCTGATGTCCTTGAGGGATGCTCTATCTTGTTTGTTATTCTTTTTAACAGTTTTCACCACCATTGCTTAGTGTGCTGGTCAGCACTTGGCAGAGACTCTGTAAATTCCAGTTGGATGAGAGAAATCGGCTCAGGTGAAGATACTAGTAGGCTGCAAATATCTAGGTCAGGGGTTCTTAAATTTGGCTCATTCAAACACCTGAGGGAGCTTTAAAATGTGGGCCACTGGGGTCTCATGCCCAGCAGTTCTGATTTAATTGCTTTCAGGTGTAGTCTGATAGCTTAGGTTTGAGGTTTGTATTTTTTTTTTTTTAATAAACTTTGAGTGTCCAATGTCGTGTTGTGGCCACTCTGCCAGCACACTCAGCTGCGAGTTTCTCAGGACAATTGATCTGTGTCCCCCTTATGGAAACTAACATATCCTACCTCCCTTAACTTTAGCATCTTTGTTGATCTTCTAGAATAAAAGTGCTACCCATGTCCTACATTACTTGCTTTAACTTTCTGTATACTTGACATTTCAAAAACATTATTTATGTTTCTCATTCTCATTCTTTTTTCTGCCATTGTCATCTTCCACCCAGAAATCAACCTTTCTTAGGTTTTTGTATTAGCAACCTTCCTCCACCCCAATACACGTCAGTAAAACAATGCATGTCCATGTTAGCATCTGAAGGCTACAACAAGTTAATATGTTTTCTATTGTGCTCAAAATTAAAAATAAATGTGACTGCATTCCTAGTGTCTCATTCTTATCTATTAGATTTGTGATGCAATGGCATATTTTGAGCATGGTCTAGATACAAAAGAGGTAGACATCCTTCAGTGTATGAGAGAGCTCCCCATTGCTTACTGAATCTTAAAGCATCTTTTAGGGAAATAACCAAGGTTCGAATATTTTATTGACAAAATTCTTCACTGTTCCTTTTTTCTGTTTTAAAATATGGTATTTGATTTAAACTGTGAATACCCATCCCTATGAGTTAGCAGGAAAGCCATAGAAATTAAATAAAAATCAGTGTCATGCTACTGTATTTTCTGAGGTCCTAGACAAGGAACACATCCACCCTTTATGGTTAAATTAGCTATTGATGTGTTTTTTAGCAACTTAAAAAGATCACTTTACTCCTTCAGCTGCAGAAGGCCTAAAAGACTTTCCTATGTTGGTGCTGGATGGATGAACAGAGCCCCCTCTCAAATTCATAAAGCCCATTTCCCTGGGGCTCATGTCTCAAAAAATAAATGAAGTATGACTTCTGTACAACAGGCGTATTAAATGTCACTGTTGATAGGCTGTCACAGTCAGTCATTACATGGGCAACTAACATAAATGCTGAAGCAAATAATTTCCAGCCCTTGGTGCTGGATGTCATTCTAGGCAGCCTCGATGGGTAAGCATGAAATATCTGCCTCTGCAAGAAGGAAAATGGCTTGGTGATGTGAAAAATAACAAATGGTAGTGCTTCTATTGTAATTAAAGAGATGCACAGTAAAATATTCAGTCATCTCTTTCAAGGAAGGAAGGGGCTCTGACACCTGATCCAAGAAGATGGTGGGTTGTCCAGCACTGCCTCCATGAGCACTGCCTTGGCAGATCTTTCCAGATGCCCTATCACCAACAACGCCAACTCACCCACCAGGCGCTATTGAGACTGACTGGGAACTTCAGTCTAATAAGCCATTAAGAACTATGGTTTCTAAAATTTTCCTTATGGCTTAATCATACAGGTAGGAATAACCAATCAATGACCCGTACTCCACCATAGGCTGCCTGGGACTCTCCTTTCTGTCCTTGGGCTTGCTTCCCCCGAGCGACTGTTTTCTTGGTGTGGTTAATCAAAGCAGATACCTTCAATAATTCAACACATACTTACTGACTGCTGACTATGGGTCAGACATTGTTTCAGACTGGAAATAAGGCTGTGAATAAATAACTCAGATAAAAATTTCTACCTTCTAAGACTTCTAATAGAGTGGGGAGGGGACTGGGATATTTGGAGATGTACCCATTGTTGCTACAAGATAGAATGGAAATTTTTCGTAGGCAGGAGTGTTTAAACCAAGATAGACTCAGATGAGGGTTGTGGGAAACTCAGGTAGAGGGAATAATCCAAATCACCAAGTCTAAAATGGATTTTTAGAGCCCTATTTGTTGTATCTGGGTAAATGGGCATCTTAAGATGGGCTGGTCTAAACTCCAGACTTCCAGGAAGTTTCAATTTTCAGTAAGGAGAAGTTTGTCTAGGAGAATGGAGGGGTCATTTTTCCAATAGCAGCATTCTGGCCAAATGGATAGGACTAGAAAGAGCTAGGTGAGGGGGTATTCAGGAGATCAGACCCCCGTCCTATGCCTAGCATGACACCAGAAAAATAACATGGAAGAAGAAAGCTGCTCAGAATCCCTGTCTAACACTCAGAGTTCAGTCAGGGCCGGAGGCTCACACCACACTCGGGTACTCCATATTCCTTCCCAGACATAGTAACTCTCAGGCCATAAAAGAGAACTCCTCTTCTGTGGCCTCTGTCAGTTTCCATTCCAGTGGTTAAAAATTAGACTTTCTGCATTAAAATGGCTGACTTTCCCCCCATGGAGAAATTCACACCCATTTTTGGCCTCATATTTAATAAATTAGTGATCTCAAAACACCTCCATTATTTATATAAGCATGTTAATTCACAGTTTGAACGAGAGGAAGAAAATGACATTGGTAATACATGGAAGCTCTCTCCTACTGTATTCTCAGACTGTGTGCCGGGTCACAACAGAGGGCGGCCTCTGAACTGTGCTCTCCTTGCCCTAGCGAATCAGCCAATGTCTCATGGTTCTGCCCTCTTTGTTTGGACTCACTCCACAAGTTACATAGGAGAATATTAGTATCTGATATAAAACAATAGTAGTAAAAGGAACTTACTTACATTCTTACAGGGATAGAGATATAACTTTTAGTCTATAATTTCTACTGTCAAAAAGAAAAAGAAAACTATGTAATTTTAGCTTCTCTGTTCAGTCTCTCCTGCTGATGAATCTCATGGGTAAATCAGCCCTGAAACTATGTCTGGTTTTATACTCGGAACTTCTTCTAGCCTTGCTCTATCTTCATGTTTATAATAAATTTCAAAGGTTACATTGTACCTACTGTTTACTCTGCAAATATTTCTGATGCTTTTGTCTGGAAACAATAGGATTTATACATATATATATATTTTTTTTTCTACAAAGCATGCATCAAGTCCTTGAAAAATGCTTCAACACGAGAACCATATTTCTTCTTGAAATTATCAAAACGTAATAATTTGGAGTGTAGAGAAGGGCTCGTTTACATAACCACAGGAAAACCCATAGGATGAGGAGGAAAACAGATCTTCATTAGTTTCGTTATTTGTAAGCACCGTAAGGAGAGAAGAAAGAATCTGGCAAATCGAGGCAGACAAGCCTTGTCCCTGTAATAATTCTTAACAGTTGGTAGATTAGAATATTGATGGTCCAAAAAGGCTAGTCATTGCTCTTGGCAGGATGCCCGATTGCTTCATTCCTCCGACTGGTTTTACTCTCCTCAGGTAGTTATGAATAGAAAAGGCAATTCATTTTCTTTCAGTGTCCGAATTGTTCCAAAAGTGATATGTTAGTGTAACTCACTCTACTTTTTAGAGTGAGGACTTATAACAAAATATTTGTCTAGTCTAGGATGTGAACATCCCCCCTTTGTAGTCTATAGGTTATAGCTGGCTAGATAGGCTTATCAGAGAGTGAAAATGTTCCTCACTCTCTTTCTACAGCTCAATACGATGTCTGCGCACGTTAGAAATTGCCTTCCTTGTTGGAATCACTTAAGCAATGGAATGATGATATTTTACTAATTGCAAAAGTCTCACATCCTCTTTATATATAAAAATATATATATTAGAAGGGTATATATTGAACTGTGCCTAACTTACAAAAATTAAATTGAATATATAAATTAGTATTACAAGAATGTATTTGTTGTAATCTTAAATACATTTTTGTATTTAAGTGTACATTTATGTACTTGTAATCTTAAATACATTTTTTAGAAAATAATATTTATTTCTTTTAGAAGATTTGAAAAGTGCAGGGACAAGTCACTGATAGGACCAAATCCCTCTGTCCTTGGTCCTAATCCCAGTAATTAGGTTTCTGTTTGTTCCTAAGTATACTCCTTCTGTGTGTTGGGTTGTAAATGTATTACTCAGGCCACAGACCTTGTCTTAATAACATTCTCTTTCCATCTTTTCTCTTCAGCTATTACCCATAGCTAAACATCTAGCTGCCTGCTCTCATACACATTTTTTAAAAAAGGTATTTTCTTCCCTTTAATCTCATTCCTAATGGCGAACTACCGGCTTCCATGTGCCGTGATCTATGGTGAATTTTAGGGTTTCCCCTTGTTTTCTTCTGCCATCTTCTACTCAGTGCTTCCTGAAGAAAAAAACCTTCTTCCCCCAAGATGTACATTCCCTGCGATACGAGAATCTTCTCCTATGAGAAGCAGCCTTCTGTGCTGTCCCCAGCTATTGATTCCCCATGTTTCTGAAAGGACCATCACCCCAGCGTATACTTTGGTGGAGTCTGGAATGTTTTCATATGGCATTTATTTTAGAATCATTTTCAGCTTTCATAAACACATGCCCATATCCCAGAAATCCAGAATTAAAAGATTCATATCCTTATTTCCCTCGGACTAGGCATATAGATCCTCTAGTAATGTATGTGGTGTTTTTTCCTCTAGCTTTGTAGCTCTTAAATATTAGAATTTATGTTAAGTCCTTGTTGAATTGATTTTCAATGTTCTGTCTAGTAAATTTTCCATGTTGCTTGTTTTTTGAAATTAGCCTCACTCTCCCTTTGCATGAAATGGATTATGGCTCTTTAACCAAACCAAACAACATTACAGTAAAGCCTTCTGAGCTGTCCATTCACAACATGTATTTCTTTTCCTCCAGCATGTTTAATTTTTTAGCAAGTGTTGATAAAATTTATTACTCCTACTATAACCTAAGGACTCAGAGCACTGACTATATATCACTTGAATTCAATAAAAAGAAAGTACAGGCAGGGAATTAGATAAAATATATTAATCATTTACTTAATCTTGAGGTATGTGAACAAGTTCATGTTCAAAAACAACCCCTTGCCCAACTCTACTGCCTAAATTTGCATATAGTATATTTCTTACTTTTCTTGTTTCATTAGCATTCTCTGTTCTGTTCCCACTTCATATTCCATTTAATTACAATAGTAGTTATATTGCCCTCCTTAAGACAAACAACAAATTGCCTAATTCAGCTGAAAGTAGATATAACTGAATTCCTTCCTTAGTTTCCAGCTAGACCACACACACACACACACACACACACACGAACCTTAGGCCCCTCAGCTCAGCTAGAACAGGAGACTATCTGTGGATGGCTAATGAAAAATCTGTTATGCCAAAGATCGCTCAATTCACTTAATGATACTGGGGATATTCACTATGCCAGGCATTAAGGGGGAGGCAAAGATGAATAATACATACCCCTGATTCACAAAGAACTCTCAACACTTCCTTGGGAGACAGCTTCATTATGAATTGAAGCCAAGAAATTTATGTGTACGTGGCTCAGGCTGTCTTTGTAGAAAAATAATGTATCCAGTTTTGAATCTCTATAAACCCTTATACTACATGCTAGGGTCTCCCACTGGAGTGATGTCCATGATGACCATCCTGCTTCTCTGAAGACTGGCTTAAGTATATAAATATGTAAACACCTTTCAGTTGATAAGATCTTAATCTGGTGAATGGATCTAGCTGTTCAAAGTCAGAAAAATGTTTTTTCTTTTTTAAAAATATTTCAGATTAATATGAGGGTGCACACAACTAGGTACGTTGTTTGCATGGGTCAGGTAACACCCAAGTTGTCGTTGAGTCCTTCACCCCCGAGGTGGCCATATATTCCTACATTGTACTCTTTAGGTGGGAGCATATCAAAGCCCCCCCTTCCTTTCTTGAATTTAATTGTGGGCCTGTAGATGTTAATGTACTAGTTTCCAATTAGTATTGAGTACCCGGGGTGCTTGCTTTCCCATTCTTGAGGTACTTTACTAAGGAGAATGTTCTTCAATTCCATCCTGGTAAACACAAGAGATGTAAAATTAAAAACAAGTTTTAGCAAGACTTGACTCCCTGGTAGGCAACCTCCCCAGGACCATTATCAAATATATTCTGGGAAAACACACAGTGGAGGGGATATACTAATAAAGGGAGATGCTGTTATCATCCTGTGGAGTTGAAAAATAATGGAAAGTTGGTCATTTCAACACTGTGGGAAGATATTCTAAAATGATATTTGAGGATAATTAATTCAAAATATAAATGGTTCCCTCCTAGTATTACTTACCAGCGTGGTTCCCACAGGATTCAGGTAAATATCCATTCATTATGCATCAGGCAGTTTTATGAAATTGCCTGTAAACATAACCTAGGAGGGTGCTGGTCTTTCTCTCAGAAAGTCACCTGCAGAGTAGATATAGAAGCATAGAGGGGAACTGGGCCAATCCACTCTCTTGTCTATCCGCCTATGTTTGGGTATTTTGTTTTGTTTTTAAATCTACCATAGATACTAATACTTAGTATTTATTTACTGTTTTGAATTCTAAAGATTATTTTTGTTACCATTATATAATTTGATCTTCAAAATTATTACCAAAACAGAGGAGGAAAGTGAGTTTTATTTTTATTTATTTAATTTATTATTATTATTTTTTGTGTGTGTGTGTGTGGTTTTTGGCTGGGGCTAGGTTTAAACCTGCCACGTCTGGTATATGGGGCCAGCGCCCTACTCCTTTGAGCCACAGGCACTGCCAGTTTTATTTTTATTTTTTATTTTTGGAGACAGAGTCTGAAGCTGTTGCCCTGGGTAGAGTGCTGTGGCATCACAGCTCACAGCAACCTCAAACTCTTGGGGGTAAACAATTCTCTTGTCTCAGCCTTCCAAGCTGGGACTACAGGCGCCTGCCACAATGCCCGGCTTCTTTTTTGGTTGTAGTTGTCTTTGTTTGGCAGGCCTGGGCTGGATTTGAACCCACCAGCTGCAGTGTATGTGGCTGGCGCCCTAGCTGCTGAGCTACAGGTAACGAGCCAAGGAAAGTGAGTTTTAGAGACTGTTCATCTCTATATAAATTATAAGGCTCATAAGTACCAGGATGTTTATTTGTTTTTCATAAATGTGTGTGTATATATGTTATAAAAAACAATATTTACATATTACAATATGTGTCAAGTCATGATCCCCAAAGTCAAGGCCCACCCCTACTATGACAGCACCTGGACTTCTTTTTCAAGTTTATTTAGTGACATGGTTTATTTCCAGGAACAATGGCAATATTTACATGTGCCAGGAACAATGACCAGCACTGTTTAGGTACCAAGGAGAGAAAGATGGAAGAAGTCTAAAGAAGTCCATTTTTCATATCATGTACCCGGTCTATGCTGGGGAACACAGGTCTCCTGGCTACTATTTAGATTTTTCCACCTCATGAATAGCCATCATTAGAAAGTCCTTCCATATGCTGTTACAAATGAGCTGCCTTTGCAATACCAAGCACCATGAGAAAGCATCCCATTCAAGTTCCAGGGGTCCTCAAACTTTTTAAACAGGGAGCCAGTTCACTGTCCCTCGCTGGAGGGCTGGACTGCAGGCCCTGGAACAAGTCAGCTGCTAAGCAGGACAGGCAGCAGCGGCAAAAACTCCCGGTGGGCCGGATAAATGTCCTAAGCAGGCTGCACGTAGCCCATGGGCCGTAGTTTGAGGACGCCTGCATTAAACCTTTATCTATTACTATGCTTTCTTATGAATGAGTTAATAATGAAATCCTTCCTAAGTGATACTGAAAACAGTTCTCTGCAGAATAAATTATAGAAGAATTCCTTGTAGCTGGGAAGTGGTGAAGTATCAGGGAGGGTTAAGGTAGAATGCAAAAGATGGATGGAGTCAGTATTCTTGTAGGAGTCGAGGAACATGGCCACTAGGAAGTAATTAGAACTGTATGCTCCTATGAAGGGGCTGCATGGCAGTGGAGCCCAGTCCACTCTGGAAGATTAGGAAATTCCTTGTGTTCTAGCAACTGAATTAGGCCTGAAAGCAATGAGAGAAGAATGAGTCAGCAGAGTTATTCTTACTGTCATTTAAATCAACGATCCAGGTAGTTTCTCAAAATAGCATATTTGGGAAAAGTAAAAAAACGGTTTGTTTCATGTCAAAATTCTCCAGATCCACTGATTAGGCTTGCTTTGAGAACTTCTCTCATCTCCACAGAAAATGCACGTCTTCAAGAAGACCTTGCAGGCCTTGATCTACCCCATGTCATCCACCACGCCACACAATTTTGAGGTCTGGACAGCCACCACGCCCACCTACTGCTATGAGTGTGAAGGGCTTCTCTGGGGCATCGCTCGGCAAGGTGTGAAGTGCCTGGAGTGTGGGGTGAAGTGCCATGAAAAGTGTCAGGACCTCCTAAACGCCGACTGTTTGCAGAGTGAGTACTCGGCCGGGCTGCAGGTGTGGCCTGCAGAGCCCACTTTATTCCGCATATATTTTCAGATTTGACCTCTTCAGCTCTTGCTGGTTTTCAACAACTCCTTCCTACCCACCCCTCCCATTTCCTCAAAGATATGCACAGTGCCTATCAACTCATAATTGAAGATGCATTCCCACAGTGCTGAACCAGGGCTGTTAGAACCCTTAGCATGAGCACCTGGAGTGAAATTACACGCTCATCAAGTATTCAGCATCAATATTTCAAAGGGACTTCCAGTCTCTTTTCTTACTCGTATGTCATCATAGCCCCAGGTGGTAATTGGGAATGTGTCAAGTCAAGATCCCCAAACAGGGGCCACGACACACCCCTACTATGACAGCATCTAGAATTCTTTTTCCAGCTTACTTAGTGACATGGTTTATTTCCTTCCAGGGCCCCTGCCCAGGCCTTAGAAATGAGGGATCTTGGGTTTGAATGCTAAAGAAAAATGTAACTTACTGGATATGTCATCTTGAACAAATTGTTCTTTAAACTTACTGAGGCTTCATTTTCTTTCCCTGAATGACCACGGATGACAAAATCTACTTCTCAGGGTTATTAGAAAGGCCAAACATTGAAAAGGAAAATAAAAGTTGAACGAAATAGCCTCTGCCAAGAGGCTGCCACCAGATGCTTAATGAATATTAATGGCCTCTGTATTCTTTCACACTTTGGAATGGGTACATGCCACTTTGATTTTTATGGCAAGTTATCTTAAGTTTTACATCTCCAAAAAATCCTTTATCTGATTACTTTAGGTCCAGAAATTCTAAACCATTATACACTAAAAATAATAAAATTGAGTTTCACTGCTGTACTTATTTGGCACTGTCACGAAGAAAAAAATTGCCAAAACAATTCTGCTGAAAGATGTACTAGGTCAGACAATTAAATTCATGAACTCATCCTAGAAAAAGTGCTGCTTATGAATGATTTTGAAATGTTTCTTTTATTCTTTTTCTATTGTCTATAAGACTTGGCATGATCTGTTTTTTTGGAAATTATCTTTTATTTATAAATATTAGTTTCCTTTTTTTTTTGAGACTTTGGAAAAACCAAGTAAGAAGAAGAAGTGAACTGATCAAAGTATTCTATAATAGACATACTTCTATCTGACAATGTGAATGTTACTTTCTTTGCATTATTACCATTCTTATTGCTTATTATTTTGTTGCAGCAATCGTCTGATTTCTTTTCCGAAGGTATTTATCTTCATTCGTTCTTTATGAGGTTTTTGTTCTCGGTCCTTATGTTAAATATTTTTATTGTTATTAAATTTGGCCTTTTTAATTCTGTGAAGGCAAAAGTGGAAACCTAATATACACATGTATAAGTAAGAAAAAAAAAGAAAAAATGCTGCTTACCTCATTGCTGAGTATCACTGCAGTCACCTTTGACTGCGCCTTTGAGGTACTACCCTTAGGAAGCTGCGCACCGATTCCACCACCTAGTCTAACCTTCACAGCAACTTTGAAATGGCCATCAGAGCCATCATCAGACTCAGTCTGGAAGTTTGGGAAAAGTGCTGTATGCTATTGCTGAATCTCACTGTGGTCACCTTCGAAGGACTCTGTTTGGCCATCTGGTGACTAAGTGACATTCAGCAATAAGAGATGTAGCAATGTTTCTAGGATGAGTTCACGAAACAATTGTCAGAACATGTATATTAATTTGTTAGTATTGTCTTTTTCTGCATCTAACTATTGTCCTCTCTGCTTAGTTTTTCTATGAATGCAATAAACGTAAGGTGCATGCGTTGCCTGAATTGAGGGTGGGGTGTGGAGGAGTAAGTCAAAAGAAAGGCTAAGTCAGAAATGTTGTCCCAGGTGGCGATTGTAACAGTCTAATTGTGTATTCTCTTTACACAATTAGATCCGATGGAGGCTGTGTTAAGGATAAGAAATTTTATTTTTAGCAAAAGAAGTGGTATTCCTTCCTTGAAATAAAGGGTATATTTAGGAAGGATTGCTTAAAAGGGAGGGAGATGGACTTGACATTATTCATCCAATTTACTTGCAAAGTCTCATAATCTAAATAAAATCTCCTTGTTTAATAATGAATGGTAATCAGGTACCTTAAGAAAGAAGCAGACTGGCTTGGTGCGTGTAGCACAGTGGTTACAGCTCCAGCCACACACACCGAGGCTGGAAGGTTCAAACCCAGCCCCGGCCTGCTAAACAACAATGACAACTGCAACAAAAAATAGCCAGGTGTTGGCTCGGCGCCTATAGCTCAACCGGCTAAGGCGCCAGCCACGTACACCTAAGGTGGCGGGTTCAAATC
>NW_003852406.1:6964656-7003816 GCF_000181295.1 Otolemur garnettii
CATAGTGAGACTCTATCTCAAAAAATAAAGAAAGAAAAGAAATAAGCAGACTAGGGCAGTGACATTTGTAAAATAAAAAAAAAAATTCCAACTGAAAACAAATTGAATTCTTTAGAGCAAAAGGTGATGTAGCTCATAGCTCAGAAATGATTTCATTCTTCCTGTAGTCTTTCAGAGAAGAGAGAGGCCACCCATTCATTAAACATTAGAAAAGCTTTTATAATATAGTCTTGCCTCTTAAACAGTATGTACTATTTCATATGGGTTAAATTAATTATGTAATCCGAAATTTTTATTGAGTTTATTCATTAAAATGCACATATAAATTGGAAGAATCTAAAATGTTCTGTGCCCCAGGGAGGGATATTTCCTTTGACAGTCCTTCTTTACTTTTTCCCTATAATCAACACCCTCACTTTGATCAGAAGACGTTCTCCAAGTATATCTTTAACTTCACAGCTTTCCACAATAACAATCAATAACATTTAAAATTCCCCTTACAGAATCAGTGACGTTTCCTTAAGGAATTTCTCTTTTCCATTGTTTTAAACAAGAAATTTGTGATGGTGATATCGTGTACCAGATACTGTCATGTATGACAACATTGAAGAAATAGGAAGAATAAAAAATTAAAAAATCAGAGTTGAGAGATTCAGCTAATTCAACCCCCTGTAAATAGAAGGTTCTATGATTTTCTCTCTTCTCTGTCTGTTTTTAATGATTATTCAATCTAGGCTTGGATACCTCTAAGGAAAATTTGACACCTTGGTAGTTTAACTCACTATTAGAAAATTTTAGCTTATAAATTAAAATTTAAGCCAAAGTCTGTCTCCTCATAACTTCTGTCCACTAAGCATATCTTACCTCTGGAGAAAATATTTAATAAATTAACTTTTACTATATATGACAGTTTTTCAAACACTTCTAAGTAATGATCTAGTCTTTAGGTTTCTTGAATCCTTGTTATTTTGCAAATTCTTTTATGAATCATCATAGTCTATGAACATACACACAGAGACAAAAAGAGGAGAATAGAAATTCTCTATCTGTGGTCTGAGCAATGACTCACACAAAAAAGAGAGTATGCAAAGTTATTTCAAATTGATTTGAGTGTGGCATTTCATTCCTGTGAAGTCTTGGGTTGGTGACTTGTACACTTCAGTCAAGTGGAATTAGCCTGGGTGATTGTAAAATCTCCCTCGCTGCTACAGTGTCTCCTCAAAGGTTCAGAGATGCATGAAAATGTCCAGTCAGCTCTCCAAAGGGCCTCATCTAAACTCCTTTCTCGCTGATTTTACTTGATGGTAGTTGTTTGATTTTACGGCCTTCCTGGCCCGAGGCTGACAGCTGTAGGCGATAGGTGGGAACAGAGAGGACCAAGGGGAAACAGAAAGAGCATCCTCGGGAAGAGAAAACTGATTTATCCTTTTCCTTCAGTGTCAAGTCAGTGGGAGTAGCCAGAGGCAACCTGCTTTTTTATTTGTTTAATTAGCTAATGTGTGTCCTACCATTTAAAGGGACGTCGCTTTTCTTTCTTTCTTTATTTTTTTAAAGCATTTGGTAGAATAAGAATTGAATTAGAAAAAATGGAAGAGCATGTCATGAACCTGAATGATCTTGATATAACCTTCCAGGAACCTCCCCAGCTCCTCATTGACAGGTTCAAACTAGGAAAAACCGAACCAAAAGTGTGTTAGGTGGGGTGAAGGTCGTGTGCCAGCAGAGATATAATGTAAACAAAAGATTCTAAGTAAAACATTTTCCTTGATTATCTTTACAATGTAGAAAAGGGGCAGGTACAGGCATGGCGTCTATAGCTCAGTGGCTGGGGCACTGGCCACAGGCACCGGAGCTGGTGGGTTCAAATCCAGCTCCGGCCTGCCAAACAACAATGACAACTACAACCAAAAAATAAAAGAAGCCAGGTGTTATGGCAGGTGCCTGTAGTCCCAGCTGGCTGGGAGGCTGAGGCAAAAGAATCATTTGAATCTGGGAGTTTGAGATTACTGTGAGCTGTGATGCCACAGCACTCTACCGAGGGTAACAGAGTAAGACTCTGTCTCAAAAAAAAAAAAAAAAAAAAAAAAAAAAAGAGAGAGAGAGAGACAGGTACAAATATTAAAAAATATACACAATCACAGTATCTTCTTTAAACATCTCCAAAGAAAGAATTCTAGAGTCTTACTGAATAACTATTCTGCCTAATTTTAATTTTTAACTAAAAATTTCAAGTACCTGCATAAGGCCAGAAAGCATTTTGCCAAAAGTTTAGCAAAACAGCAGCTTGTAAGATGTGTTCTTTGGTTCCAAGTGTTTCCCACCGACGTTATGTTAAGCTTATCTGTCCTAAGATAAGCAATTGCAAATTCATAACACTAATGACATCTGGCTCACATACACTTGTTTGCAAATTAGATATCGATTCCCTTTTCTTTGTTGCCCTGTTACCACATTTTACAATTATTCTATTTTTAAGAGAGATATTTGTATATACTGAGCATTTACTGTGGTTGGTTGGAAGCTTTATTCTGGGCTTTCAGAGCTGGAGAGAAAGTAAGCTATGTTTTTCCTGGACTCAACCTTATTTTCTATAACATACAATAGATGAACAGATGTGAGCACATATCTTGGAAACTATTCACGTTCCCTTTCAACAGCAATTATAGAACATATGTTTAAGTAGTGAGTACCCAGAAAGCTAGAAGTAGGATTGTGTTCATCCACTGCTGCCGGGGAGAAACCACGTTCTTTATTTCTGCAGAATTTGGCACACATTTCAGCACAGGAGCTGCTTCATAAATGTTGCTTAAACAATAGACAAAAAGATGAGAACTACAATCAAAGATAGCCCTTAAGTTTCTCAGTATTATCTTACCCCGTAAGCATACACTCCCAAAGGAGCTTCGAGGTGGATTGGGGATTCAATATGCTTCTTTTACTGAGTCCAGAGGATTTAGTGTCTTATCAAAAAGAATCAAGCAACTAGCATAGGCAGGATTAGAACCTAGGTCTCTGAACTCTTAGCCGAGTTATGAAGAAATAAGCAAAGTCAGTCCTAGGTACGGAATGGAAAGTTGATGAATTTTATTTTCAGTGCCTTCTCACCTCCTCACGTGCTACCCTGGCTTGTGGACCTTCCATGCTGCTTCAACCCAGATTCTCAGACCTCCCATTGTGATGACTCCTCAAGATCTACTACCATCCAAGCAGCCAGCCCACTGCTGTACCCTCAGTACTACCACCCTCTCTCAACGTATTATTATACTGAGTTGGCAATGATACTGAAAGGGAAATGATCTGACACATTAAGTAAGAAGGAATCGACAGTTAAATTACTTTCATGCAATGGTCAGTTCCTTAACCCCAAGGAAAAGACTAATCATGAAGCATTTTCAGGTGTTGGGTTCAGCTGCAGAAGAGGGACCAGGAAGATGAGAGGGCCTTATTCAGGGGTGTCCAACCTACGGCCAATGGACAATGTGCAGATTATTTGAGGACTGGTCTGCTTCTCTTGGATATTGCAGAAAGTGTGTATAGATGGACCTTTGCTTGTGCTGGTCAGCTTTCACAAACAAATGTTTGTGTATTTAATAGGTAGCACGAGACAACTCTTATTTTTCCGATGTGTGGCAGAAAGAAAAATGGTTAGACTCGCCTGCCTTACATAATACCACAGAGGTATTTGTGTAATATATGCAATGAAGATCAAGGTGTATTTTTTTTTATATTCTTGAGCATCTTAAAAAAGATCTGAATTCGAATCCTGCTGCTGCTACAATTTTTAAAACCCCTCTGGGCATCTTTTGCCTTATATATGAAATAAGTGAATAATACTTACCAGTGACCTCCAGCTGAAGACTTTGGAATATAGCTGGAGTTTAAATACTTTGTTACCCATCACTGGGAGGAAGAACACACACCAGGACAATCCAGAAAGACAGTCTTAGACAACAGAGGTTAACTCTGGATAACCTGTTGTCTGGAAGGGATAGTCATCCTGTGATTTTGAATTTTTAAAAATCTATTCAGGGTGGCACCTGTGGCTCAAAGGAGTAGGGCTCCGGCCCCATATACCAGAGGTGGTGGGTTCAAACCTGGCCCCAGCAAAAAACTACCAAAAAAAAAAAATCTACTTAGATTAGACTGAAGCCACAGCTTTCCAGTAGTCCCCCATTGCTCATGGCTTTGCTTTCCACGGCTTCTGTTACCTGTGGTCACCTGCAGTTCAAAAACATTAAATAGAAAATTCCAGAAATGGACAATTCGTAAGTTTTAAGTCACATACCATTCTTAGTAGCACAAGGAAATCTCATGACGTCTGGCTCCATCCCATTAGTCACTTAGTAGCCATCTGTTATCGGATCAAGAAATAACCCCATACAGTGTACAGAAAATTTGATATTGTGTGTAGTTTCAGGGATCCACAGAGAGTCCTGAATGTATGCCCTGAAGCTCAAAAGATAGTGCTATCCTTCCTGAAGAAACAGTGGTCACTCCTGTTAGTCAGAAGCCAGAATATTCAGTATTCTGTGGTTTGCACAGTGCTTTGTTTTTGTCTGTGTTGACACAAAATAATGAAGTGGCCTTGCTTGTCTCACTTTGACACTGTCTCAGAGTGACCTTCTCTGAGGCCGGGGCTCTGCCAGATTGCTTCTGTCTGACAGGATAACATGGCCTCGTTGTGAGCACCAGGCCTGCTTCAAACAACGTGATAAACTTCGGGGGTCACCTAAGGTCTCAGATGTCAGGGGCTGTTCAAGAGAAAACAGAAATAAAAAGAAATCTTGCGTTTAAAATGTTTGTGTTTTACATTGCTTATTTTTTTGAAAAGAAAATGAAGAAATCTTTGTAATGAAATACGATAAGAACAAAACATCTTCCTCCTGTGATGTGGAGGAGAGGTGCCACTTGGCGGCCATGGCAGCTGTAGTATCGGTGACTGTGGGTCAAGGCCTGATGGAGAGGATTGTCATGGGCACCACGGGGTGTAGGGCAGAGACAGCTTTGTATCAGCTTTGCTGCAGAACCTCTAGGATCCATCGTGAAAGGCCTGTAGGACTCCCTGTTCCTTCCTAGACTAGGAGGGGAATTTGCTGGGACTGGTGGGCTGGTCCTTGCCCTGGGGGCGTGGATCACCTCTCAGAGACAGGGGTGGGAGAGAATTTATGAGTTCACTTAGGATTTCCTCCTCCTCCTCTGCTGCCTGAGATATCCTGCTGTCCTCATTAAACAATTGAAGAAACTGCTCATTCGCACATTGTCCCCATTGACTTTTCCCATCTCTGTTAACCCACGAGAATCCAGTGACTGGCATTTGAGACCCTGGGGCTGGGACCTGAGATAGCTGAAAGTTTTCTCCGGTGCTCATATCAGCCGGAAGGGGCCGTTCCTAGGTACGTTGGAGAGAAGGGGCCTCGTGAACAAACCTGCTGTGGGGAGGCTGGAAGAATCGGAGAGCCACTTGTTCTCTTGGAACTACCGCACGTGTTTAGAGAATGGAAGCACCTTTTGAAGTCACTGGATATTTGTAGTCTGGTGGTGGGTGAATAAAGGAGGTCAGAATGGATGATTTCATCTCCATTAGTCTGCTGTCTCTGGCTTTGCTGGTGGAATGTTACGTGGCTGGAATCATTCCCTTGGCTTAATTTCTCAGAGGAGCGACTGAAGCTGGTGACTGTCTTGGGTGCTGGCCTTGCCTGTGGAACTGCACTGCCAGTCATTGTGCCTGAAGGAGTACACGCCCTTTATGAGGATATTCTTGAAGGAAAGCATCATCAAGCAAGTGAAACACAGAACGTGACTGCCTCAGACAAAGCGGCAGAAATATCAGCTGTCCATGAACATGAGCACAGCCACAGACACACACACCTGCACCCCTGCATTGGGGTTTCCCTGGTACTGGGCTTCGTGTTCATGTTGCAGATCGGCAGTTCCCACGTGCGTTCTGCTGAGGATCCAGAAGCAGCAAGATGGAGCAGTTCCCAAATCACCCCCACACTGGGGCTGGCTGTCCACGCTGCGGCTGATGGTGTTGCCTTGGGAGCAGCAGCTTCTACTTCACAGACTAGTGTGCAGTTAATTGTGTTTGTGGCAATAATGCTACATAAGGCACCAGCTGCTTTGGGACTGGGTTCCTTCTTAATGCATGCCGGCCTAGAGCGGAATCGAATCAGAAAGCACTTGCTGGTCTTGGTGCTGGCAGCACCAGTTATATCCATGATGACATACTTGGGACTAAGTAAGAGCAGTAAAGAAGCCCTCTCAGGGGTGAATGCCACTGGAGTGGCCATGCTCTTCTCTGCTGGGACATTTCTTTATGTTGTTACAGTACACGTCCTCCCCAAGGTGGGAGGAATGGGGCACAGCCACCAGCCTGACACCACTGGAGGGAGAGGCCTCAGCCGCCTGGAGGAGGCGGCTCTGGTTCTGGGTTGCCTCATCCCACTCATCCTGTCGCTGGGAAACCAGTATTAAAATGTTCAGGTTCCAGCCTCAGTCTGTGGCCGTTTGCCATCCGGTGAGGCTAGCCGGCAGCCTGGATGTGACACTCCTCACTTCTCAGTCTCTTGTCCCGTCTTGCCCATCCCCACCTGCATTCCTGGAGTCCAGAGGGGGCTGAGATTAAAACCTGGAACGATGGAAAAGCTTTTAGAGTAGAAACAATACATTGCAATTAGCTACAGACATTCCATTGTGTTGTCTTTTAAAGGGCCCTTGGCATTATGAGTTTTGATGATGGAATTCGGTTTTAAAGAAAAGTGGAGAACTTCATACTCCCAATGAAATAGTAATTATGAAAATACAGTGTTCTGTAATTAAGTTAAGTCTCTTCAGTTTAGAGGTTCTGCCACTTCCATCCATTGAGGTTTAACGTGGTTCTCACCATGCAGGACTGGTGCTTTAGCGTCTATGCCACATGCCTTGATAGAAGGTCAGAGCGCTCACTGTTAGATGCTAACGGTGATTGCAGTTAATTCAGGATTAGAGTCGGGAGAATGACAGCAGGATGCATTGAAAAGGGATGTCTAGAGAGACTTAAACCGCTCCTTGTGCACAGGCCTGTCTGAATGCAGCATGCACTTCTGTCACATGGAGCCACAGAGGTGGGACTGGCTTCTAAGGAGGTGACTAGTATTCTGTAGCATTTCTTTTCAAGTTCTCCTTTGCAGAATACCTGCCTCCGGCACATTCTTACAGAGGTGCCAAGTTCTACTAGTTTCAAACCTAGGCTTTCCTTCAAGAACAGTCAGATCACAAAAAGCATCTTTGGAAATGAAGGGATGTTAGATTTGAAGTGAATTTGGATAGTTATTGACATCTTGGTGGTGACCTTTTTAAATGTAAGACTACCAGAATCTATGTTGTCTTTTTTTTTTTTTTAAGCATCTCAGCAAGTCAGACTCTGGTTTGGGGAGCTGTGTCTGCCCACACAACCACCTAGAGCAGCAAGGAAAGCGAAGGTGGATCATAAACAGAAGCGCACACCTGTTGACTGAGTAAAATCGTGTCTCTTGTCTCTTCATCTTTCCCGTGCTTTTCTCTTAACTTTCCTCTAGCCCCTTCTCCCTACAATTTGCTGCTTACAGCTGGTGTTAGTATTTGTGTGAGATGAATTCTCATCAGGACAACCATTTCTTGAACTGAGATGATGAAAACGATGATGTCTTTATTCTTTATCCCCTTCAAAGAAGTTCCTTTTATGTCAAATCAGCTTTGTCAAGCCCTTAAAACATCACGTTCTCATGTGTGAGTTGACACAATCACTAATATTCTGTAATTGAGATAGCAAAAGTGTTTAATAAACAAACGTAGTTTTTCCATATTTGCCTCTATATATATATATATATATATTTTTTTTTTTTTTCCTCCTACCACCTCTTCCTTGCTTGCTTCTTTTTTCCTTCCATGAAAATATTTGGAAAATTGAGCACGTTTTTTATTATAAATAACTTGTTCCTTTAAATCATATAGATAGTATTAGACTCCATGATGACTGGGAAACCTCTAGAAAAAGCTGATGAAATATAGTAACATATGAGAGTGCATTCCTGATTTTGTTTTTGTAACACAGACTCTCATTTGGTTACCCTAGGCAGGCTAGAGTGCCAGGGTGTCAGCCTAGCTCACAGCAACCTCAGACTCCTGGGTTCAAGCAATCCTCCTGCTCCAGCCTCCCAAGTAGCTGGGACTATAGGCACCCACCACAATACCCAGCTAATGTTTTCTACTTTTAGTAGATGGGGTCTCATTCTTGCTCAGGCTGTTCTGGAACCCCTGAGCTCAGGTGATCCTCCCACCTCAGCCTCCCAGAGCGCTAGAAGGATTACAGGCGTGAGCTACCACACCAGGCCAATTTTATATATATATTTTAACACAAACGTTTTCATACTTGTTCCAAAAGTTTGCATTTACCAATGTTGGGGTGATTGAATACGGTGTAGTAGAGATGGTATAAACAGAGGAGAAGAAAATGTTTGGGTTTTTTTTGTTTTTGGTGCCAGGTTCCCTGATCATGAAGGTACATCATAGAAGGTAGTGGTTCCTTAGAAGGGGAACCACTTCTCCCAGTTTTGGGATAACTGTTGAGAAAAATAAGAAAGGGAAGAAACAGAGTGAAGGAGAATATAGCAGTCATTATAGAATAGATAACCTGGAGGAGAATCACTCATACTGGAAATTGCCATCCAAAGTTCGTAAAACTACGAATTTCACATAAAATTTAGATCTTTTGAGTAATAAATAAAAATGAAAGAAAAACAAAGGGTTCTGATTAGTTGATTATCCTATTAAATTACCTAGAAGGGGACGGGTTAGCCCTGTCTGGAGATAAGTTTGCCTCCGCATAAGGTTGGATCCTCTTGCCATTTTGTTGTTCATAATTGTATTGCCTGATCTGTCAGTTAAGAGTTTTGAAAAGTAATAATGATGCATTCCATTTGGAAAATGTATTATACTTGACAGAGTGCTTTCGTGGTACATCATCTGTTTGATCTCATCTGCTGTTGATCTTTGATTGGCATGTGCTGTATTTCAATGAAGTTACTAGACTTTCTACTTCACTCTTTGAAGGAAGACTCATATAAATCTCATATAAATGCAAATTGAAAGTTATCTCTGATGACTGTGAGATAAAAAGAATAAGGCCGAAAGAAAATAATAAACCCAAAAAGGCTGGAAATTCCTGACAAATTGCAACTATTTAAGAAACAGGCAGTTAGAAAAATCATATGTGGATTAAAGAATAGGGCACAGGAAAGTACTTGTATGTCAGTGACAAAAATTCACTATGAATGGGTCTCTGTATTTCTGAGCTAAACAGTCTCACTTGAGTAATTTTTCCTTCAAACTGAAAATGTAAAAGTAAACATTTTAAAAGCTACATATTTTCTCTAGAAATAATGGATAAAAGTTTCCGTTAAGTCTCTATCGGGCGGCACCTGTAGCTCAGTGAGTAGGGCACCGGCCCCATATACCAACGGTGGTGGGTCTGAACCTGGCCAGGGCTAAACTGCAACAAAACAAACAGCCGGACATTGTGGCGGGCACCTGTAGTCCCAGCTACTCAGGAGGCTGAGGCATGAGAATTGCCTAAGCCCAGAAGCTGGAGGTTGCTGTGAGCTGTGACACCAAAGCACTCTACTGAGGGCAGCAAGGTGAGATTCTGTCTCTAAACAAAAAAAGTGATACTCTGTCTAAAAACAAAACAAAAACATAAGTAAGTCTCTGTCATCTTGCTCTCCCCAGTCTGGCAACTTCAGTTAATGGGTGAGTCTGTTGTCTGTACATGTTATAATAGAATAGATAGTCTATACCAACATCAAGAATGTAGGTAAATTTCAAAGCTAATTATCAAGCTTTCCTAATTATTTTTTTAAAGGATTCAAGACAGTAATTAAAGAAAGAGATATTCCAGCCTGAGCAAGAGTGAGATCCCGTCTCTACTAAAAATATAAAAACTAACTGGGTGTTGTGGTGGACTACTATGGTTCCCACAATTGAGGAGGCTGGGGCAAGAGGATAGCTTAAGCCCAAGAGTGTGAGGATGCTGTGAGCTAGGACACCACAGCACTCTACCCAGGGAGATAGAGACTCCATTTCCAAAAAATGAAAACCATTAAAAAAAGGATAGCAATTTGACTCCTTTGAATGAAAACTCTTTTAACCTTCTAGCTTCGGGTAAGGTAACTATTGCCTGAGTAAACATTTATTGTGTGGGTGACAGTGGGGATCTTCCTGAATGTAGGAAAACGATTCAAAATATGTTTAACTCTACAGGCCTTTAGCACTTCTTCCTAGAGTTTTTCAGGCACTGATAGGAACAATAATTGTATCTACTTAAAAATTTGGGAAATAACATTTTAATGACACTTCTAACCCTTTGGACGTCCTGTGTTTGACTATCTCAAACCAAACTTTTGAGGCAGTTTGAATATTACAAGGAACACTTTGTATCTACCACTGTTTTTTCCATTTATTAAATAGTCAATACTTGAAGTAAAATATGCCCATTGGGTCATTGCAGCTATTTAGTCCAGCCTAAGCTAATTTGCTGTGTAAGAATTAATGCACTGTGTAATGAAGCCATTGTTGATAAATTACAAACATACTTAATTGCTTAAGGGTTCAAAATTTACAAATGAGTGGCTATTCTAGGGCATGTTCAAACAGATGAGTAGGGCATTGACAATGTCCTTTTAAATCAGCATAAATGAAATTCATTCATTTTTTGTATTCCTTTTTTAAAATATGGCTTCGGGGGTTAAAATTAATAGGTAGTCTACTGTCTACTATTAGAATATTCACCCCTTTGAGCTTGCTTTATTGATACCCTACCTATGATGAATATAGGCAGTCCCTGGAGTTACACACATCCCAGTGATGTATGACTCACACTTACACATGGAAGCTATTACAGGTAATAGGTAAATGTATATTTTCCCAGCTTACCTACAAATTCAGCTTAAGAACAAATCTACAGAATCTGTCTCATTCATAACCCAGAGACTGCTGTACATATTTTCCACTTTAGAAAACAAATGTTATACCTACAAATACATGATTATTTATACAAAATCACTACTATCAAATTATATGAATTTATCATAAGGAAAGTTAATAGTTGACCTTTTCTCTTTTGTCTTAGCTTCTATACTGAAATTGGACTCAACATTCACAAACTTAGATTCAAACGTTATGGAGGTTATCCTTTGTGGTAGGAATTGTGCAAGTAAATTATTTAATCTCAAAATGTTTTATGTGACATTAGTATGACTTTTTCAGAAATACCATATTTCAGAAAAGATAGAATATTAGGTAATTCTTATAGTCATATAGGTGAAAAGTGGAGCAGTTACTAGCTATGAACACAGGTCTTTTGATTCTTTTCAAATCTCAATTGCTTCTGTGCTCAAAATTACCTGATTTGAGCAGTGCCATTTTCTGCAAACATTGGTACGTGGGCTTTTTTTGGTTTTTCACTTCAAATTCACTAGGAATTCAGAACAATAAAGTCCTGGTATCCTGTTAACTTGTGTAGTATTGGTCAACCCAAAAGCCACACACAGCAATGAAAATATCTGACTTGTACTTCAAGGCGGAAGACCCAAGAATAGGATTTTAGAAATCCTTCACTGACAGGATTTGCTTTACAAACAAAAATACCCAGAAAATTGAGATCAGTCCTGAAAAACAACCTAGAAATCAAAAAAATATTGAGTGAGGAAAAGTGAGAATTAGATCTTATCAAATTATAGATATAGGAGAGAAAGTGAGTTCAAGTTTGTGGTCATAAGTTACTTTATAGTCATCTATCCCAGAGGCTCCCAAATATTTTTCAGTTTTATTCCAAGTAAAATCTTACACTGTATCTTAATATTTAGCAAAGCGCAGTGACATTTATGGGAAAAAATTTAAAATATGTAATCATGACACATTTCATCAACAATAATAATTAGGCCTATCAGATAGATACAAGTGTTTGAATTATTGATTTCCAAGTGACATTTGCCATTTAAATCCAATTTTGTTTTGGATACTCAATGAGTAAATGTGTTTGGTATATAACACATTTGATTGTGTGAATTCCTCTTATTGTATTTGAATTTTTCTTGGAAGTTCAATTCAAGATTTTGCACAACCTTGGACTTAGTTCAGTAATAGAAGGGAATTGGGAGTCTTGGAGGTCAATTTACCTGCCAATAACACAAAGAAGTGCTAGTTGCTCTGAATCTTAGTGACTTACCCTCCTGATGTTTTCCCCACAGGCAGCCCTGACTCTGCAGAATGAAAGCATTCGTTCATTCATTCTCCTAATCCTGCTTCTCTTTCTTCTTTGGCCGTCAAAAAATAACTGCATGTCCGTTCACATCACCATTGATTTTTCCATTACAGGAGCTGCAGAAAAGAGTTCTAAACACGGTGCTGAAGACAAGACTCAGACCATTATTACAGCCATGAAAGAAAGAATGAAGATCAGGGAGAAAAATAGGCCAGAGGTATTTGAAGTAATTCAGGAAATGTTTCAGATTTCTAAAGAAGATTTTGTGCAATACACAAAGGCAGCCAAACAGAGTGTACTGGACGGGACGTCGAAGTGGTCAGCAAAAATAACCATTACAGGTAAAAATAAGTCTTCTTTAAAGTGTTATTCTACCTGGAGACTTTGCTGTGTCTTAAAGTCACTGCTAATAACTATTATAGGTAAAATTAATAGAATTATTTTCTATCTTGTTAATATTGATAGATCTAGATGATATTTCCAATATCTAAAATATATGCTGGATAAATGAAGTCATTTTAATCTGTGTTGTTTTAAACAGAGGCTCTTTCACGGGAAAAACTTTCTGATTTTGAGTATATTCACCAAAATTCTGCAGTTTATAAGAGATTAGGTTTGTTGCTGCCTGCCACTGATAAATTACAAGAGTAGTTAATAATCTCGTCCGTCAGTTTTTTAAAATGAGAAGAATATCATTCTTTTACTCCTCGTTCACTATCCCTTATCCATTTGATCCTTGAGTCAAGGAAACTTGAGTTTAGTGATGTGTAGTAATTTGAACTTCTGAAATTGCTTGTGATATTAACAGCAAGTGACTGTGTATCATGTTTATATTCATTAAGTTTCTTATTTTACGCATTTTGGATTTACAAGGTAAATAAAGATGCTTCTTTTTATTGAGTAGAGTTGATTAATATAGACAGTGAACATGAAAATAAATACATCAGTTTGGATCTTAGACCTTTGGATTATGTTGGGTAACTTTTTGTTTATTGTATATATTCCTCCTCATTCCTTTATACATGTATACAATAATGTCTATGAGTTTGTAGCTACTATTATATATATATACAGTGTTTGTGTGTATATATAGCTACTGTTTATTAGAGGCAAAAACAAATATTGGTTCAAGGAAGACTGTAGTGTTCAGTGTATTTATTCTTTCGTTAAATACTTTTTAAAAGTCCTGCTGATCATTAAGAATTAAAGCAGGCTCAGCGCCTGTAGCTCAGTGGCTGGGGCGCTGGCTACATATACCAGGGCTGGCGGGTTTGAACCCAACCTGGGCCTGCCAGGCAACAATGACAACTGCAACAAGAAAATAACCAGGCGTTGTGGCAGGCACCTGTAATCCCAGCTACTTGGGAGGCTGAGGCAAGAGAATCACTTAAACCCAAGAGTTTGAGGTTGCTGTGAGCTGTGATGCCACAGCACTCTACTGAGGGTGACATAGTGAGATTCTGTCTCAAAATAAAATAAAATAAAATAAAATTTATAAAAAAGAATGAAAGCAATGAGATGTATCTGCAAATCCAGGGAAGAAATGATAGAAAATATTTTCTTCATTATTATTATATTAAAATGTTTATTTTGATTTATTTCAGTGGTTTCTGCACAAGGCTTACAGGCAAAGGACAAAACAGGGTCTAGTGATCCATACGTTACAGTTCAAGTTGGAAAGAACAAAAGAAGGACTAAAACCATTTTTGGAAACTTGAATCCAGTATGGGATGAGAAGTTTTATTTGTGAGTATATAATGTGAAATATGTAAATATATAATGTGAACTATGTAAATAGTTAAATGCTCCCTTAATAATCTTAATTATTTTCATGAGATTAAAATTACTTATGAGATTATTAATAATATATTATTTTTTTTTCATTTTTGGATGCAAGTGAATAAGAATATTCAAAGCCCAAAGATGTGGTGCAACTGGGGGGAATTTGTAGGAGGTAAAAAAATGGTTCCTAACATGGTCTATGACTTGGGATGACCCAACATAGTGAGAAATGTATAGGCTTGATTCAGCAATATAATTACATCTGGAGATTTGTAACGAAAGATAATGGAAAGACTTTGAGTATCATCTGGTCCATCACTTGGGTTAGAGCCACACTTGCACTAGCCTAAACTGGAGAGGTGGTTGATGACAACTTTTATAACCTCTCATTTTTTAGAAAGGCATTTATTTTTAAACCTCTTCTTTCTTTCACCAAAGAACAATAAATCTTTTCTTGTTAAGGTTTTCTTTTTTTCTTTTCTACTACTCTTCTCAGAGAGACAAAGGGGAAAAAAAGGACTTTCAATTACCATTTGGTGGAAATGAAAAACCCTAAGTGAACTTAAAGTCAGTCCTTTTTCTTTAGTCTCTTTGCAAATAGTGTAAATGTCAATCTCATTAACATGTTAAGTAAGTAAACCCAGAACATCCAGCTTATTTGAGAATGGGATCAATAGTGTATAAATAGAGTTTCTTGCATATATGGGCTGATAAAAGAAGTATTAATAAAATAGGTTTGGGACATCAGTTGGGACCATGTAACAGGGGACTATAACATGAGTTAAGGCATTGGGATGGCATCTCCCTTCCACCATATGGGAGAGACTAGAAGTCAGTTGGTAGTCACAAATATACATTCCTCCTGGGGTCAAGCAAATGAATAAAGCAAGGTAAGGGCAAGCAAGGGAAGGGATGGAGACCACAGCAAACGGGGAAACAAGTGACTCTCAGAAGAGGAACAGCTTCCTTTGCTGGGCAATCATCAAGACACAATGCAGCTGGGGCTTCCAGGTTCTCAGGAGAAGCTGGAAATGAGAGAGTTTAAAGACAGCTTTATTGAAATATAATGATCATAACTTAAAATCTACATTCTTACACTTTATAGTTCCCTCTATGAAATCCTCACCATTGAGTAAAGAACACATCCTCAATCCCCCAACAGGTCTTAACGTCCCCATTGAAAATCGTTCCTCCTGACTTTTCCCCCTGCCAAGGCTATCACTGATGTGCTTCTGATACTGGAGAATACTTTTCATTTTTCATTTTCTGGAATTTTATGTAAATAGAATCATGTAGTAGGTTCTCTTCTTTTGTTCTCTCCTTTCCATTTATCACACATAATTGTTCTGAGCTCATCTAAGTTATAGAGTATATCAAGAGTTTATTTCTTTTTATTTCGGGGTAGCATTCCATTATGTTACTATATCACAGGTTTTTTTTTTGTTTTTTCTTTTTAATTTTATTAAATCATTTATGGGGTAAAATGTGCTGATTTTATATACAATTTGGAAGGCTTACATCAAAGTGGTTAACATAGCCTTCACCTCACTTACTTAATTATTGCGTTAAGACATTTATACTTTACACTTAATAGATTTGACATGTACCCTTGCAATATACACCATAGGTGTGGTCCCACGGATTACCTCCCCTCCACCCAACCTCCCACCCCACTGGGCTGTAGTTATCTTTCTATATCACAGTTTTTTAATGTGTTCCCTTCTTGATGGATATTTGGATTGTTTCCAGTTTGAGTCACTGAAAACAAAGCGACCTATACAGGGTATTCATAAAGTTTGTGTGCAACTGAAAAGCACACAACTTCATAGACACCCTGTATATTAAATGAGTGGTTCATATTGAAAGTAACATTCACATGAGAAGCAGAGTTTATATATAGATGTGTATATGAGCATATTCTTTTCTCTTGAATAAATGCCTAGAAGTAGAATAACCAGGTCATATATTAGGAGAATGTTTAATACTTAAGATTTGTTGCCCGAGTGGTTGTACCATTTTATATTTCTACCACAATCTATGGGAATGCCAGGTCAAGCACATATTTCCAATACAGATGGTTCCCAACTTCACAGTGGTTTGATGTTATGAGTTTTTGACTTTAAGATGGGTATGAAGAGATACAACCCCATTGTAAACTGAGGGGTCATTACACCTCATAATGGGGTTGGGGTTAATAGCAAATGCCTGTCACTTTTGTACCATCATAAGTTGAAAAATTGTGAAGTCCATCCATCATAAGTTGGGGACCATCTGCCATGCTGCTGGTGTTAAGTGCATTTTTGACTTACATATTTTCACTGTATAATGGTTTTATCAGGATGTAACCCCATTGTAATTTGGGGAGCATCTGTACATGGTAAGGCCAGCCTTTTAAATTTTAGCCATCTAATTAGTATGTGGTAGTGGTTGTATTTTGTATTCCCTAATGACTATAATTTTGAGTATCTTATATGTGCTTATGTGCTAACCATGTATCTACTTTGGTTAAGCATCTGTTCCACTATTTCACCCATCTGTATTATTTATATATTTTATATTTGTATAAATTTTGTGGCTTTAGGTTTTATATTTAGTTCTATAATACATTCTGTGATTTTTTTATTATGGCGTAAGCTATTGACCCACATACTTTTTTGCATATTAATATATAATTGTTTCTGTGACATTTTTTAAAAGAACTATTTTTTCTCTACTAAATTGCTTTTGTACCATGAAGAGATTTAGTTCTCCACATATGCGTGGCTGTATTTCTAGAATGCTCATTCTGTTCTGTTGATCTATTTATCTGTGTTCTAATACCACATTGTCCTAGTTACTGGAGCTTAATGATGAGTCTTAAAATAAGGTAGAACCTGTTTTCTTTAATTTTAAGAGTTATTTTGAGTCTTTTAGGACCTATCAATTATTTTCACATTAATTTTAGAATCAGTTTATTACTTATTACAAAACAAAAACCTAACGATACCTGATAGAATTTTGATTGGTTCCTATCACTGGCTAAGATTTCTAGTATGATGTGAAATGGGAGTCATAAGAGCAGACATCGTAGCCTTGTTCTCAATTGTAAGTATAAAACATTCCTTTCTTAACTTACTATGATATTAGCTGTAGCTTTATTGTAGATGCCATTTATTCAGTGAAGAAAGCTGTCTTCTACTCCTAGTATGCTGAGAGTTTTAGTTGGAAAAGGATTTTAGATTCTGTGGCATTCTTTTTCTGTTTCTATTGAGATGATCATATGATTTTGATTATCATTTTAAAATAAATTTACTCTAGTGATAGTGCTCCACTGTCTTTGCATTTGCATTGTTTCCTCATTTTTGGTAAGTTTGTCGTCCTCATTTTTGTTCCTCTGTATAAAACCTGTCTCCCCTTCCCCCCATCTGCTGTTAAGATTTTATTTTCTACTTATTTGACAGTTTGATTATGATTTGACACGGTGTAGTTTTCTCACTGTTTCTGGCACACAGTTTTCTTTCAAATTTGGAAAATTTTGGATACTATTCCTTCAATAGCCATATGCCCTCTGCCCCCTTAAAATAAATTTGAAGATTCTACTTGTAAATACATTAGGCTTCTAAAGTTATCCGATAGCTCCCTGATGATCTGTTTTATTTTCTTAATTTCTTTTTTTTCCCTCTTTCTCTTTTTTCTCTGTGTTCCACTTTGGATTATTTCTATTGCTATGTGTTTAAATTCACTAATCTTTTCTTCTATCATATCTAATTTGCCAAAATCCAAGCCACTGTATTTTTCATATTAGATATCTTATTTTCCATATCAAGAAATTCAAATTAGGCCTTTGCATTTTCCCTTTCTCTACTTATTTGAACTGTCATTCAAAAGCCCATCAGGGTGGCTAAATAGTAGAAAGGAGAGCTTTATTGGTGATATCAGTTTGCAAAGTAGGAAGAGACAGTCTTCAGCATGCATTGAAGATACTCTGTCTTCAGTGACAGAGGGAAAGGGAAGATTGGTTGTTATACCTCACAAGGTCTCTATGACATAAGGGAGTCACATATATTCAGCAGGTTTAGAGGAAAAAGCTATAAAAATTTATGAAGGAGCATTTCTAAGCATGTATATAACATACACCCTGTGTTCACTTTGAGGCAGGGTGTTAGCATTAAAATTAGGTGGAATTTAGCCCTTTACATCAAAAAGTGAAGTAGAAGACAAAAAAAGAGTTTATGCTCGGTCTCTATAAGACGACTGAAACTGGCTTGAGGTCTACAGTTGCTTATCAGGAAAGAATATTTATAAGACCAATCTTCTATCCAATCAGAGTTGTCATGGTCTGGGTTGTAAATCAGAGTTAGGAAGAGTCTGACAATTTGCTTGATAGTTTCTACTGTGAGGGGGTTTAGCATGAGTGTGATTTCTTTTAGGTTTAGAAATTTAAGAAGTTCTCTGTCAGATGATCCCTAAACTCTCCACATGGAGGTAACTTTTGTTTTTTCAATCTTAAGGCTCATCTTAGTTGATAAAAGGGTGTCTATTTTGGTCACTCAGATCACAAAGCACTTGCTATATTGCAATACTTATAGTAACTGTTTTGATATCCTTGACTCTGAATTCTAACATTGGTGTCATTCTTGGTCAGGTGTCTTTGATAGATTTTATCTCCATTACACATCAGATTTTTCTGTTCTTTTGTATACCTGGTAATTTCAGATTGAATTCAAGAAATTGCAAATATTATTTTGTTGCTTGGATATTTTCACATCCTGTAAATATTCTTTAAGTTTCATTCTGGACATAGTTAAATTACATGAAAAAACATTTTTGGTTCTTTGGATCTTGCTTTTAAAGTCTGTTAAATGAGAATGAAATATCACACCTATAATCCTAGCTCTCTGGGAAGCTGAGGTGGATGGCTTGCCTGAGCTCAGGAGATTGAGACCAGCCTAAGGTGGAGCGAGACCCCCATCTCTAAAACTAGCTGGGCATTGTGGTGGGTGATTGTAATGGAGGTAGAGGCTAGAGGATTGCTTGTTTGAGGTTGCTACAAGGTATGAGTAGATGCCACGGCACTCTACTGAGGGTGACAGAGTGAGACTCTGCCTCAAAAAAAGAAAAAAAGAGAGAAAAGAAAATGAAATAGTGCTCAGTTTCAGGCTCATTATTCTCTACCACAGATGCAAGACTCTTCAGTGTAGTCTTCCTACTCACTTGTGAATTATGAGGTTTTCTAATCTGCCCAGTGGAAATTAGCATGATCTAGAGCCCTGGGTGAGTGCTAGACACTATACATTTAAATATTTTAATGGTGCTTGACCTGGCTTTGAGTAGTTTTCATACATGCATGCACTTACATTACTCAACTGATTTCTCAAGAGGAACCCTCTACAGATTGGGGATGTCTTCCTTATGTTCAGCTCTTTTCTTTTGATGTGACCTCCAGCTACCTTGGTCTTTCTATACTTTCATCTCTATCTGTGACCTCCAATTACCTTCATCTTTCTATATTTTCATCTCTATCTTTCCAACTCAGAGGGTCTAATACACTCTGTGTGCCCCTTCCTTGTACAATATTCAGGAAACTCCCTCAAGGCAGTAAGCTGCAGTGATCGTGGGGATAGTTGCTCCTCACTGGCAGATCTCTTTCCATTGAAACCCAGTGTTGGATATATTGTGTTCAGTTTTTGTTTTTTTCATGTTTAGGATATATCTAGTCCTCATGACTTCCTCTTAACTGGAATAGAAACTCTGGAAATCTGAAATGAATTGATAAGCAAAAATAAAATAAAACCATCTGAGAGATAACAAAAGGCATGTCAAACAAAATACAACTTGATCCACAGGTTGCCAGTTGCAATCTGTGAAATTAAACAGAAATATTTATGGTAGTGTTTCAACCCTACAAAGTGTCCCCCTCAAGAAGTAAGCTCAGTAATGATTGGTGCCTGCATGTGAGAACACTACCCAAGAGCAGCCAAAGGGGGACTAGATGGGACAGTGTCCAGTGGTCATCATAACAGGAACAGTGCTTATTCCCACCAGCCTCACTAGGAAGCATCATGGTTCATGGGGCAAATACACAGAAGTGTACATGGGAATGGACCATTACAATATTAACTACCATTTTTTTCTATTGGCAGTTTTCATATAATTTTCTATGCCAAAGGCTCTTGTTTTCCTTTTGATAGGTAGTACCATCTGTACTGGCAGTAACAATATATGTATTTTTCAAACAAATTTTTTTTTTTAATTGGGGTTGGGTTTGAACCTACCACCTCTGGCATATGGGGCCAGTGCCCTACTCCTTTGAGCCACAGGTGCTCCCCCCAAATAATTATTTTTTAAAAAAAGAAGAAATTCAAATTTAAATCGCTTATACTCTGCTATGCATGAAATTTATATAGTTTATACTTTTTCAAAATATTTTCCACTTTACTGAGAAAATATTTATAAACTTTAAGGGAAGTTAAACTCAGAATTATTTTCTATTTGTCTCCTTTGAGATTATTAGAAATAAATGACAAATGTTTTAACATTAATTCTTTGTCAGCAGTTTCCTAAACTCTGAGATTATATTCTTATTACAGAAATATTACTCTGAAGCTACCTAGGCATGTTTCATTTTATCATGAAAATGGCATGAGAATTGCAAAGTTATCTTTCCTTTATAAGAGGTTCTCTATGCCAGAAAGAATGAATGAGTTTATCATGAATTTATGTGAAGATTTTGAAAAATACATACGTGTCAGAAATGAACTCATCCATGCTCCCCCCTCCTTTGACAGTTCTCCCCCATGAAATGAATTATAAAGATGTAGCCTGACATTCTGAAAATAGGGGGGTTTATTAATTCGTGATCTTTAGTTTTGCTAATGCGAAAAATTGAGATAATAATACATACTTCACAGAACCACTGTATTTTTTAAGACAGTGTTAAATTGTGGCACTTATTAACTATTAAAAATAGTAGTTACATTCTTATTATTAATATTAATAACATGATCATATCCTTTGCACTGAGCTCCAGGACTGCACAGCAAACATGGCAGTAATATTTTCACATCAAAAATGTTCCAACCTGAATAGTGAGACCAAGACAAGACCAATGAACAGGTTGTTATATTAAAAAGAAAAAGAAGAAAGAACGGCTAAAAGAGGATTCAGAGCACTGACATTGGGAAAAGGATCTGAGGGATGTTTTGTCCACCTTCCTCATGTTACTAATGAAAAAAATCAAAGCTTGGATGAGTTACAGTAGAGAGCAGACACTACAAAGCAGCCCCCTGCTGTGAAGCCACAAATAAGATACAAGTAGAAATTAGAAAGTGCGATTTTTTCCTTCATCCAAACTCTCCACTTGAAAAAGTACCATTGACCGAAACAAGGCAAGCATAAAGCCAGGAAAATGAAAATGCAATTGAAATGATTTTCCAACTTTGGAATTTGTTTTGAAAGCTTAATTGTTCCCCCATTAATGGCACTTTGATGCCTTCCAGAGATTGTAATGCTAATTAATTTCAATTTTAATTTTATCTCTCTTAAGTAGGTTAAAATAGGAAGCTTGAGATTTTAACCTTCAGAAGACTGTGGTTGTCCTCTGACTCTGGAATGGGGCATCTGGAGAATGTTTGCAAAGAACAGAAGCGTGACTAATCAGGCCCTTGCAGAAATTGGGTTCGGAGAGGTTGTAAATAAAAGTCTATTTTTTAGGATATCACATGAAGATTAATTAAGATAACATATATCAAAGTGCTTTGAGAAAGATAAAGTATCATATAACTCCGAGGTGTTCCTTATCTTTGTTCTTTGATCCTAGGTTGTGTAGTTGAGCGTTTCATGATTAATCATGACATTTGATTTTGCTTTCCTTTCCTAGGCTACAGTTGATGAAATGTTTTATGCTAATTATAAACCATTACCTTAGGAGGAAAAGAAGTAAGTCTCTTCCAGTGGGTTTAAACAGTGAAAATCACTGCATAGTCTGCCAATTTGAATATATAATTTGAAAGTTGGCTTGCATTTTCCGTAGTTGTTGATACTATGTTTTCTGAGGAGTCTATACTTGATGACTTATTGATTTATTTGTTAACTTCTGAAATAAAAATAAAATGTTTATGACTTCCTGCTAGAGGTATGTCTTAAAGGTGATGGCAGGCATGTGTTGTCCAAACTATTTTTAATTGATATTAACATTGGAGTAAAGAATAATGTTAACAAAAGAACGTCTAGTCAACACAATGCCTGTGATAGGAGTGCAAATGTGCCCACATTCACTGTACTATTTAATAGGCATGGGGATGGTACTTAGATAACTGGACAACCAGTTCTGTCTGCTTTGTGGGATAGGTGCCATGGAAAGCATTGACTTAAAGAGTGATTCCATGTTATACCAAAAAGCTGTTTAACCTACAAGATTATAAAACTGAGTTCCAGAATTGTTCTGTGTCTAATATCCTTCCTTCTTAATCTCCAAAAAAAATTCCTAATCTCAGTTTCACCATGGGTAAGTGTTACAAATTATTCACACCTTGATGGGCAGTGGGACACTAGAACACCATAAACTCATAATCCTGCTGTTTAGAGACAGGACTGTCTTTGCCTTTTGATGTGTGTCACCCATGGTGTTCAGCTACCCAGATGTCCTTGGGTCCACAGCTCTTCACCATGCCATGTGCCATTAATCTTAAACAAAGCTCTAAAGGACATAGATTGTTTAATATTAAAATTAAATAAAATATTTCATAGCATAGCAGACTAATATTTTAAGATGCTTGCCTGTATGTCACCAAGGATTTGATTTATTGCCTAGATTACTTGCACAGTCTTTTCCTGGGCTACATGGGAAGAGGACATTTCTTTAGTTACAGTGATGGTGTCAGCATCTGCAAGTCATTTGTCATGGAAGATGCTTCCACAATTGTATCAAGCAAGAAGGAGTTTAGTCACACTTCATGGGATTAGAGTTTTTGTTTGACTAGTCATTGTGTGCATGCTGACCGACCCTAGCAGTAGGAAGCTATGGTAACAAAGTCTGGCCTTTCTGTTACTGAATGAGATTGAGCCATGACCCTTACACACAACAGAGCCAAGAGGCTTTTTACTTTATCACAGCTTCACACCAAAACCTAAGGGTTTTATAACAAGGGGAGGAAGGAGTTGTGAAAGAGGTCTGGGCTGAATTATATAAAATATGAACTTAGGGTCACCAGAGAAAATTGATTAAACCATAAAATATAATATTAGATTAGGATGTGTCCTTAGAGATAGCACTGTGATGATACTCTATAGGCAGAGATGCAGGATGCCATGAACTTTCCTTGGTTTTAAATTGAGAACCAAGAGAATTAAAAAAAAAGAAATCTTCGAATACTGAAAGAATAGTTATATTACAAACAGCAATTCTTGGGGCAAGGGGGACTGTTCTGTAAGAATCCTCTTGGTCAGAAGAAAAAGAACTTTCCAGACATAACTAGTCCTTAGAAAAGAGAATGGGGGGGGGGATGTTATTATAGGGAAACAGAAAGCCCTTTCAGGAACCTAGAAAGCCAAACAATAAGAAAGCCCAAAGTGGGGAGGGCAGAAACGATTATATTCTTCTCTTTAGTTTTCTCTGAGAATTTGACACCTGTATCCGTTTTTCTATCTCTCTGCCTATTCATTTTTTTCTCTCTCTCTCTCCCTTTCTTTCTCCCCCTTTCCTCCCTGCCACTGTCCTTTGTGTAGCAGGCTGATTCTTCACTGTTATTCAGTATCTCTTCACATCATTAGCTTCCACACTGTACATAACAGCCTTGGCTCTAAGACATTTGTCTCCCAGCACTCACGGTTTGCTATCAGAAGCCTCTTTGGGTATTTCACCAATTAGTCCAGTTCATCTTTGCAAAACAAACCCTAGAAGTCATGGGTTATTGTTTTGCCAATGATTAGAACATCTTAATGTTATCAATTGTATGTTTTATGTATTGAGGGGAGAGGTAGGCAGTCCTAGTGGTCTGTTGGCCACTCAATTGTGGATTGAAGTAATTTCCCCTAAGTGTAATAGATCTAGTAAGAGCTCTACAATCAACCTGACCCACAAGTATTTTCAAAACCCCAAGACTATAAAGGCAGTCATCTTCTATTTTGTTCATTTCTTTGTTGCTTGATGTACCCTAGGTGTGAACCAACTGTTTAAAAAGAAGGAAAAAAAAAGTTCGATAGGCTAGTACAATTCCTGGCCAAACTGTTATGCTGTAGATCTCTACTGATTCAGACTCATACAAGACAAAATCCAGCTTTCTAGGCAATGTGTTTTTCCAGTACCAGCTCCAAAACGCTTTAGAGGAATAATTCATTAAAGATATGTTTTTGTAAGGCATTCTCCTAATGCCACAAATACTGAGATAAATTAAAAGACAAATTATTATTCCCCCCAGAAATTTCATTACAATTGGCGTGGAGATGGTGCTAAGGCTAATAATAGTATCAGCCTTGGATAGCGACCCCTAGGAAGCTGGGGAAGAAGTAGATGTTTCTGCTTGGTGCTGCCATCAAGGCTGGACTTGACAATAGAATAGCTATTTGACTCTAAATAAAGGGTGTCTAAAGCAAAGTAATATTTGAAGGCTGGGAAAAAGAGGTTCTAGATGGTTAAACAACTTGTTGAAGAAATAATGGCTGGGAAGGAAAATCTAAACCCCAAGTTACTGTAAATATCATCGTAATCATAGGCCCTGATGTTTGTGTAGCCATTTACCAGATATATCTCAACTCCTGTCACATATATTAAACTTCAGAGCCAACTTATGAAGAATGGTCATTATGATTGTATTGTTGCTGTTGTTATTATACTGCAAATGAAAAAGCTAAGGGTTAGAGGGCAGCGCCTGTGGCTCAAAGGAGTAGAGTGCCAACCCCATATACTGGAGGTGGTAGGTTTAAACCTGGCCCTGGCCAAAAAAAAAAAAAAAAAAAAGCTAAGGGTTAGAGAAAGCAATAAATTTTTGCTAGTGAATCCATCCCAACAAGTAAAATGAAAGAAACAGAACTCATATCCATATATTTTATTACCACAGTAAATGTTCTCTCCACACTGTTTTATTCTTTGACTGGAGTCAGTCATTCAAAACAGCTACTCAAAGGGAGCCATGGAAAAGTTAGCACAAAAATCTCCACGTGAAAAAGGGGAGTGGAGTAAGCAGGGCACCGCCCCGTATACCGAGGGTAGTGGGTTCAAACCCAGCCCTGGCCAAACTTGAGCAAGAAAATAGCTTGGCATTGTGGTGAGTGCCTGTAGTCCCAGCTACTCAGGAGGCTGAGGCAAGAGAATCACCGAAGCCCAAGAGTTGGGGGTTGCTGTGAGCTGTGATGCCACGAACTCTACAGAGGGTGACAAAGTGAGACTCTGTCTCTTAAAAAAAAAAAAAAAGGAAAAAAGGGGAAGTGGTGACATAGAAGCTATACAAAAGATGAAAACAGAAACTTCTAGACATGAAAACTATAATCTATAAACTAAAAAGTATTCTAAATAGGGATGACAGAAGATTAGACATTACAGGAGAAAAGATGATTGAATTTAAAAGTATAGTAGGTGGCACCTGTGGCTCAAAGGAGTAAGGCACCAGCCCCATATACTGGAGGTGGCGGGTTCAAACACAGCCTGGTTAAAAACGAAAACAAAAACAAACAAAAAACCAAAAAGTATAGTAATAGAAAAATACTGATGAGGGCAGGCACGGTGGCTCACACCTGTAATCCTAGCACTCTGGAGGTGGAGGCAGCAGATGACTTGATTGTAGGAGTTCAAGACCAGCCTGAGAAGAGCAAGACACCCATCTCTACTAAAAATAGAAAAGGAAAACAATAATATTAAGTAAAACACAGAGAAAAAATTGTAAATGTGGCAACAGTGACACCACTTTAAGCAGCCTAATAAACATCTGACTGAGACCCTAAAAGTGAGAAGAGTGCAGAAACATATGAGAAAATAAAGGTCATTGTTTTTCAGATATGATCAAAATTGGAAACCTACATACTCAAGAAGCTTACTGAACCCCAAGCACAATAAACATGGGGAAAAAATTACACAAGGCACAAAATGATTAAAACCAATGAAGAACTGCTGAAGAGTAAATCTTGAATGTAGCCAGAGAAAAATAGACTTTACATACAAAGAGAAAAAAATAATGACAGCAGACTTGCTGTAAGAAATGATCTAAATAGTAAGGCAGCAGAGGGACAGCTTTAAATCATTGTAAGAAATATTGTCAAACTATAATTCTATACCTAAAGAAAATATCCTTCACAGAGGCAACAAAATAATTATCAAAATAAAGGTCTTTTAGACATTAAATAAAAAGGTGAAAGGATTCCTGCACTCAAAAGGAAAAGTTAAAAGAAGTTCTTTAAACACAAGAAAAGTGATACTGAATGAAAATAGGGATCTATGGAAATAAATGAAGATCACTGGAAGTCATAATTGCATTGACAAGGGCAATAGACCATGATATTGTTATTGGCATTTATTCTGAAAGTTACTGATGGTTTAAATAAAAGTTTAGGCTTGGGTTTATATCATATATAATTATGAAAATGTATAGCAATGATTACAGAAAGGTTTGGAGGACATAGTGTTACGTATATTGGAAGGTTCTTAAGTCATTCAAGAAGGACTGTAATATTATTTGTAGATTGACTATGAAAATTCCAAGATATATCCCAAAATGATAAAACAACTACTAAAGTGATAAAACAAAATTTATGATTAAGAAGCCAACAAAATAGATAAAATCAATACAAAAATACTCAAACCCAGTAAAGGGCATAAAAATAGACGGGGAAAATAGAAAATAAATAGCAAGATGATAGACTAAAACTAAATGTACTAATGATCCCATCAAATATGAAACATCTATACACATATATAAAACATGCACTATATGATAAAAATGCAATTTATAAAAAATATTCAATTGGTCAAAAAGAGAGCACAAAGCATGCCCTCTGTATTAGTATATAGGTCAATATGCTAATGATGATATCAAATATAAAATATCTAAATGCCTCAAGAGGCAGAGACTTTCAGATGGAATAAAAAAGCAAAACCCAACCATATCATGCCTATAAAAAAATAACTTCATGAAGACAAAAATAGGTATACACTTTGTAAGTCTGCTACTTAGAAGTCTTCATTCAAAAATAATAAACTACTCATTATTTTCACTTCCAGTGTGCAAGGAATGTTTAACATAACACATTAGAATATGCTCAGCGTCATTGATCAGTGTCATGTCATTAGGGAAATGGATAATGAAACCAAACAAAAACCGTTGCACACTTAGAAGAATATACGTTCTTTTATTATTCTTTTTTTGTGCCCTCTTTTTGACCACTTAAATATTTTTTGTAATTGTATCTGATGTATTTTGTTGGGCTATTTATATCTCATTATTTATTTTCATGCTTGCTTTCATCTGAGTTCATAGTATATCTCTCTAAACTTTCCCAATTGACTCATCAGACTATTTTATTACATACAGTAGAAGAAACTTACAACATTACACTTCCAGTTGTCTCCTTTAGACCTTTATGCTTTTGTTGCTAAGTGTTATCAAGGATGTGGAGGAACTAGAACTCTATTTATTATTTTAGGGAATGTGATATGACCACAACCAGTTGGGAAATCCTTTTATCAGTTTCTTGAAAAGAAAGCATGTGTCCATACAAAGACTCGCACACATTCACTGCTGCTCTTTTGTAATGGCTAAAAGCTAAAATAAACTCCTCAGTAGGTGAATCCATAGGTGAATAGATACAAAAGTTGTAATATCCAGAGCCTGGAATGTTACTTGATAGTGTAAAGGAACAGCCTACCGATATACCACAACATCATGGGTAAATTTCAGAATTATTCTGAATGACAGAATTTAGACAGAAAGAGTACTTACAAAATAATTCCATTTATGTAAAATTACAGTAAATACAAAATCTAAAATAACAAGAAATCATGTCACAGGTTATCTGGGGAGGAATGAAGAGAAAAGATGAGAGAAAATGATTTCAAAGAAGTCCAAAGAAACTTTTGCAGGAGATAGATGTGTTAGTGGTATTGATCATGGTGATGGTTCCATGGGTGAGTACACATGCTAGGACCTAACAAGTGGTACCTTTCAGATATGTTCCTTCAATGGGTTTGAGCTTCATCCTCAAGGAGCTCAATATTTAGGTGAGAAAATAACACTAACATATGTAAAAGGCATAACAATTGGTGGGGATTATGTAACAAGATGCCAATTATACCACAATAAACTGCTCAAGAGAAAAACTCTGGCAAAAATTATGTCCATTTACCATGTTAGCACAGTGAATATTCCAGTAATTATTCATACTACACAAACTCAAGATGATATAAAATCTTGATGATGCTGCCAGGATGATGATGATGACCACTACATCAATAACCCCAGCACCACCATTCTGTGTGCTCTGACAGTTCATGGTTTACAGTGTTTTTCTACATACATAAACTCTTGGAAGACAATGTCATAGGCACTTGTGTCCTCACATTTATAGCTGTGAAAAATGACTCTTAGACTTTTGGTTCTTTTTTTTTTTAAAATTCAGATTAATGTGAGGGTACAAAGGATTAGGTTATATTGTTAGTAACGTTTATGAAATTATAGGTGGTAGAGCCAGAATCTCAGCCTCTGCCTTGTTAGTCTAAGTATTTGACCTCACTGGAGGGGCCTGGAGGGGCCGATCCATGCATAATAATGTACAGTTTTTATACCTTATGGATTGATTTCTGTGTAAAAATTATTACTTGAAATTGAAAGAATGTGCCATTTTAGTAACATCTGCTTGAATTTATCATTTTCCCATTAGTCTGTCAACATTTTAGACCATTTTTTGCACAATCCCTAACAATTTCTGTGTCTTTTATATATGTTAGTGTTATTTTCTCACAAAATTTCGAGCTCTTGGAAAATAGGGATCTTCTAAAATAAGGTTGGTTAAAAAGTAAGCCTAAAAATCTACTCAATGATTGTTTAAGTGATCTCTGAAGTAAATTATTTCTTACTGATGAAAATGTCCTCTCGAAACTTTTACATTTTTCACTATGTGTATTATTGATTCATCCTTATTTCTCCCTTCTAACCATTTTAATGACATTTTCTTCCAAATTATCCCACAGGCATTTCGTCCTTCTCTGTGCACTGACATGAACATTATTTTGGGGAACTTAGACATGGACATTTTCATTAACATCTACAAAATGTTTTCCTGAGATCTTATCGATGCCTTTTGTCTTCATGATATGTTTGTTATTTTATTTTAGCCATGCCTCTACCACTAAACTTGGAAGGTGGGACAATAAAAAGGGCAAAATTTAGTTTCCCATAAAGTACTGAAATTAGAAGGAAGCAACCTGTTGATATTTTATTGCGGTTCAATACATGTCATTGTTTTTCATTCTGTCCTCGTGTAACTCAGGGTCAGGTTAAGAAAGTAAAGACTGGAAAACTATCACTAATTCTGGGGAAACATTTGACGAGTCTTTTCATCACAGGATGATTCCCAAGACTTTTCTTTACATCATGGGTATATTACTTTATGAAACTCTACTGCGGGTAGACAAGTATATGTTCTGGGAGAAACTCATCAAAAAAGGAGACTTTAGCTTACAATTGTTAATATTGCTCATACAAGGACCGTATTTAAAATGGTTTAAGGCATGCTTTCTTACATATTTAATTTAAACTACTATTTATACCTTACGTTGTTCTAAGGGGGAATTGAAACAACTAACCCAGCTTCATTTTTCAATGGCATGTGTGTATTAGGACATAAGGATCGAAATGAAGCTTAGTGCGTTGAACCCAAACAATTTTGTAATATGGGAGTAATGTGGGGAAAATGATACCTTTGGGGAAAATTCAGTTGGTGATACATTTATGAACTGGAGCTGTCCAGGAGATCTTAGATGTTAGGGAAACTCTAAAGAAAGAGTTCTTTAAGTACAAGTACTAGCCAGTGCAGGGTAAGAGAGAACCAGTCCCCTTAGAAGACTTTTTATTTGTGGAAGAGAGATCAGCGTAGGCATACGATGCTTATGTCAAGGTTTTCTGTCAACCCGACTAACTTACCTTACTGTCTTTGGCCACCTGTTCCTCACTTCAGATCTCGACTGTTTTGCCTAACTTTTTGCTGTGCCTTTTTTTTAAAAATTATTGGCACCCCATACCTTCTCATGTTTATATCAAATCGTATCTTTTACCTCAACTACACTTATAAACAGGAATCTTACATTTCTAGAACCCCAGGAGCTCCTTAATAGCAAAAGGTTTTTATCGTCCTCTACTTTATCGTCAAATGTCAGAATAATATTCTCATGTGTGTTTAAAAGCTTTAGATTCTTTGAATAGACAAAAAATTAATCCTCTGTCTGCTAGGAGAGGAATGAGGAAGTCCCCTGAGGGGTGGATGAGTTCAGGAAAAGCGTCTCATCACAGTGTTCAGTACATATTTTTGAATGTATTTCATTTAACATATGATAGGATCAATGCCATTGTCAAATGAATCAAATTCAGTAAACCTTGAAGACCTCTAGGGCTGCCTCAACATTGTGACTAAGCTGTTTGATGTTCTTTACCTGCCTTCCTCTCTAATCTCTTTACTGTCTTCTTAAGAATTAGACTAGATTTTGTGAACGTACTTGTTTTTTAAATCTAATAGAATTTCTTGTACTCACCAAGTACAAACTGGATTGTCAATGAGGATCCAGGAAAGACTTAATCATATGGAACTGGTTATTACATGGTCAAGCCATATGAAATTGTTGGTCTTTGACTCTTTTGACCTACAAAAATGACAATTTCATACAGTTTAACCTAAAGTTACAGCTGTCATAAAAATGATTTCTACCTGAATCATCAACTTTACCTTTTTATCTTCTAGAGCAATCGTTCTCAACCTTCCTAATGTTGTGACCCTTTAATACATGTTATGGTGACACCCAACCATAAAATTATTTTTGTTGCTACTTCATAACTGTAATTTTGCTACTGTTATGAATCGTAATATAAATATCTGATATGCAGGATGTATTTTCATTGTTACAAAGGGGTCGGTCACAACCCACAGGTTGAAAACTGCTGAGCGTGGTATTTTTTAATACTTAAAAAAAAAGAAACAACCTTAATTCCTTCATATATTTTGAGGTGTTAGTACAAATCCAGAAGCAGAGTTGGAGATTTTGATATACCTTTCTTGGCACCTGATAGAACAAGAAGACAAAAAAAGTAAGCATGAAAATAAAACATGGCCTACTTGATAATATGTAGAACACTTATACCTAATGACCACAGGATACACAGTCTCTAAGTACATGTGGCCGTTTACAGTATAACTAACCATGTACTAAGCCTTAAAGCAAATCTCAACAAGTTCAAAGGATGGAAATAAAGACCTCTGCTTTTGAACCCAAACTGACTTGAACTTGAAATAAATAATAATGGATAACCAGAATATCTTCAAATATTTGGAAGTTAAGCAATATACTTCTAAATGATACAAAACAAACATAACACTGAAACCAGACCCCCCCCAAAAAAAACCCCTTAAGCTATGTTTCTATTCAATCAAATTGAATGATCTTATTTCTATTACAAAAACTTTTCGAAGTTTTGAATACACTTGAAGAGGTGTTTGGTAAATTTTTCATTCAGCTGTTCATAATTATACATACATTCTACTTTAGTTTTTATGACACCCGACTTTGCATTTTAATGACATAGGGTAACTATTGCAGATGGGTACCAGTGCCAAAATATTATAGGTGTTGTCAAGCATTTTGTAGTATCTGTGCAGTAATTTGAATTTTATATAACATCTAGCAAAGGAGTCCAGAGAGGACCAAAGTATAAGCAACATTACTGTTCATGAATTCTTAAGGACAGTTGCATCATTCCCAATAATTGGTTGAAGCTTAGATTTCAGTGGAAAATTTAATTGGCAAGTAGGATTTCCTAACATTTCTTTTCTTTGACAATTCTTCAGTGATTACTACAAAAGTTGCTTTTTTGTGAGCCTGTGCTGTGCTGTTGTGTTGGTGATATTTGGGATGAGAGGGATGTCAGTGATAGTGTTAAGCTTTATGATCACCTCTTCTGATTCAAGTTTGGTGCTCAGGTAAAGTCTGGTCAGGACAACTTGTTACTGACATTTCCATAATTGCTACAAACTGGTAGCTCTTCTTTTCCAGCAAAGACTGTCGGGGGGTAGAAGCCTCGAAGGCAAAGCAAGTTAGGGTTAGGTGGCTGTGGAAATGAACGCTGACGAATCCTGTTTTCTTGCCACAAATAAATTCTGACTATTTATTTAGTTTGACCATTTTTCTCTGGCAAGAAATATTGATTAGCTCTTTTGAGTTCTCTTAGGTTGGGAGGGGTGTTGGTTCTCATTAGGACTTTTCCAGTAGACTGTTCTAAGAAAGAGGAAAGAATTGGATAAATATTTTTGAGTGTATTTTATTTGATGTATGATAGACATGCTTGCTAGATGTCAACATGATATGGAAAGGTTGTTTCTCAATTATCTGATTAGCAAAAATCAAGAAGTAATAATACTTAGTGTTGTTAGGTCCCTCTGGAGGAGGATGTATCCTGGTTCTTGGATCCCTTTTCTGTGATGAACACTGGTGCCCAGCCAATGACCGAGTGATCACAAATGCAAAGTGATCACCATCAGTGTATATTTATGGTAGAAAAAAGGCACACAAGCTGTAGGGAAATACATCTCCGAGAGCAAGACGGATCTCTCTCCGTGCATGATGAGACTATGAAGTCTTTCTGAGCAGGGGCCCCTGCCCTGGGTGCCTGGAGACCTTTTCCCCAATCTCACACTGAGTGGCTACAAAAGAGATATCTCTAGTCTGCCATCTTCACACTCCAAAATCTGAATACACTTTTTATTTTTTACTTTTTTTTTTTTTCAGTTTTTGCAGTTTTTGGCCAGGGCTGGGCTTGAATCCACCACCTCTGACATATGGGGTCAGCACCCTACTCCTTTGAGCCACAGGTACCACCCAATACACCATCTTTTATAGACTAAGCTACCTAGTTTGTCCCACCTTTCCCCCCAAGAAGACTGACTATCGCCTCCCTCCTTTGGGGTACCTGATAGGTTGGGGTTACATAACCAACTTTACAACACTTATTCCTCTTCCCCAGGAAGACAGTTTTGCAGGTTTAATTATATGCTAATAGGCCCAGTGGGTCAAGGTCAGTGTAAAGTCATTAGGGTTTCCTCCCTAACAGTTCCTTCTGCGGAATCCAGAAATCATCCCCTAGCCAGTAACTGGTTCCTCCCCCACCCAGCCACACCTTCAGTCTTCCATCCTATCAAGTAGAGAAGGTGGGGGGCAAGCCAGTTCCTATCCTCCCAGGCCCAGCCTCTCCCACACTACCTGTCAGGGAGAGAAACTGGAAGCCCAAAGAAACTGGGAGCACAAAGAGCACATCTTTCCTGCTAAGCAGAAAGCGAGAAGCTGGGGGCTGAGGTGGTAATGCTTCCCCAGGTGGCAAAAGAGAAGCTGGGGGCCAAGACTGTATGATTGTGTGTCTCTGGGCTTCAGGCGCCCCAGGAGGAGCAGGGCCGAGTGCAGCGCTGTGCTACAGGAGCTGCTGCCCTGTGGCTGTTGGAGCACGGCCTCCGGCTTGCTGTGGCTCCCACCTCCAGGGCTGCTGCGCTCGCTGACTCTGAAAAGGAAGGTGCCTTTCCCGGATGCCTCCTGCCTGGAGGTGTGGCCAGTTCTGTGTAACCCTGGCGGTGCTGTGATGCAGGGCACGGCCTAACATTGTTCATGAGAGTATGGAGATGCAGATATAAGTATAAGCACAATGTGTTTCCAGAAGACGTTTTAGTACCGTTATTATGTGTATATACAGGTATGTACATAATGAATACACATCCCTTTAAACCTCACAAATCCACTTTTAACGGTATGACTAAAATATCTTCACAAACACATAAAGATATACGTATAAGATGATCTGTGTAGCGTTGTTTGTGTAACAGTAAACCAACAAATGAAAACCACCTAAACTCCCATCTATATATAAAGGATGAATTAAATAAATTAATGCAGTAATGTAGTGGAATACTATATGATCATTAAAAAGAATATGTTAGAATGTGTGCTTGGTGAAAAAAGTCAAAGTATCCTGTGGTATGTATAGTATTATCTCCTATTTGTGGTGATTAAAAGTAGATACATTTATTTGCTTTGAAAACAATATGTCAAACCTTTTAAAGGTAAATAATACTAAGCAATAACTTTCTATTAAAGTATGAAAAGTAACATTTAATGAATGAAGTGATGTGCTGGATATAGATACTGCTATAAGAATTGTGCTCATTGCAGATGGAAATTTATAAATTTCTTTCTGAAAAATAGTCAACATATTTTTTAAAAGTCTCTAAAGTCTAATACTTTTGCAGGAAGACTACATAAGCATAGAAATAATTACAATAAGATAGTTTATAGACTGCTATCATCTTTCTGAAGCATTTTTATATCAGTTAATTTTCTTCCTTATTCACTCTTTGTTACCTAGTGCAAAAGTGTTTATTAATCATGTTTCCTTTTCTAAAATAAAGAAGTTGAATGATTCATTCTAGAAAAATACTTTCAGTTTTTAAGATTTATCTATCAAGATGCAAATGCTAAGACTTTACCAGGAAAACCAAAGATATGCTGAAAGGTCTAAAAGAGAGCGCGTCAAGGACACTTGTGCACTTAAAGCTAGGGGGAGAGATTTACCCATCTTTCCATGGCGTTTTCTGTTGGGTTTGGCACCTGTGTTAGTCATTTTCCTCATCTTCTATTCCCCAACTGCCTTCACAGTTCCCAGGTAATTCAAAGAATGCAACAGTAGAAGAAAGTCTAAAGCCACACACTCTCATTAGTCAGTCAGACCTACGGTGGAAGGGATGCATGCATTCACCCAACAGAGATTACGTTAGCATCTCTGGGTCTCTACTCTCCTGACTGCTGTTCTAAATGATACATACGCACATGTGCACACACGCAAGCACATTCATCCATTTACTTCTTACAACAGCACTGTGAGTAGATATCATTATTATCACCATTAAATAGATGAAAAACTAAGGCACAGAAGGGTTCGCTAACATAATGGTCAATCAATGGCAGAACCAAATCGAGCTCTTATTTTTATTATTTGTTTGTTAATAGTTTTTTATTATTTCTTTGGTATAATTTACATATGATACAGCTCGCTCATTTTAAATGTGCGTTTGGATTTATCATTTAGCATAATGTTTTTGAGTTTCATCTATTTGTGGTATGTCTCAGTAGTTTCGTTAGTTTATTTATATTAATGAAAAGTATTCAGTCGTATGGGCACACCATATTTTTTTATCCATTCTCTAGCTGGTGGACAGATTGATTTGACTGTTTAGATATTATGAATAATGCTGCTTGAGTCCTCATTCTTAAACACTTTGAATTGCTTTTCTGAAATGTATTATGTGTAATATATTATCATATGGATATACATATATACACATATATAAACATAACACATATATCTCCAATCCAGTTTAAATATATGTGTAATTATACATATCTTCAATATAGGGGTATATGTGTATATATATATCCACATGTAAATATATACACACACATTCAAATATGTATCTATATACACGCACATAAACACACATAAATACAAACATAAATATAGATATGTATAAAGGTACACAAATTTTAAAACCTGGAACCATTACAATAATTCCTACATTGTAAGATGTTTTATCTCCCTATAATCTATAATATATATATTTCCTCTTTGTAAAATATATTCCTAAAACAGTATTTTTAACAATTGAACAAGATTTTATTGTATCAATGTACATGAACTACTCAGTTTCCTGTATTTTAATAATTAGACTAATTTAAATTTTCTCGATTTTATGTGTCTGTGTTAACTTGTCCTTTTCTGTTAAAGATAAAATAGATGTATGCATTTGAATTATGTAATTAGCTACAATTCGATGTAGTTAGAAATCTGTAAGTGCCTAGCACAGTTCTAAGCATTTTACATATATGTATTATGTTTAATCCTCTTACAAAGGTAATTACTGATATTCTGATTTTACAGAGTGGCCATGGAAGCTCAGTGCAATTGAGTAACTTACCCAAGGCCGTATTGCTAGTATGGAGTGGGATTTAATCCAGACAGAGGTTTTTCTAAACTGGTCCTGTTATTCCCTTGTGTCTATACACATTGCTCTTAGAAGCAAAGTGCAACAAGGTGTAACTTATTAATCACAGATCTTGGAGCATTAGAGCTAGAATAGGACAACCACAAAAACATCAGCACCGTACTCTCTTTCAGGCCCTTTATGGTTCTATTCTCATTTCCTCCATATTAGAGATCGTTGATGTAGAGCTCTTCATTCTATGGACAAGTAAGCTTAAGAAAAGAACACGTATCACTATTTGCATAGAAATCAAATTTGAGAAGGTAATGCCTTTAACCAAACGTCAAATGACTGTCAAACATACATCCAAAGTGGACCTCGTTTCCAACTTCATACAAATGGTCCGATTTTAACTACAGTAATCATGCCACCGATTTGAACATGAGTATTTAGAATATTTAATGAGGAACAAAAAGGGGGAGTATGATTATTACCACCTGTGATATTTCTCTTCCTTTTTTCAAAGACAATTTTGAATACCTACTTGCAACAAGTACTAAAGCTCAGGTACCAAAACAAAAAACACCCACACAAAAAAACTCCCAGGGAACTTTCATACAGAGAAGCAGGAAAAAGACATCCTTTCTAAGAAAAACATGAAAACATGGCCTGAGCCGGGAAACATTTAGTGAACCGAAGAAATGATGAGTAGAAAATACCTTTACACACACACACACACAGAGTGATTTCTCCTGTAGTCTCCAAAGAACAATTCGGTCATCTTATTCTCTCATCTTTCCCTTCTTAAATGGTCTATTTTCATGGCAAATGAACACTGAGGCTTTTTTATTTATTTATTTATTGTTGGGGATTCATTGAGAGTACAAGAAACCAGGTTTCACTGATTGCATTTGTTAGATAAAGTCCCTCTTACAGTCATGTCTTCTCCCCAAAATGTATGGCACACACCAAGACCCCACCCCCTCCCTCTGTCACTCTCTCTGCTAATCCCTTCCCCACTCCTCCCTCCTTCTTCCTCTCTCTGCTCACCCCTCCCCTTGTCGTTAATTGTCCTCATATCAAAATTGAGTACCTAGGATTCATGCTTCTCCATTCTTGTGATGCTTTACTAAGAATAATGTGTTCCACTTCCATCCATGTTAATACAAAGGCTATAAAGTCTTCATTTTTTTTTAATAGCTGAATAGTATTCCATGGTATACATATACCACAGCTTGTTAATCTATTCCTGGGTTGGTGGGCATTTAGGCTGTTTCCACATTTTTGCGATTCTAAATTGAGCTGCAGTAAACAGTCTAGTGCAAGTGTCTTTACAATAAATGGATTGTTTTCCTTCTGGGTAGATGCCTAGTAATGGGATTGCAGGATCAAGTGGGAGGTCTAGCTTGAGTTTTTTGAAGTTTCTTCATACTTCCTTCCAAAAAGGTTGTATTAGTTTGCAGTCCCATCAGCAGTGTAAAAGTGTTCCCTTCTCTCCACATCCATGCCAGCATCTGCAGTTTTGAGATTTCGTGATGTGGGCCATTTTCACTGAGGTTAGATGGTATCTCAGGGTGATTTTGATTTGCATTTCTCTAACAATTAGGGATAATGAACATTTTTTCATGTTTGTTCTCCATTTGTCTGTCTTCTTTAGAGAAGGTTCTATTCATGTCTCTTGCCCATTGATATATGGGATTGTTGGCTTTTTTCATATGGATTAATTTGAGTTCTGTATAGATCCTAGTTATCAAGCTTTTATCTGATTCAAAATATGCAAATATCCTTTCCCATTGTGTAGACTGTCTATTTGCTTTGGTTGTTGTCTCCTTAGCTGTACAGAAGCTTTTCAGTTTAATTAAGTCCCATTTGTTTATTTTTGTTGTTGCAATTGCCACGGCAGTCTTCTTCATGAAGTCTTTCCTGAGGCCAATATCTTCCAGTGTTTTTCCTATACTTTCTTTGAGGTTTTTATTGTTTCATGCCTTAAATTTAAGTCCTTTATCCATCTTGAATCAATTTTTGTGAGTGGAGAAAGGTGTGGGTCCAGTTTCAGTCTTTTACATGTGGATATCTAGTTCTCCCAGCACCATTTATTGAATAGGGAGTCTTTCCCTCAAGGTATGCTCTTGTTTGGTTTATCGAAGATTAGGTGGTTGTAAGATGTTAGTTTCATTTCCTGGTTTTCTATTCCAAATGTCTATGTCTCTATTTTTGTGTCAGTACCATGCTGTCTTGACCACTATGGCTTTGTAGTACAGCCTAAAATCTGGTATGGTGATGCCCCCAGTTTTGTTTTTATTACTAAGAATTGCCTTAGCTATATGGGGGTTTTTTTGGTTCCATACAAAATGCAGAATCATTTTTTCCAAATCTTGAAAGTATGATGTTGGTATTTTAATAGGGATGGCATTGCATAGGTAGATTGCTTTGGGAAGTATAGACATTTTAACAATGTTATTCTTCCTAGCCACGAGCATGGTATGTTCTTCCATTTGTTAATATCTTCTACAATTTCCTTTCTTAGGGTTTTATAATTTTCTTTACAGAGGTCCTTCACCTCCTTTGTTAGGTCTATTCCTAGGTATTTCATTTTCTTTGAAGGTATGGTGAAGGGAGTTGTGTCCTTAATTAGCCTCTCATCTTGGTATACAAAGGTAACTGACTTGTGGACGTTGATTTTATATCCTGAGACATTATTGAATTTTTTTGATGACTTCCAGGAGTCTTGTGGTTGAGTCTTTGGGGTTCTCTAAGTATAAGATCATATCATCAGCAAAAAGAGAGAGTTTGACCTCCTCCTCTCCCATTTGGATGCCCTTTATTTCCTTGTCTTGCCTAATTGTATTGGCTAGAACTTCCAGCACTATGTTGAATAGTAATGGTGACAGAGGACAACCTTGTCTGGTTCCA
>NW_003852406.1:7005079-7032294 GCF_000181295.1 Otolemur garnettii
TTCCATGGGGTGATGAGAAGAATATATATTCTTTATCTTTGGGATGGAGTGCTCTAGATGCGTCTATCAAGCACAGTTGCTCTAGGGTCTCATTTAAGTCCCTTATATCTTTGTTTAATTTCTGTTTAGAGAATCTGTCCAGCTCTGTAAGAGGAGTATTAAAGTCCCCTGTTATTATGGTATTATAGGATATCATATTGCTCAACTCTGAGGCATTTTTAAACAGATGTTTTACCTTTGTTTTAATATTATTAATTTTATCTCATTTTATATTATTTTACATTATAAATGTGTTATAAGATTTTCATGGCTATGTAAATTTTTAATATCAAATATTGGTTTTATTCTTGTATTTTAACACTAATGCTATTGCAATAATTTTCAAGCTAGCTGTTAAAACAAGTTTATTCTGCAACATTATTATCTGTGGAGAAAGCATTAGATAGAAAGACTTTGAAGTATTTTTAATCGAATTGTGGGAGCTAGCAGGTGATACAGGAAAGTTCATGCCCCTTATAAGGTCATACTTTGCCCTGTGGTTCTATGATCTGTTAAAGCACAAGCACTTCCTTCAGTCGATCCTTAAATGCCAGGGGGTGAACTCTACTTCTCTCCCTTTTCTTTTTCAGAGGTCAAGCTAATAATATAATTCCTTTCTTGTTCTTTTACAGGCATTTATTGTCTTCTATGGTTTTGGCATAAAGCAGATTTATGCTGCTTTACTACTACAAAGAAAAACCTTAAGAGTACTTAAGGAGAAATGAAGTGTTGGGGATTGCTGTTCTTTTCTTTAAATTGTAGTTCCCATAATTAAATCCTCCCTATTTAAAAAGTATCTCTGCATTGTTACTGGGTTTTGAACTTAGAGCTTGTCCATCTGCCATAATAGAATTAAAGATAGCAGGGTTAGGATCCTGATTCAATAATAAGTAAGACACCAGTACTGAGATGAAAGTGGGTTACATAATTCATACTAAATCACTCAGAGGAAATGTGAAGGTTGAGTGTTTCATAGTATTTCCATTTGGTGGGTCAGAAGTTAAGGAATTTAGCTGTAACTAGAGAATTTAATTACTATTTGAGAGGCGGCTGCTGCTTTGCCTCAGGATGGCTCTTGCAGAAAGTTCCAGCTGATGATTTTCCCAGTGACTGCCCTTCCTTCCAGCCTGAGTTGAAATGAAATCACTTACAATTACTAGAAGATACTTCAAAGTATAATTTTTTATTATAAGAGAAAATTATGATGAATAAAATAAAAATCATCCCTGACTTTAGTACTTATATATGAATATATATTCTTCCAGTTTATTTCAATGGACATATATTTTTATATGTGTTTATTCATGTATATTTTTTTTTTATCAAGGTGTCCTTTTAAAAATCTGGTATTTAAGATACTGCAGAATCTTGGCTGATACACTTAAAATGTACATATAGCTAAAAATTTTAAATATTCTCAAATGAGGTGATTTTTACTGGTGGTATCACTATTGAATTTTTTGTCTGATATAGTTGCAATGTGAGATATATTTTATTGGCTTCATTAGATCTAGCTTGGTTATAAATTGATGTTTCAGTTTGAAACTCTTGGCTGTATACTAGCTTAGTAATGCTATTACTTGATGTTTACTTGAGCAGGAATGTTTTTTCTAATAGAAGTTAGGCAATCAGGCTTTGTGGTCTTTATGCAGTCCATGGGCATCTTTCTAGGTATGGCAATCTATCTCATGATAGCTTAAACTCTGATAACTTGAATAAGGTGAAATTTATTTTTTTTTTACTTAAATTATAGGAGATATGTGGGCCATCTCTAGGAATCTCTAAAGTTAAGATGCCTATAGTGAGACTATTTGCAAAGTTGGAATAAATAATTTTAAAGGCAATAGTCATTTAAATGGTTCCCCAAGGAAAATTGGCCATATAGTGATTGACTTTACAGTGATATGTGAATTAAAACCAAAAATAAAACCAAAACAACACACATATACATGCACAAAAAATAATCCTGAGTCCACAGAGAAAAAATATTGTCTTTAAATTCGGGATGGAATAAAATACTTTGTTCCCATGGAAACAAAACCAGCTCTCTCATTAACAATGAAAAGTTTTAAAATTAGAAATATGAATTACTCTTTCAGGAAGAAATTATTTTTAATTGAAAGAAAACTATAAAGCAAATCACTTGGCTCTAGTAGTACTTATTTTATTTATCATAAGTTTGTGCAGTAAAAGATCTTATTTTCTCTTAATAAAAAAAGCCGAATTTAGAAACTGTTAAATTAAACCAGGAATCTTGGTTTGTAATTTAATCAGGTTGGATATTGTCTGGTACAGTATAGATTTAATGAGATTATTCATTCTCTATTATGCATGAAAGACTTTTTTCTCTTGTATCTAAATATATTGATCTTGCTGTCAGATTTTTACTACAAAAGCCTATCACTTCCCATCTTAAATGCAAACCTTTGTATTTTTATAAAAGTCATGGTTTGTGAAACACATTTTAAATAGTTAAGGAATGCCACAGAACACAGTGAGTAGAAGAAAAAATAACCATTCATAAATTCAATTTAAGCCATTTCAAATATAATGAAAAAAAATCCACTTACTAGCTTTTGTTATTCTTTCCCACTCAATTGGATTAGCATTGTATTCAATTTCACATTAAGCCATGGTTACGTTTTAATCAAGAAAGATATTCATGGGTGGCACCTGTGGCTCAAAGGAGTAGGGCGCCAGCCCCATATGCCAAAGGTGGCGGGTTCAAACCTGGCCCCAGACAAAAACTGCAAAAAAAAGAGAAAGATATTCATTTATATCATTCAACAAGAATTTTAGGTATAGCCATTTGGGAGCTACTATGAAGACTCAATATTCCACCAAAGAACAAAGCTTATTCTGCCTTCCTATTTTTGCGTCTTTAGTAAAGCCTGTTCTACATCCATGTTCCAAGGTAGTGAAAGCAGAAAATAGAAGAGACAGCGCCAGAAGACTACTGCTTCTGTCTCATTGGCAGAATTCTTTAAATGTCCATTTCTAGCTCAGGAAAGTTAAGGGAATTGTGTAAAACTAGAAGGAAGGGGGAAGTGGTTTGAAATTATTGTATTAGCTGATTTACAATATTTCTCACCATCCACCTTTGACTTCTCAACATGTATAAACAACTTCTCTACCCTATTTTTACTTAAAATGAAATGAATCCATCTTCTCTCTTTTGAGGTAGGCAATCTCAAAATTATGTCCAGTTACCAACTTGAGTTTGAAGTCCGAGATCTTTGGGGAGTCCCTCCATCAGCTGCAGGTTTAGTTCTTTGTTGATCCTGGGACATGAATTAAATCTTCCCCCAACACCCCCAGTGTATAGTTGTGGAGAGAGAAGATTAGATAATAGCAATTTTAAATCCCTCAGAGAGTAAGAGGGAAAATGAGAGATACCTGTTCTTGATACACAGAAAATATGAGTCCTGCTGGTCAGGTATACACAGGACATCCTGACCAACCAGCAGAAGCAGATCTGGGTTGGCCAATCTGGTTGGTATGCCATGCCACTTTCTGGATGAATTTATTTTGTGCAATTTCTCCAATTCCTTGGGTATACATCCAGGTAGATATTCTTTGCCCATTTTATCAGTGCCTACACTCAAAGTGGGTATTATGGAAAGTGAAAATAAATTTAAAAGGGTTGAAAAATAATTTAAAAGACATACCAGTATCTATAATATCCACAAATTGGGGCCATCCTAAGAAATCCGGGCAGGCAGTCTTCCTAAGTGGGGATACTCTACTTTCTATTGCTGTGAGTTCAGGGACCTAGGAATTACTTTAAGTACTGTTGTAGTAAGCCAAACCTAAAGGCACACTGGCTATATTGTTTCCTGGAGAATTAACCAGGCTTCCAGGAGATAGGATTTAAGACAATTCTGAGCTCATAAGCCTGGAAATTTTAACTCTTAGCTCTTGGCTCTTTTGTTCTGATAAATTCCTCTCTCTTAAGCTAATGGTGGTAGCCTCAGACTCCACAAAATAACATGCCAGGGTGAAAATGAAACACCTTTAATCAGATTTTCGCTACAAGTTTCCCTTATTGTCCCTCAAAGACCTCTTAAAAGATGGTGCTGGAAAAGCCCCGGGGTAACAATTTTAGGTCCTTTTTGGGGTTATACTTAGAAGCCTCTGATTATATGGGCACTGGCTTTTCTCAACCCTGCAGGGTTCCAAATTAGGATTGTTTCAGTCAATTTACATTGCAAGACACTAGCCAGGGAACCTCTTTTGGCACAGATGGGCTTCCTTGCATCTCCACTTACAGACTGCTTAGATCGAGTTTGAGCAGATTAATCTTTTACATAATTTTGACAGTGACAAGATTTAATAAGCACACATCAACATTCGGAATTTTATTCCTACTATTCCCACTAATAAAAATGCCTCCATTGGCAGGTGGTCAGGGTTTCTAAGCATAGCAGGTGACAGTTTGACCAGCTGTTTTGCTTTTGCATATCAAAATGCACTGGCTTCCCATCCCTGGGTGGTTGAATCTTCATTGTGTGTCCCCCCACCCCCACCCCCTCACCCCATCTCCTTCACAGAGTCAATGCTGCACAGTTAGGTTCGGTTACTCGCAGCTCCTTCAGGCTTTAAACATTGAGACATCAGTCAGCATTCTTAATTGTGAAGCAGCATAGTTCACTTTGATTAGTTTATACACAGGAAGATTATTTCATAGACTATGAGGATACTCAAGAATCATTGGAGAGGTCAAAAAATGTCAGCCACAGAAAGCCCTCTGTCAGAACAATGGCAGGGTTTCCTTGCAGAAAACACTGATCAATACTTTTGCCCCCAGGGACTAAATACTAGAGCCCTATATCAAAGTACTAAAGCATCCACTGCCACTGTTGCCAGTAAATGTAATTTCCAAGAATATGGCCGTTGCATCACTTTGCTTAGTTTTGAGTCACATCTTAGGGCAAATGTGTGGACTGTGGCTGCAAAGGAGGCTAGGAGTCGGGACTGTCTGGCTGCTGTATTGGGAAGATGAGGAATATGAGGAAGGATGTAGCCAAAGGGCGAGCAGAATGCTGGGAGATTTTGTGTATTCATACGTGACAGTTCTCCACCAGCGATCTTAAACTAAGTCTCTGGTTTATGCCCATTGCAAATCCCTTGAATACTTTCCAGTATTTGAAACAGTATCCCCTTTGCTCTCTTTACTCTGTGTAGAGGTAAAAATGTACGTTTCTGACAGTTTAAACCTGAAACATGATGACAAACTTTGTTTGTATTTGATAGTCCTCAAAAACTAGCTCTTTGGCATGTGGGAGCTGGCCATTCTTTATGTGAAAACACAAATAGAACCGGTGTTAGTTGTGATAAATATTGTGAATGTACTGATAGGGGATTCTCGGTATAGGAACTCCGAGATGTAACTTTTCTATAAATATGAAATTATTCTAAAATTAAAGTTTCATTTAATTAAAAAATGGACGAAATAGAATGAATGAGAATTGCAGAGACTAAAACTTAATAAGCAAAATCGTTAAAGTGTGTTTACAAGAAGCACAATATTGTTTCTATCTATCCTTCATCAATGAATATCACTTATTCTTTATATTAAATACAAGTTTTGAAAGAACACTAGTATTATCTTTCCTTTCCCTCACTATACTAAGTATAATATACAAAAGATCAGGCAGTTAAGATTGCAAACTCATCCTAGAAAAAGTGCTACATACTCATTGCTGAGTATCACGATGGTCACCTTTGAAGTACCCCCCTTGGAAGCCAAGCACCAACCCCAGCATCTAGTCTACCCTTCAAAGCAATTTTGGAACGCTTTTTCGGGAAGGGCCATTAGAGCTGTTGTCCTATGAAGGACTATCAATTAAGTTCATAAACTGGTCTAGAAAAATACTACATACTTCATGGGTCACCACATGGCCAAGGGGAGTACTTCAGTGGTGATTGTAGTGATACTCAGAAAGGAGGTACGTAGCATTTTTTCTACAATGAGTTTGCAAACTTATAATCTATAAATATAATTCAAAAAATCAATATAATTCCCCAACTGTAACCTAAAAGAGAAATGAAACTATGCTTATATGCATTTCAATATGTAAAGGTTTGGATATAGCCTAGAACACGTGTTTAGTGGGCATAGATTTTCACCTGTTAGAATTAGCGTGAATGGGGTCGGTGCCTGTAGTTCAGTGGCTAAGGGCACCAGCCACATACACCAGAGTTGGCAGGTTCAAATCCAGCCGGGGCCTGCCAAACAACAATGACAACTGTAACAACAAAATAGCCAAGCATGGTGTTGAGTGCCTGTAGTCCCAGCTACTTGGGAGGCTGAGGCAGAGAATCACTTAAGCCCAAGAGTTTGAGGTTGCTGTGAGCTGTGACACTATGGCACTCTACTGAGGGCTACAACTTGAAACTCTCTCTCTCAAAAAAAGATTTAGTGTGAATGTGACAGTTTCGAATGCAGATTGATACATTTGGATTCAAATAATTTAAGTAGTTTTGACATTGGTGATGTAATATCTCAAAAGGGAAAACAACCCTTGGTAAAGTTAAGAATAGCAACAACAACAATAACAAAATCTTTGATAGGCAATTGACATGTTAGTCAGTTTCCAGGAAATTTTAGTTTCTAGTAAAACATAAAAAGATGTGATCATTTTTTGTAAAAAATGAAAGTCATTAGCCAAGATAATTACCAATGGTTTTTGCATCTTTATTAATGCCTGATGGGCTGTTTCAAATCAACCAGACTGTTCTATACCCAGCCCACTGATTGCCAGTAGTGTCTCTCAATGTTTGTGAAAACCAGAATGTCCCTGTGATCACTGAAATGCTCTGTGTTGAAGTCTCCTGCATTAGCAGGAAAAATAGTGGTTCTGCAATTTTCATAGAGGCATGTCAGACTCTAATTTTTTTTCCTATACATGCTGTATTATTTAGCCTCCATAATTTAATGGGAGAAACATTGTATTGTCAGGAGTTCTTAAATTATTTTGCATCATGAACCTATTTGGCACTCTAGTGAAGACAATGGATACCTTTTCAAAATTAGGGATTTTTAAAAATATATATATTAAAATTCATTGGGCAGTGCCTGTGGCTCAGTGAGTAGGACACCGGCCCCATTTACAGAGGGTGGTGGGTTCAAACCTGGCTCTGGCCAAACTGCAACAAAAAATAGCTCAGGGTTGTGGTGGGCGCCTGTGGTCCCAGCTGCTTGGGAGGCTGAGGCAAGAGAATTGCCTAAGCCTGGGAGTTGGAGAGATTGCTGTGAGCTGTGATGCCATAGCAGTTTACCGAGGGTGACAGAGTGAAACTCTATCTCTAAAAAAAAAAGATAAAATTCATAGAATTCAAAAGAAAATCAATTATCTTGGTGTGGTGGCTCATGCCTATAATCCTAGTACTTTCAGAGGCCAAGGTGGGTGGATTGCCTGAGCTCAGGAGTTGGAGACCAGCCTGAGCAAGAGTGAGACCTGTCTCTATTAAAAATAAAAAAACTAGGGTGGTGCTTGTGGCTCAAAAGGGTAGGGTGCCGGCCCCATATGCCAGAGGTGGTGGGTTCAAACCCAGCTCTGGCCAAAAAATAAAAAAATAAAAAAACTAGCCAGGTGTTGTGGTGGGCGCCTATAGATCCAGCTACTCAGGAAGCTGAGGCAAGAGGAATTACTTGAGCCCGAGAGTTTAAGGTTGTTGTGAGCTGTGATACTACAGCACTCTACCCAGGGTAACAGAGTGAGACTCTGTCTCAAAAAAAAAAATTATATTGAAATATAGTATTAGTACAGTAATGGTAGCTACACATAAATAATGTTTCAAGTTTTGGCATTCCACCCATAGCATAGTGGTTACGGTGCCAGCCACATACACTGATGCTGGTGGGCTCGAACCCAGCCCAGGCCTGCTAAGCAACAATGACAACTGCAACAGAAAAATAGCCAGGCATTGTGGCAGGCACCTGTAGTCCCAGCTACTTGAGAGGTTTAGGCAGGAGAATCACTTAGCCCAAGAGTTTGAGGTTGCTTTGAGCTATGATGCCACAGCTCTCGACCAAGTGTGACATAGTGAGACTCTGTCTCAAAAAAACCAAAAAATAATAATAATATTTCAAGTTTTATAAGATTCTTAATGTTCTTTATAAATATCTGTGGTTTTATTATTAAGTACTGTGATAATGTGTTGCCTATATTCATAATTTAAAAAATTAAAATGATGAGATTGTTTTTTCTCTAATCAAAGTTCAGGAAGATTCATCTATAAACCCTGAGCTAAAGACCCAGTGCTAGAGGGAATGCGTGTGCTGAATCAATTGGAGGCTCAGAGTGCATCACGACTAACTGGTTCATTAAACTTTAGCAAACGTGACTTAGAGCAGGTGACTAGCTGATTCTTAAAGAAGGATTTGTTAACAGGCCAAGAAACATGAGAAAGGTATACACGAAAGTCATATTGTCAGGAAAGACCACAATAGGTACAGGCAATACTCAGTGCTTGCCTCAAGGAAAGGAAGTAGAGAAACCCTAGGAATTAAGGACAGAATAGAATGTCTAGTTTATTCTTTAACTCAGAAGGGTTTTGCTCTAATTTGACTTGATTGAACAATACCTTCTGTGTTTACTGGGATTTCTAGTTTATCAAGTACTTGCACAAATACTCTGTATTGTCATTATAGTCCACTTTCTCAATATCCATTGCAATAAAATGTAAGCTAATTTGAATATTTATGGTGAAGAATTTTCAGAGCATGGATACGTTGGTCAGGGTAACGTGCAGATAAGAAGAATGGCATCAGTGAAAATATGCCACTTAAATACTTCCGACCCATATTTGATTATATGTAGTTCTAATAAAGGAAGTAGGATGGGAGAAATCAGGTTAGATTTCTTTCTTATTAAGATTATTTAACCAATTTTTTCTTCAATATATCTGCATTGTATACAAACAACGTCCTATGGGGTGGTGGGAAATTTCAATTATTGTGTAATAGACTAAGACTTTCTGAATGAGATAGATTTAAAATAAGTTACAAACATCAGATGCCCCTTAGAGCAGTGATCAATGGTTGTTAACTTATCCACATTTATTTTTAGTGAGTGTCATAACTCCACAGATCGAATCAAAGTCAGAGTGTGGGATGAAGATGATGACATTAAATCCAGAGTCAAGCAACATTTCAAAAAGGAGTCAGATGATTTTCTGGGACAAACCATTGTGGAAGTGAGGACCCTGAGTGGAGAAATGGATGTCTGGTACAATCTAGGTGATTATTTTCATATCTGCTTGAAAACAAGTTAAATAACATTCCAGGTATTTGCAAGATGTATTGTATTCCCATAAAAATAAAATTTCCAGTGCCTTTCTAGAGCATTCTATTGGATTTCAGATGATTATTTTCATGGGCTATTAAAGACTATTATTAATTTAGAGTCAGTATTATTGAAAGACTTTGGTCAATTTGAACTGAAAAGAAAAACGCTTTCCGAGAATCAACTAAATATCTTTCAGGAGAAAAATATTATTTCCTCCTTAATTTTTCTTTTTTTTGGGCCGTGACTGGGTTTGAACCTGCCACCTCTGGCATATGGAGCCAGCGCCCTACTCCTTTGAGCTGCCCATTTCCTCCTTAATTTTTAATCCATAAAATATTGCTTCAAAAACCTTTGTCAAATGTATAGGAAACAAATAATCAGCCTATGATTTAATGCTGTTTGACCTATATTCTTCAGCACTATGAATGAAATTTTGGCAATAAAGGAAATGTGTACTTTCGATTTCTTTTAAATAAAGATATAAAAGTAGATTTTAATTGGTAAAGCCAGGTTAAGTGTATGGAATCAGGCTGACTCTGATGACGAAGCTATTGAGAATATATTTAATTGATGTGATTTTTTTTAAATGAAATTTTATTATGGAATCAGAAATTAAATAAAGGCGAGTTTTAATTTGCCCTTTATTAGAATTTCATCAAAACCTAGACTCTCCAGTGGTGGTTTAATAATAGTAAAAACGTATGGGTCACCCCAGTTTCTGTAAAGGACATGACCTAAAGATTTCTTAATCATATTCTATGAACTATTGAGGGCTGGCTGGTCATATGCCAGAAAACAAGTGACACAGTCCCAGGATTCCACATAGGTATCATTTAGGATATTGATACGTGCTAACCAAATTAAAAAATACTTTTGACTTTTTTAAAACCTACATACCTCAAGTCACATAATAGTTGACAAAGGAAGAATGTCATAAAACTCTATATAATTTAAAGAAAAAGACACATTTAATTTATCTTGGCACAAATGATTCACGCTAGACTAAGAACTCCTTTTCACAAAATATTTTTTAAGAAATCCTTCTTAAAGCCAGTTGGTACTCCTGCATTCTCGGAGTAGAATTTTTACCTCTTTTATAATGAGCACCCTCCCATATACTGTTTAAATTATTAACAAACTTTATATCTGAAAACCGAGATGTTAGCTGAGGATAAACTTTAGACCATTAACTCTATGGAACATTCACAAATTAATTCTTATTATTAAAGATGTTTACCTGTATGTGGATTCTTCTCTATCATGGACAAGTTAACATGTCCTAGGGTTGAAACAGTAAAGCTATAATTCAGAGCAGAAGTCTCTCGATTTTTTTGGTTTCACAAAACGTGTGTGGTTATATTCAGTTTGCCACGGAACCTTAATGGGCGAGCTATCCGGCTCTCAGGCTGAACATCTCCTCCAGTCGGAAGTGAAAATATGCCGTGACACAGTATTGCAAGCCTTTTGCAGCTCATCTTCAGTCGAGACCTATGTGCTCTCATTGCTGATGTTTAACTTTTGAGAGAGAGAGAGAAGAGGTTTTCACTTTCAAAACTTTGTGTAAAATCCTTGAATAGGTTCAATCCACAAATACCCTAGTTTCCGTCTTTGTAGTGCACTTCCCTCCCTCCTCATCACTTAGAAGTCATTCTACCACACAAAGGAAGACTTGGCCAAAAGCCCTGGGTGTCCAAGCAAAGCCTCCTCCCCATAGTTCCTTTGGCTTGATGACAGTTAAAAAATCAAAGAATCCAGGAAGCTCCCCTTGGAGCTCTGGAAAAAGGTGAGTGGACAAAAAGTTCCAGGACTTGCATTTCTCTTGGCCCCAGCAGAGAACTTTAGTATTTGTTGAGGTTTTGTTCTCTGGATCCTAGCACTCCTAAAAGAAACTTTGCAACACGACTAATAAATTATAACAATTAGAAGTCAGCAGGCCTTCCACAGAGGAAAGTAGCCTTCGTGATTTAACTGTACGTTGTATAGCTAAACAATATGTTTACAAAGAGGGCCAATTCTCAAAGTGGCCAGCACTGACTCTGGGCCACTATACCTTAATGCTGTTTTTCATTTGTGAAATAGGTGTGAAGCTTGCCCCTTCACACATACTACAATCACATCCTAGGGATTCTGTAACCAGGCCTTTATTTCTCTGAAAGCTACTGTGCAGTTCATTTTGAACACATACTCAATACATTGACCACACATTGATTCAATTCAAATGACCAGTTAATCTAACACATATAAACACAATTTTTAGACTATAGATCTTTAGGAATCACTGATAATGAAAATTATTATTTTTTTATTTGCTAACCAAAGCTTTGTCTCATCTTTTAAAGTACACAAAAGAAGAGAAGAAACAACAGTGGTAGATCTTAGATACTTTCATGGTTAACTTTATACTTAGTTGTCTTGCTTTAAATATATTTAGCTTACTGTATAAACCGATCAAGTACACAGACATTTATATCAGAAGAGCAGGAGAATAGCAGAATAGCCTTCTGAGGAGGCTTTTCTATTTGAAGTATCTGTCAGAGAGTTTGACAATCACAACAACACAAGAGCAGGACACAAGAGCAGGACACACAAGAGCAGGACATTTCAAATTATATTTAGGGAAATAATTGTGGTTGCTTAACAATAAAATTTGACCTAGAAAAATGGCTTTTAACCACTTATGTCTTTTTTTTTAAGCTTTTGAGAACGTGTATAAGGAACATGGTCTTGTCAAAGATGACTAACCAATTCCTTTTTGCTTTCCCAGAGAAACGGACAGATAAGTCAGCTGTATCTGGAGCCATTCGATTGAAAATCAATGTGGAAATAAAAGGAGAAGAGAAGGTTGCTCCATATCATATACAATACACATGTTTACATGAGGTAAATAAATTGCATTTTATTGATGATAAAATCTAGAAAAGAAATGGTCTTTCTCAGGGGGTTCTAAGACCCTCAAGCTGTCCAGTGGACCAGGCCCTGGGGTGACTCAGCAGAACTAGCAAATTTAGCTGAGTTAGAGTCAGAGCAAAGTAAAGGGGGAGTGAAAATAAAGCACCGGGGTTTTCCTAGTGCAGCAGAACAGCTGCATAGATGCATGTGCTTCAACTATGTTTATTTAAAGCATAGATAAAGCAGAGACTTTCCCAGAGAGAGGAAAACGGTCCCCCTTGCTAGTGAGACAAGATGCCACACAAAGGCAGTGTGCAAACATTAGTATCTCATCTTCCTTCCTCCTGAAATTATCTAGAGTTTCTATTGGTCCCCCTAGGTCCTTAAGTATTCGTATCTGCTTCTCATTGGTCACAGATTTCCTCGGTTGCCACATGCATGCCTTATCCTTTATGTTTTAATAATCGTGATTGCTACCTGCTATTTTCTTGATAATTGTTTGGTGGTGACTGTGAGTCCTGTGATGTTGGTGGCATTTGTGGTGTGCATCCTTCTGTGACTATGACCGTTACCCCACTCTGGGTTACAAACCGGAAACTATTTTATACAGTTGGTTAACTGAATCATGACCAAAACTCTGTTTAGGGCTCTTTTAAATTTTCTTGGCTAGGAAGCCAAACTTGTCTTCCACTTCCCTGTAACTCCTTTCTATCCCTCATCAGTCTTGATTATGGATTATAAAACTAAATAAGTTGGTTTAAAAAATCATTGAGCTAGGTTGGTGGAGTTGCTCCTGGGAATCGTGACTCCTTCCTGTGGCAGGTGATGTGCTAGGGTGTCAGAAGTCCTATGTGTCGCCCCCCTGCATGCTCGTCTTCTAATAAGAATTTAGAACAAGCCCCTGAGGCAGGTATTAAAAAGCAATAAGATGAGAATGCGTAAGTGGGGAAAAAAGCCATTCTTCCAAAGAGGAAGAAAGAGTGTCAGCAACTATTCATTGAAGAAATGAATGATGACAGTATTTTGAAAGCATTAAAGAGGTAGTGCTTGAGTAGGACAGGAGAGGATTCAAATCATCATTGTTTTTGAGAACTTGGAGTTAGGGTTCAGATTTTATTGAAGATTTAATTAGAGGGCTTATTTATAACTGGAAACATAAAAGTGCCCATGTGGTTTCAATGGGTTTTGGGAGCCAGTGTGACAAGCAGTCATTTTTTTTTTCTTTTTTCTAAATACAACAAAGGGCTTCATACATATTGAACCCTCCCCCATTTCACATTCTTTCTACAAAGATATATGAGAGAATCAGAATGTGGTTACCCACCCCAAGTGTAGGGCCTGGTTGGCTTAGGGCAGTGGTTCTCAACTTTCCTAATGCCGTAGCCCTGTAATACAGTTCCTGTGGGTCGCGACCCACTGGTTAAGAACTGCTGGCTTAGAGACAGGTAGAGACCAGCCAGGATTAATCCAAAGGACAGACTCACCAGTCCTCTTTTGTGCCTCAATACAGATAGGTAGACAAATAATCTTGAGTTTCTGGATGCTTTGCAGCTGAGAGGTTAGTCAAAGGTGTCACTGAAGACTTTCTCTGATGCAAATGACACTTGTCTCATATATCAAAAAATATGAGATATATCTGAGGAAAGAATGTACCTTTCTTGATGTTCAAAGTGGTAAAGAGAAAACATCTTCCTATGAGAAAAAGCTAAAAGACAGCTTTGTGTGTGTGTGTTATTTTTCCTAAGTACATTTATGAAAATTTATACATAAAAACTATGTACACCCCATTCACTAAGAAAGAAAGGAAGAATATTTTAAATCCATTTATATATAACTAAGTAATTTGATATAGGATCTAGTTTTAATTTTGTGACCAAAATCTAATCACTACTATTGTTCCCTAAAGAAAGGTAATTCAGTTTTCAGACCAATCAAAAGAAATCCTTTGGGCTGGCAAGGAGAACTCTGGCCTTCAAGCATGAGCAGAGAGTGTTTGTGATCAGAGGAACTTCACTGTGGTTCACTTTTCAGAGTCTTTTCTGTGGGTCCAAGAACCTATAAAACTGAAATTGAAGAAAAGGTCCTTCCCTTCACCCAGGCTGTGTCTGTGCAGTGTTCTCTAAACTTGTTAGAGGCAAAAATGAATTGAGGGTTGTGATTTATTTTTTTCATTACAAAAATTTCAGACGTTCATTTCAATCTCAGTTCATTGACCTGACTCTTACCATTTTGCAGCTGAAGCCCTTTAGTATCATTTACATAACTAAATTCTGTGTTCATGTAGCCAAAATCACATTATTCATTCATCCAGGGCATTATAATTTACTCAGAACCTATGAATGCAAAATATGTTCTATGACATAGACATGTCTACATGCAAACACTTTTCCTTCCTTCTGAAAATGGTTTTTCATGTACGAAACATTTGAATCATTGATTCTCTGTAGGCCCAGCCAGAAGCAAAAGAGGATTTTTCAACAATGAAGTAAGTTAGAAAAAAAATCTATGATATTCCTGTTGCTTATAGATGCTGATGCAATATTAGAGTGATGAGACTATAAGTGCATTTTACTGAAGCTTATAGTTAAATATTTCTAGCCCGTTCTGAAGAATCACTGAACAATTGAAAACCACTTGCTTTTAGAATCTGTTCCATTATTTAACTGAAGTGAAATCTAATGGTGGAGTGAAAATCCCAGATGTCAAAGGAGATGAAGCCTGGAAGGTTTTCTTTGATGATGCAGCCCAAGAAATAGTTGATGAGTTCGCCATGCGCTATGGGATTGAATCCATTTATCAAGCTATGACGTAAGTACTGTGGAACATTTATGTGGTCAAAAATCCCTGTTGAAATCTAATGAAAGAAAAGAACATTCATCTTGCTTCTAATTCAAATGAAACTTTGATTAAAAAGAGGATTACATTTCTTTGTGCATGGTTGAGGCCGACTACTCTCTCTCTCTGACAGCTGAAGTATTAATGATCTGGTGATTCACTAACATCATCCTCTCCACCTTTGCTCTGTTCTCCTACTGTGGTCTCTTCACAAGCAGTTGCCAGCAGCATCTGGTCACTCAGAAATGCAAATTATTCACCCCACCGCAGACCTGCTGAATCAGAAACTTTAAGAGTGGAGCCTAGCAATCTATACTAATACACCTTCCAGGAGAGTCTCGTGTACTCTAAAGTTTGAGAACCAATGCCTTATTGGATATCTGAGGAAACCAAAGCTCAGATTTGTACAAGTTTACAAAGTCCTTTAGTGTTGGAGATACAGCTAGAGCCATAGTGGTATCTTTCCCCAAATATTAGGGAAATATAAATATTATATTATTCTTATATCAGTACTGTGAACTCAATAAAACAATGAATTTACTTAGCACTCCTAGAACCCAAACATTATAGCAAATGTGGAAATGTTACTGGACGAAGAGGGTCCAGCCACCTGTCACTGTCAGCCAGTCTGCAGAGATGGGGACAGGTCCACTAAACTGTACTTGTCAGGAGGCCAGGATTCTGGATAACTGTGTGAGTAGCCTCTCCAAGCCTGTTCTCATCTTCCCTTTCCAATGTTATGGTTTTATAAATTTAAGTTCAATGTAAAGACCCTGTTCACCCTTATCTTAAATAATAATCAGCAGAACCCATGACCTATAAACAGTTGACACCATTCTAATTTAAAAGTTAATCTCCTAAATCGATCCACTTAAACTACTCAAGATAGGTGTCTTTAGGGTGGGAGCTAAATTTACAAAACAGTAAGAATGGGAGACAGAAGGTAAAGATCAGGCAGGACCTCAACCCAGGTCCAGCTGTGTCATGTCTGCCCTGGCCTGACAGATTCCATCTTATTCCCACTATCTGTGCTTGCAGGATTGTCTTATACAGACACCTACCCCTTACTGAGAGGTTTCAATAACGGTTTAGAATTGGGCCATTACTTCTCCATAATTTACTTTTTGACACCTGGTCTAAGTTTTAAGTGCATTTGGTTCAGAGATATATATGTGTGTGTGTATATATCATGTATAACTTGTAAATTATTGAAATGCATATATTAAAGGCCTTTTCTTTTATATTAAGATCATATTTTCATGTGAACTGGATAGATTCTGACCCAGATAATCAATTTCAACAATGTTAATGGAGGATGTAGATTGGGCCAAAATCAGTATTCTCTCCAGTCTCCTGTTCAGGAGATTGTTTACAACAATCACTAGTTGTAAATCTGGAACAATGAATGTCAATTACTTGTAGAGATATTCTGCATACTGTTTCAGTTTATAGGATGGCCCAGTCCTAAATAATGAAGATACACACGTTATTGGATTAAAGAAAAAAAAGGAACATCTTACAGATTGCCCAGTTGAACCTTCGTCCCAAATCTGGAAACCCTCTGCTTTTCCACATCCACTTACCAGGGAGCTCATTCCTTTCAAGGCAACCTGTTTTATAATTGGGCAGCCAAGTGGGAATCTGTGACTTTGATATCTGCTCATCCCATGCCAAAGTCTATAATTCAGAAAAATGCCTCGTATATTTGAGGACAATTAAAATGCAGCTCTGATTAACAGTCTAAGGAAAATGAACTGTTCCGCCCAAAGAAAGTTAGATTTAAAAATAGTCAAAACAACCTGCTTCTGGAAAGAATCCCAATAAAGGAAAGGATCAAGTTAAATTTATTCCAACATATCTCTGTGAGCTGATGTTAGATTCCTTCCTTTCCATGTTCCTATTTTCTGAGAAGGATGGTCATGTTGACATAGAAAATTGGTAAATATATGAAAATTAAAAAGAAGAGAGTATTCTCATATTGTATTTTCTCATGCCTCTTAACCTGAGTAAACAATAAGAATTTAAAAATGTATACATTTTAGATACTTATTTGGTATCAAGTGACCAAAATGTAAATTGGATTTTATCATATTTATAAAATTAAGGCTAGCCAGAGCCCCTGTTCACACTAAATAATAGTATGAAGCAGGAGTTGGCAGGGTTTTTTTTCTATAAAAGGCCAGGAAGTAAATATTTTGTGGGTCCCACAGTTTGTCTGATGCTGCCCAGCTCTGGGCAAAGCAGCCATAGACAAATGGGCATGCTATATTATGATAAAACTTAATTTCAAAAAAACAAATGCTATGATCAGTATTTGTCTTAAGACCCATAAATTGCCAACCACTGGTCTAAGGAACAAAAGCAAGGCAGATAGACATAAGATAGAAAGACTGCGTTGTTTTTGGCCAGCCCAGTGGCTTATGCCTGTGATCTCAGCACTCTGGCAGGCAGAGGTGGTGAATTGCTTGAGCTCCAGAATTCTGAGACTGGCCTGAACAAGAGTGAGACCCGGGTCTCTACTGAAAATAGAAAAAGTAGCTGGGCATTGTGGCAGGTGCCTGTAGTCCCCAAGTACTCTGGAGCCAGAAGCAAAAGGATCACTTGAGTCTGAGAGTTTGAGGTTGCTGTGAGCTGTGACGCCAAGGCACTCTACCCAGGGTGACGGAGTGAGACTCTGTCTCAAGAAAGGAAAAGAAAAGAATGCTTTGTTTTTGTGTGACATCTATGGTTATACATTTGCTTTGGTATTACTAGTTTAATTTGTTGCATGTTTATTTTAGCATTGAGTACTGATCAAGACAGACTTGACATTTCTCTCAGCTTGACAAAACATTAGACAGGTTTCTCTCTCCCTCTAGGCCCCTGACCTCCCTCTCACTTTGCAGCAGCCTAACCTCAGAAGCTCCTCTTCTTTCCTTAGAGCATTTGCTTTACAAAACAAGTAAATTCTTTATCTGTCCTTTTGCAATATCATTACTGGTCTCTCTTTCCTATTGCCATAGCCTTGTATAAAAACCTTCTTGCCTAATGAACTTTGGTGCAATATTTGCTTTGACAATACAGATTTTGCCATTACCCTGCCAGAAGAAAAAAATAAATTTCTGCTGTTTGACAATCTGATAAATCCTAAAAAGAAGTTACTACCAACAGAGATGTAATCTCTTCATTTACTATTTATTGGTATACATTAATTGTTAGGAATTAATTGCTTTTATACAGATATAGACACACGACCATTTTATATCAATATGTTGATATAATGATAATCCACAATTATGTTTAGAAGAGATAAGGGAATGCAGCAGCTTAGAGGTACATTTAAATTCTGTTTAAGGATTTACAAATTAAAATTATGAGCACTCCTATTTTCATTATTGCTTTATAAGAAGTTATTGATTCATGGTAGAAGCTCAAGACGTATTTGTAATTGAATGAATCAGAGGAGGGAGTTGTTTATCAAAGCTACAGGTATTTTCAACTTCTCCTGATGTATTTTTAGATGTTAGAGGTTTTCAGTTTCCAGTTTTCCAAACAAAGTAGTAATGCAAAGCTTAATTAAGGTGGTGTATATATGTCATGTGTGTATCTATGTCACCACTTTTGTTGTATAAGCATTTTAGAACACACTATATGAGACTGATCATTTCTAATAATTGGAGAGAGTTTCAGAGTACTGTTATTTTTTAGTCAGGGTCAAAAGATAACTTTCAGAGATAGTTTTGATCATACTTTCAAAACGATACTTTTGTAACTGACCTGTATCTTCAGTCTCAATCTGTTTTTCACCAATGGTTTACACAATGAGGGTAAAAAAAAAAAAGTTTACAAATCAATCTGGTTTCATATTTATCAAATTTTAACTCGTTGAATAGTAAACAAGTGTCTATTGTTTTGAAACCTTGCTTCAAGGAGTAACAATAACAAAAAATACCCTGACAAACTCCCAACCCACAAAACCATGGAACTGAACATTTTAAGCTTATCTCAGAATTACTTCCTCAATTTTTAAAAACACAAATAGGAGAACTAAGTTTCCAGGGAGAAATGATGCCCTGTCTGTGTAGTAAGGATACTTACGAGTTTGGGAAAGAACAAAATTGCTTAATTCTGTGGACCTTCCTAGATATTACTTGGTGGGAAACAGAAGTCAAATTGCAGTTTCTTTTGTTGTTCAAAGATCCTTCAGGCTTATCCAAATCCCCAGGTAATTTCATAATCTTCCTTTTTTTTTTTTTATTAGTGATTCCTTGGCTTTTAAGCACATCCCATTTCTTTGAAGACAGATTTGGAAAAGAAGTAAATAAGGAGAAGTATGTATTAAGTCAGAGAGTCTAGTAGCATATTATAAAATTTTCCTCTTGTGTATTTCTCATCGTAAAAAAGAGACTGAATCTGTTTTGCTGGTAAATCACCTGAATGTTAAGGCAGGCCTGCCTGTTTACTGTAAATGCACTCCCCTTTCACCACAAGTTAGTTTCTGTGAGGGCGCAATTTATTAGCCCTATCTGTTATATAAAAATGTGTCCTCTATTCTGGAAGCATTTGTGAGAAAGAAGAGGATTACAGTTTTCTGATTGGGACAAGTAATTGATCGAAGATCTGAAGACTTTGTTCCTATATGGCAAATGTGACCCTCCATAAAATAAAAGCAATTTTCTAGTTTATGACACTACGAATGAGACTCTTTCCCCTTTTTGAAAGGAATATATTGTTCTGTGTATTTCGCTTGATAGTTGAGACAGAAAACATGTTTCCATCAAGAGAATTTTTGAAGTTCTTGACGCTTTTCATCTGTTTATGCAAACATATGTCCCTGATAATGTCTTAACTATCTGTTCACTGCTGAAAACATCTAGGGCAGTGGTTCTCAACCTTCCTAATGCTGCTACCCTTTAATACAGTTCTTCATGTTGTTGTAACCCCCAAGCATAAAGTTATTTTCGTTGCTACTTCATAATTGGAATTTTGCCACTGTTATGAATTGTCATGTAAATATCCGATATGCAGGATGTATTTAGGCGACCCCTGTGAAAGGGTAGTTCAACCCCCGAAGGGGTCACAACCCATGGGTTGAGAACAGCTGATCTAGGGAATTTCACTCCAGGCAGCAAGGATTAAATCATCCTCTGGAGGTGATTTCAACCAAGCAAACACATTTTAACTGAGTGTTTAATTAGTCCTGTACTGTAAAGTGAAGGCCAAGGTGTCTCACAAAATCTGAGATTCCATTAGCTAGAGTACGATTTTGCCTCCATTATAATAAACGAGAGAAAAGCATTAGGTTAATATTCTTTACCTTGATGTGCATAACCCACAACCTGTACTTTGGCACTGGCCATCTTAATTTACTCCATATTTAAACCAGGACTGGTGTAGACAGAGTTTACTTTACAGCCACTAGTCTATTTTAGCTGCTAAACAATGAGCCTGCTTTCTAGGGTAGCTGTTCCTGGATTGAATCACTCATTCATTTAAGAAATATTTACTGAATGCCTGTCATGTGCCAGGAACTTCTCTAGGCACAGAGGATACAGCAGCAAACAAGAAGCCAAGGTTCTCAGGAAGCCCACAGTCCAGAAGGTTAATTTATTCAGTAGATATTTTTGGAGTATCTAATGTGATATCTCATTCATGGTATCTTTGTTTGTTTAGGCTATGTAACAAAATGCCAAAAATTGAGTGTCTTTCATTACCTCTAAACCAGTGCCTTTCATTACCTTCCTGTCCTGCACCGCTGCTCTCGGACCCAAAATACTCATAATGGGGCTCTAGTCACTCATAGCATTTATGAAAAGCCATGATTCTTTTGGCCTAAGAAGTGATCCTTAAATGTGTGAGTTCCTCTTTTGTGATAAGAGTAAATAAAATATTTCCTTACCTTTGAAATACATGCTGATCTAAATTTGGGGGAGCAAATGTATTAAATATTGTTTGACTGTGTAAGTTTCCAACATCAGGAATGCAGACAGTCTTTCCTTTCATCCTGTGTTGTTTCTCTGAAATCTCTTCCAAGGATTTAAGTAGGAATCATTGTCTCCTTTTGGTACTTCTTTAAAGTCAAGTTGCTCTTCTATCTGTTAAAAAATAATTGATTTTTTTTTTTTGCAGTTTTAGGCAGGGGCCGGGTTTGAACCTGCCACCTCCTGTATATGGGGCCAGCGCACTACTCCTTGAGCCACAGGCGCTGCCCACCCCCAAATAATTGATTTCCTAACTCTTTTGATTCAAAGATATTTCCATTTCTTAAAGCATACAAGTGCGACTATGAACAATTGTTCATGAAATGGCATGGGAATTAGATAATTATTTTATTTTTTTCATCATGGTACTTATAAAACAATAGCAAGTGAAATGAATCCAGATGTGTCTTTGAGATACACAGGCCTTCTCAATATTAGGCCAATAATATTTCAAGAATTAATGGTTAATGACTTGGTAAAACAAGCCAGTAACTATCTCATTATTCACAATTTATTCTATTTTTTAATTGACAGATAAAATTGTATGTATTAATTAGGTACAGCATGATGTTTTGAGGTAAATAGGTAATTCTAGAATGACTAAATCTAGCTAATAAACACATACATTACTTTGTTCACTTATCATTTTTGCAGTGAGAACACTTACCTTCCACTCTCTTAGTATTTTTCAAGAATACGATATGTTGTAAACTATAATCACCATGCTGTATGATAGATCCCTTGAAAGCATCCCTCCTGTCCAACTGAGATTTTTCATCCTTGGACCAGTACCTCCCACCCTGCCCTGTCACACACTCCAGACCCCAGTAGCCCCCATTCTGCTCTCTATTTCTGCAACTTTCACTTTTTTATATTCCACTTATGATTGAAATCATATAGCATTTATCTTTCCATGCCTGGCTTATTTGACTAAGCATAATTTTCTCTAGGTTCAGCCATGTTGTACAAATGGTAGAATTTCCTTTAGGAAATTTCCTTTAGGGCTGAATACTATTCCTTTGTATATATACATGTCACATTTTCTTCATCCATCTGTCTGTTGATGACATTTTAATTGCTTCCATGTCTTGGCTATTGTGAGTAGTGCTACAGTGAAATGGGGGTGCAGCTTTCTCTCTCTGACATACTGATTTCAATTCCTTTGGATGTATACCCAGTAGTGAGTTTGAGGAATTGTATGGTAGTTCTGTTTTTAATTTCATGGTGAGCCTCCATACTGTTTTCCACAACAGCTATACGAATTTGCATTTGCACCTACAGCATGTCATCTTCTCTGCTCCCCATCTCTTCACCATCACTTATCTTTTCTCTTTTTTGATCATAGCTGTTCTAATGGGAGTGAGATGATATCATGGTTTTAATTTACATTTCCCTGATGATTATTGATTTCTACTATTTTTCATAAACTTGTTGGTCAATTCTATGTCTTTTATGGAGACATGTCTGTTCGAATCCTTCACCTGTTTTTTAATCACACTATTTCTTTTTTGGTATTGAATTGTTTCACTCCCTTACATTCTTTGAATATTAACTGTTAAATGTGTAGCTTACAGGTATTCTCTCTCCTTAGGTTTTCTCTAAACTCAGTTAATTATTTTCTTCTCTCTACTGAAGCTTTTTAGTTTAATGCAATCTCATTTCCCTATTTTTGTTTTGGTCCCTGTTCTTTTGGGGTCATAGCTAATAAATCATTGCTCAGATCAATGTTGTAAAGTTTTCCCATTTATTTTTCTAATAGTTTCATAGTTTGGGGTCTTACTGTCAAATTTCTAATTAATTTTAAGTTAATTTTTTATGTGGTGGAAGGAAAGGTTAAATTTGATTCTTCTGTATGTGCGTATCTAGTTTTGTCAACACCATTTGTTAAGGAATGAATCCTTTCCCCATTGGTATTGTGATGGTTGTTAACAGTCATTAGGTTGTAAATTCATGGATTTTTTTTTTTTCTGGGCTCTCTGTTCTGTTCCATTAGTCTATATGTCTGTTTTCATGCCAGTACCATGTTTTATTATTTACAATAAGCACTATCATTTTGGAGTTTGCTGCTCTAACTTTTCCCTAGAACTGAAATCCCATTTGTTAAATTGTTTTGACATTAACCCCATTTACTTGCAAAAGTGAAATCTGATGCTTTTAACATTATTAATCTATTGTTTTTCATCCTGTCTTTGGGGAAGACTGTTAAAACGTTTTGAGAGATTGCAACAGCACTTTTTGACTTTTTTAAAGAGGTACTTCATTTTAGGAAGAGGTCGTTTGTAGCAGAGATATAATCAGTAATTTTTAATTGCTGATTATACTTTTAATCCTATTCCAACCCTGATAATAATTTAAGTAGTACTGGAACTGTAGCCTTTAAAGGGAAATGATTTTCAACAGAAATGGCTGGAAGAAGTGTGCCTTGGCTGTAACCACACATAAAGAGAAAACACTTACAAACTCAGAGGTGGACATTTTGCCAAATTGAGCTCTAGGTAGCAGCCTATTAGCTGAAAACTCTGTGAAGAGCAAAGATTGCTTCAGGCCACCACCTTTTTAAAATTTAAGTCATTTTGTCGTCCTTTAATCATCTAAGAAATGTGTTGCATACTGCTACCTTTATCATATCAATTGTCTAATCATTTACATTATAGGGTTAGAAGAGAACATAACAAGGCAAGTTCACCAATAACAAGTACCTTCTTTAACTTAACCATATTCTTAGTCAAAGTTTTTTAAAAAAGAATGGGCATTTTTACCAACTTGGGAAAGATTGTACTCTATGGAGTGAATTGAACATTCTTTTGTAAGTTTCATTCTTTTAAAATCAATCTCAAGGAAAAAAATGAATATCAAATCATTCAACTTTTAATCTTGGTATTTCAAGTGTTTGTGTAAACCCCAAGTCACTAGTTATTTTTAAGAAGAACATTTCAATAAAAGTTCCACGAGTTGGCAACCACTTCCTTGGATATTATGTCTTTGATCTTTGGTATATTGAAACATTTTTAACTTAATTTTGACCAAATTTAGGAAGGTAATATTTATTATTTTAACTTATTTATATTTTTCCTTTTATGAAACAACAAAAGGATGTTTGATCTGATTGATGATCTGACAAGGGAAACACCATGGTTATGCTAATTTAATGCTGAAACTGATGTGAAAATACTGTTATCAGAATTTCTTTTTCAGTAGGTCCTTGGTCTCAGGGATTCAAAAATGAACCCACTTAGGTGGAAAGGAATACAGAAGGTTTAAAAAAGTACCAAAGCATCTAGAAAAGGAGAAGACCCAAGTCAGAAGTCTCCCACATTGGTCCTTTGTCTAGGATATAAATTATATTTTGGCCAGGACTTGACAGATGGAAAAGAATCTTTTCGAAGTTGAAGATGTATTAACAAATGAATGAATGCAGTCCCTCCATTATGGCAATGTTATTAGGTATTGACAGTTTTTGTCTCAGGGAAGGGATTAGGGTGTGTGCTCCCTACTCAAGGTGGAACTACCCAAAAAATGTTTCAGTGTGCTTTGCTCATGACCTTGCTAGAATCCAGAGGGTGTGGCCTGGAAAGGGCAGCCTGTTTGCACCTAGAGATGGGGGTTCTGATTTCTGAGCTCACCTGGGCCTTGAGAATAGGGGATCTAGCCCTGAATGGGGGAATCCTGTATCAATATGATTAGAAGAAATCCCTGTCCAGCCCTGAATGGGGGAATCCTGTATCAATATGATTAGAAGAAAAGAGAAATACTGGGCTTTTTTCATTGGCCTCCTAATTTCCAGAGGTCAAAGACCAAAAAATAAAAGATTATTCTGAACTGTGAAACAAAAGGAAATGGAGTCCAGGTTCTATGTGGGCAACATTGGCCTTTATTTCCACCCAGGTGCTGGTGAACTGAACTCAAGAAGAAAGTCAGCATATGGGTTAAGGTGGATGGGGATTTAAGGGATTGGAACGGTGGGGATGAGCACATTTTCTCTTTCCTAGGTGGGACATTTTACTTGGGCAGGTCAGTTCTATTTGGGTGGGTCCCTGCATTTGACTCTGTCATCCCAGTCTTTATAGTCTATTATTAGGAGGTGGGATCTCTTTGACTGCTTCCTGCAGGTGAAGGGTAATATTTGCTACCTATAAGGAAAATGGAAAATGGGAGAGGGAAGGGAGTAGTGTTTACAGGAACATTCTTGAATCTTCAGTTTGAAATGGTTGTTATCCACATAAAGTGAGGATATGAGCAGTTGTTTTCTGAGTGAGAGCCTGGTCAACAAATCAGGAGATGAGAGGGAGAATTACTAGTCCAAAACTGAGAATGAGAAAAATCATAATTAGTGGCCCTAAAATAGGAAATAACCAAGCATGCCATGATTCCAGCACCAAGAGGATGGAGTAGCCTAAGAGTGTAATAAATTAGCGTCAATTCCCACCACCAAGATCTGTTTGTTTTAGAGGACCTTTATAAGATGACAGTGTGGAAAAGTTGCTCCTGTGTTTATTAGAAAAGAAATTGGCTTACCTTCCACTAGCAAAAATACACTAGCAAAAAATTTCATGATTGTCCAGGGGCAATTTTTCTGGGGATCATCAGCCTTCTGTAGCTAGGTTGGATTTGGGCACTGCATTGCCCAAAGGCCTGGTTTGCTGCACTTAAAACTCAGTTCCTCAGAGTGCACTGAAGAGTTTCAAGAAGTAGCCAGGTTTTGTTGAATGGCAGAACCCAATAGCTGGAGTTCTGAGAGATGCTACTGCACCTTGAAGGCCAGGTTAATGGGATCTTGCTGGGGTGTCTGAGGGCCCTGGGGGATTTTTTTTTACCCCGGATTTTGGGTGCAGACTGAGAGATAAAAATGCACATTAATAAGAGGGAGGTGAGGATAACATACAAATTATTCCAGGTCAGATTATGATTGGGTTAGATATCTAGTATTTTGTGGGATCTTGGAGAACAAACTTAGTTTCTGACTTACGTGGGACAGATCTGAGAGAGAAAAGGGATCATGAACCCTGACAATTCCATCTGTTCCTGCAACCTCTCAAAGGTTGTGGTGGCCCAGAAGGGGAGGGAAGGTCTAAAGGTATAGCCAGATCCCATATGAGATGGGGAAACTGGGTTCTCCATGTTTCTTTTCTCTCCCAGTTCCGCCATTTTATCTCTCTCTACCACGTGCAGTGAAGGCAGGTGGGAGGTGCTGGAGAGAGGTGGGGATGAGGTGGAATTCAGCAAGTAGGAATGAGGATGAGGGAGGAGGTGCTGTGGAGGGGAAGAAGGGGTTGTCTGCTGGGTCAAAAGAAGATAATGGAAATTCAGACAGTTCGAAGAGGGGTGCTTTTGCCTGCACAAGGAAAATTGGGGAAGGTTCACAAGACAACACAAAGAAGAAATGTTTCAGAGGAGGAAGAAGGCCTAGATGTAGTGATCTCTGATCATTTGTCTAATTTCTGATAGTAATTATAGAGATCAGTGAGGATTGAGAGGTCAAAGGTGCCATTTTGGGGCCATTGTGTAGCTTGCATATAGGCCAAGCAGTATCACAAAAAAAGATGAGGCATTTAGGTGTAGGGTCAGGATAGAGCCATAGAGGTTTGATGTGAGTTAAAAAGCTTCAAGATGAAGAAGGGGGAAATTCATGACTGAGCGGTCCCCATATCTGAAACTGGAGGTAAAAAATAAATGAGGTTAAAGCAAAAATGTAAAGAGAGCTTGTAAGGAAGAGGAGAAAGGAGGTGGCTGAAGCTGGGTCAGGGAGGTTACCAAATCTCTGTGTATGAAACCAGCCGGAGAAAAGTGGCCCAGGCCCATAGGAGGGCGTCCCCACACACGAGGCGCTGGATGGGTGAGTCTGACTTGCCAGGGTGAGTCTGTAGGTGTCTGGGGCTGGGATTGGGGTGGTACCAGGCCTCTGCATGTAAAACCAGCTGGAAAAAAATGAGGCTGGGGTTAACCAGCTTGAAGAGTGGCCCAGGCGGGCGTCCCCAAACACGACGCACTGGACAGGTGAGTCTGAATCTCTGGGGTTAGGCATAAACCACCAGAATTTTTTGGCCCAGAGTAGGGAAAGGGAAGAGAGGTTAAAAAGCTGAGAGAGGGGCTATACATGACTGCTTAAGAGGCCCAGAGATGGAGGGAGAGGGAAAGAAGAGTTGGAGTGGGGAAAAGGAAAGAAAAGTTTAAAAAGTTCAGAAAGGGGTTCTAGACAAAT